>NC_140993.1:115584384-116046923 GCF_052327205.1 Somniosus microcephalus | reverse complement strand
CTCTCTCCCTGCCCCTCTCTCTCTCCCTCCCTCCCCGCTCTATCTCTCTCCCCCTCCCTCCCCGCTCCCTCTCCCTCCCTCTCTCTTCCTCCCTCCCCTCTCCCTCTCTCTGCCTCTCCCCCCAACTCACCTCGGCACCAGAACGGAGTATATCCGACACCGGGAGGCCGGGTGCCCATCGCTCAGAAGCGAGCCCGGTGTTCCTCATGTTTAACCAGGCGGGCCTTTGGACCCGGTTGGCCGGGCGGCAGTGGAAGGCCTTTCACTCCGGACTCCCATGTCCGATTTAGGTCAGGGACGGCTCGTTGGAAAGCCCCGGTTTTCCCGGTCCCGCACTAATGGCAAGAGAGAGAGAGGGAAGGAGAGAGAGAGAGGGAAGAGGAGAGAGAGGGAAGAGGAGAGAGAGAGAGAGAGGGGGGGAAGGAGAGAGAGAGAGAGGGGGGGAAGGACTTAGAGGCAGGCCGCGGTGACGGTGCGCGGCCTAGCGCTTCAGGCCCGGCCGGGCTCTCGTGCCGCGACTCGCTTCAGCTGAGCTCCCGCTTCGGGAGAGAGAGAGAGAGAGAGAGGGGGGAAGGAGAGAGAGAGAGAGAGAGGGGGGGGAAGGAGAGAGAGAGAGAGAGAAATTCCTGAATCAATACTAATGAATCAACAATTTCCTCACCTCCATTACCATTTTTTTAGCTTCAGGCCCGGCCGGTCTTTAATGGCCGCCACTCACCTCAGCTCAGCTCCCGCTCGGCAGTTTGAAGGATTAGGCACCGCCCACAAACGCCATGAAACGCCCCCCCAATTGGTCAACCATCACGTCTCACTCAACGCTAATGAGCGGTAGGATTGGTCAACCGCTAATGAGCGGATTTTGTCCGTTTTTTTGAATACTGTCCGAACAATTTTTTGTCTGACTAAAAAGTAAATATGCCTATGAGACTCCCCTAATCATAAGCTTTCTTTTGATATAACATATGTGTAGTTACACTCTATAACTTTTGAGTGATGCCCCAGAGAGACAGACAGACAGACAGACAGACAGACAGACAGACACCACGATCCTTTTATATATATAGATAAGAAATAAGAGCAGGGGTAGGCCATATGGTCCCTCGAGGCTGCTCCGCCATTGAATAAGATCATGGCTGATGATCGACCCTCAACTCCACTTTCCTGCCCGATCTCCATATCCCCTGATTCCCCTAGAGTCCAAAAATCTATCTATCTCAGCCTTGAATATACTCAAAGACTCAGCATGTACAGCCCTCTGGGACAGAAAATTCCAAAGATTCACAACCCTCTGAGTGAAGAAATTCCTCCTCATCTCAGTCTTAAATAGCCTACCCCTTATCCTGAGACTATGACCCCTAGCTCTAGACACTCCAGCCAGGGAAAACAACCTCTCAGCATCTAACCTGTCAATCCCCTTCAGAATTTTGTATGTTTCAATGAGATCACCTCTCATTCTTCTAGACTCCAGAAAGTATAGGCCCATTCCACACAATCTCTCATCACAGGACAGCCCTCTCATCCCAGGAATCAATCTAGTGAACCTTCGTTGCACCACCTCCAAGGCAAGTATATCCTTCCTTAGATAAGGAGACCAAAACTGTGCACAGTACAACAGGTGTGGTCTCACCAAGGCCCTGTACAATTGTAGCAAGACTTCCTTACTCTTATGCTCCAACCCCCATGCAATAAAGGCCAACATGCCATTTGCTTTCCATATTGCTTGCTGTACCTGCATGCTAGCTTTCTGTGTTTCTTGCTCGAGGACACCCAAATCTCTCTGAACACCAACATTTGAAAGTTTCTCAACATTTAAAAAATATTCTGTTTTTCTATTCTTCCTACCAAAGTGCACAACCTCACATTTCCTGACATTATACTCCATCTGCCAGCTTACTGCCCACTCACTTACTCTGTTAGATCCGTGTGTTAATGGAGACACGGAATGCAGGAGTTGATTTAACAAGTGTTTACTGAACAAAGTCTGGAGGTGAACTAACAACACAAGACGCTACACAGGCTTATATACCCAAGTGGTCACTACTGGTACTACAGTATACAGGGGCTTCAAAAACATAGTTCCTCTTAAAGGTACATACACTACAATTCCTCCCCTTTTAGATAAATAGTACATAACATTTTAAGTAATCATTAAATAACATTTTACAAGAACAATAATATACACATTTGCTGAAGTTAATCAATTACAAATTCAGTCTCTCTGGAGGCTTCCTGACTCGGTCCGGATAACGCCTCGGTGGTGTAGTAGGTTCTTTTGGCAAGGTCGATTCGGCTTCAATGCTAGTGTCGGGTTCATCTGGTTCCAGTATCACCAGATCGGAGGTAAATACTATGGGTATCTCTGCTTCATCA
The DNA here is from genome assembly GCF_052327205.1 of Somniosus microcephalus. Taxonomy (NCBI): domain Eukaryota; kingdom Metazoa; phylum Chordata; class Chondrichthyes; order Squaliformes; family Somniosidae; genus Somniosus; species Somniosus microcephalus. The sequence goes on along the minus strand of NC_140993.1, from coordinate 116,044,553 downwards.
CTAGGCGTATAGAGTTGTGGTGTAGGTTGTCCTTTTTCGGATGACTCTATGATCTGGTCAGCATGGCGCCTTATTATGCTTTCTCCAATGTCCACGGTATACATCAACGGTCCTAGTCGTGTGCAAATAGTTCCAGGCTGCCATTTCTCGGTACGGTAGTCCCAGGCCAAAACTGGTTGACCTATCTGTAAGGTTCTAGTTGGCCTTTCATTCATGCTTTGAAATTGCCGGTTCTCTACGTCCCTTCTGACGTTTGGCTTGACCAAATCCAGCCGGCATCTTAGTCTTCTATTGAAAAACGTCATGGCGGGGGTTTGATTTGTAACCACATGTGTTGCATTCCTGTACGCAAACAAGAAGTTATCTACCTTATGTTGTAGATTTATGTCTTCATTACCCATGGCCTTTATGGCCTTCTTGAAGGTCTGGACAAACCTTTCAGCCAATCCATTGGTGGCGGGATGGTATGGGGCGGACGTGTAGTGCTTAACGCCATTGTTTTTTAAGAACTTCCTGAATTCTTCGGATACAAATTGCGGTCCATTATCAGAACAGATCTGTTCAGGCAGCCCATTCCTGGCAAATATGGTCCTTAATACTGTGATGGTTTTTTCCGTGGTGGTGGAGGACATCTTTATTACCTCCGGCCACTTGGAGTGTGCATCCACCGCGATTAAGAACATTGAGTCCATAAATGGACCAGCAAAGTCGATATGTACCCTTTGCCATGGAGATGAGGGCCACTCCCATGGATGTAGAGGGGCTTGTGGTGGGGCGTTTTGGACCTTCTGGCATCCTAGACAGCTCTTGGTCATTTCTTCGATGTCTCCATCGATACCTGGCCACCACACAAACGCTCTTGCTAAGTTCTTCATTTTCACTCCACCCAGATGCCCCTCGTGAAGCTCCTTTAGCACTCTATCCTTGAGTTTGGGTGGAATCACCACTCTGGATCCACACATCAAGGTTCCTCGGCACACTGACAGCTGTTCTCTTCTTTGCGAGAATGCTGGCAACAGTGGTTCGCCATGTGCTGGCCATCCCTTCACACAGAGTCGGGTCATTTCGCGTTTCCTTTTCAATGGTAGAATTTGTCACCGGTAGACATTCCACTATGGTCGAGTGGAATATCTCCACTGGGTCCACTGTAGGCGCCTCTTCCACCGTTGGCAACGGTAGGCATGATAACCCATCAGCATTCCCATGCTGTTTTGTTCCTTTGTACTCTATGTCATATTGGTGTGCCCCTAGGAAAAGGGACCACCACTGTAGCCTTTGCGCTGTCATAATGGGAACGCCCTTTTTAGGGTTGAATATGGAGACGAGGGGTTGATAGTCAGTCAACAAGGTAAACTTTTGTCCGTGTAGGTAATGGTTGAATTTCTTCACCCCCCACACCAGGCTGAGTGCCTCCCTGTCGATCTGGGCATAGTTACGCTCAGCTGAGTTCAATGAGCGTGACGCAAAAGCTATCGGCCGCTCCGAGCCATCAGGGAATCTATGCGATAATATCGCTCCCACGCCATAAGGGGATGCATCGCACGCAAGTCTGATTGGCAGTGATGGGTTGTAATGAGCCAACACTTCCCTGGACATGATCAAGCCTTTGCATTTATGGAAGGCACGTTTACAGTCTTCGCTCCATTTCCAAACTACTCCCATTTGTAGCAGTGCGTTAAGCGGGTGCAGAACCGTCGACAAGTTTGGTAAAAATTTAAGATAGTAATTTACTAATCCCAGGAACGACCTTAATTGTGAGACATTTTCAGGCGCTGGGGCCTTTACGACCGCTTCAATTTTTTCAGGTGACTTATGCAACCCTTCTTCGTTAATGACATGGCCACAATATGATACTTGTTTCTGGAAAAATTCGCATTTGGGGCGATTTGCTCGTAGGCCCCGTTCTCTCAGCCTCGTGAGCACCTGCTCCAAGTTGGCAAGGTGCTCGTTGTCGTTTTCTCCTGTTACAAGGATGTCGTCTAGGTAGCATTGAGTCCCCGGATTCCCTTGCAGGACTTGCTCCATAGCTCTTTGCCAGATAGCCAGAGCTGATGCCACTCCGAAAACCAGTCGATTGTACTGGTACAGGCCTTTGTGTGTGTTTATCGTGAGATACTTTTTAGAGGCCTCCTCAACCTCCATCTGTAGATATGCCTGTGCTAAGTCAATTTTGGTGAAACGTTTCCCTCCGGATAGTGAGGCGAAAATATCTTCTATCCTTGGAAGAGGATACTGTACCATGTGAAGAACCGGGTTTACAGTCACCTTGAAGTCCCCACAGATGTGAACTTTTCTCTGTTCTTCAGATTTATCATTATTCAACGTTTTCTTCATGACCGGGACGATGGGTGTTGCCCACTCGCTCCAATCTACCTTGGATAACACGCCTGCTTTTTCCACATTCTCCAGCTCTGCCTCAACGGCTGGACGAATTGCGTATGGCACCGGCCTTGCCTTAAAAAACTTGGGAATTGCCGCATCTTCCACTTTTATTGAGGCGGTGGCGCCTTTCAGGGTTCCTAGTTCCTGTTGAAACACTTCTTTGGCGTTAGCCAAGATTTCTTTTAATCGTCCAGGTATGACGTCATCATCGTTTTTTTTCTTACTGGTCACCGTCAGTGCCTGAATGGAGTGCCAGTCTAAACGTATCTTTCTGATCCATTCACGTCCCAACAATGGTGGACCACCATCTTGCAAAACATATAAATACAACTTCTGTATTTCCTTGCCGTTGTATACAACAGGCACCCTTATTTTCCCTCTGGGGTAATCTTTCTGCCCCGTATATGCCTTCAAGACAATGGATGTGTCTTTCAAAGGTATATGTGGAAATAGCCGCTCGTAATCCCGTCGACTCATGACGGTCAGAGCTGTTCCTGTATCTAGCTCCATTTTGACTGGGGACCCCGCTATCGTGAGGGTAACCCAAATGGTCTGGTAATCTTCTTTGGCAATTACATTATGTAATTTGAGACAGCTTAGTCTCTTGTTTCCGGAGTCGCTATCGCTCTTCTGGTCTTCGGAGCTACTGTCCGTCATCATTTGTACCTTTCTGTACTTTTCCTTATTGACCTTTTTACTGTCAGCGGATTTCTTTCCAGATCTGCATACACGTGCAATGTGTCCCATCTTTCCGCATTGCCTGCATGCTTTGTCCTTGAACCAGCAGTCCTTCTGGTCATGGGTGGATCTGCCGCAGCGATAACATCTCTCGAAACCCCGTGTCATTTCATGGGTGCCGAAGTCCTGTGGCTTTTGCTGTATCTCTGCAGCTCCTCTTGCTGCTGCTTCGTATGATACAGCCACACTGAAAGCCTTGTCCAGTGCCAAATATTTCTCAGAAAGTAGTCTTTTCTGTGTTCCTTCACTTAGGAGACCGCAGACGAATTTGTCTCGTAGAGAATCTGCCAGTCCTGCCCCGAATTGGCAGTGCTTTGACAGCTTTCGTAATTCGGTGAGGTAATTAGCGTTACTTTCATTCTTGTGCTGATTCCTCCTGAAGAATTTGAATCATTCCGCTATCAGCAGTGGTGTTGGGTTTAAGTGCTCCTGTAAGGTATTAACAATCTCCTTAAAATTCTTGTCCATCGGTTTGGCTGGAGTGATCAAGTTTCGTAACAGCCCGTATGTCCTTGCGCCCATCAGATTTAGAAGTACCGATGCCTTTTTATCATCTGCTACTTCATTCGCCTTGCAATATACCTCCACTCTTTCCACATATGTGGTCCAATCTTCTATATCACTATCGAAAGCAGTAATATTGCCAGTCTTCGGCATCTTGAAAGTCTAAAATGGCGCTTCCCTTTCTTTCCCGCCGAGTTAAGATGGCGCCTCCCGCGCTCTCCCGCCGCTGCCGCTGCTGTTCTCCGCGGTTCCCGTTGCGACCTGCAGCTTTTCGCGGTATTTCTATTTTTTTAATATATCGCTTCAATAGTTTCTCCATTACTTGGAGAACCGTTCCCGTCGTGGAGCGGACCCTCTGGGACTTTCCCCTCCCTCTGCTTGGTCTGAACGCCGACCTGCTTTGCAGCACTGGCCGCACCCTGAGTGCTCCACCCTCTCTCTCTCTTTGCTTCTGCTTCCCGACTCGCTGCCCGGCCCCGTTGCAGAGCCACCCGATCGAGCTCTAGCCCGCTGCAGCCCAGGAAGGATCAGTGCACTACCTGCCACCAGCCCGTTTAGCTGGGGAAACCACAGACTGGAGACCAAGCCTGGCCCTCATTTTCGAGTTTCTTCGAGTTATTTTTTTATTTTATTTTTTTCTTGGTTCTGGCTTCGACCTTCGTCTGAGGAATCGATCCCCTTGAGGTGCTGCCGAATTGCAGGTAAGTTTGTTTCTAACTCATCGCCACTGTTAGATCCGTGTGTTAATGGAGACACGGAATGCAGGAGTTGATTTAACAAGTGTTTACTGAACAAAGTCTGGAGGTGAACTAACAACACAAGACGCTACACAGGCTTATATACCCGAGTGGTCACTACTGGTACTACAGTATACAGGGGCTTCAAAAACATAGTTCCTCTTAAAGGTACATACACTACATAGTCTATCTATATCCCTTTACAGACTCTTTGTGTTCTCCTCACAGCTTACTGTCCCACCTAGCTTTGTATCATCAGCAAACTTGCATACATTACGCTCAGTCCCTTCATCTTGGTCATTAATATAGATTGTAAATAACTGCGGCCCCAACACTAATCCTTGCGGCAACCCACTAGTTACAGCCATCTAACCTGAAAAAGATCCGTTTATCCCTATTCTCTATTTTCTGTCCATTAGCCAATCCTCTATCCATGCTACTATATTACCCCCAACCCCGTGAGCCCTAATCTTGTGTAATAACCTTTTATGTGGCACCTTATCGAATGCCGTTAAGAAATCCAAATATACTACATCCACTGGTTCTCCTTTATCTACCCTGCTCGTTACATCCTCAAAAAACACTAATAAATTTGTCAAACACGATTTCCCTTTCATAAAATCATGCTGATTCTGCCTTATCATGCTATGATTTTCTAATTGCCCTGATACCACTTCCTTAACAATGGATTCCAGCATTTTCCTGACGACTGATGTCAGGTTAACTGGCCTGTAGTTCCCTGTTTTTTTTCTCCCTCTTTTCTTGAATAGTGGTGTTACATTTATGACCTTCCAATCCACTGGGATCATTCTAGAATCTAGGGATCTAAGATCAAAACCAATGCATCCACTATCTCTTCAGCCACCTCTTTTAGAACCCTAGGAAGTAGGCCATCAGGTCCAGGGGATTTGTCGGCTTTTCATCCCATTAGTTTCTCTCGTACTTTTTCTCTATTTATATTAATTTTGTTAAGTTCCTCACTCTCATTAGACCCTTGGTTCCCTACCATTTTTGGTATGCTTTTTGTGTCTTCTACTGTGAAGACAGATACGAAATATTTGTTTAACGTTTCAGCCATTTTCTTATTCCCCATAATAATTTCTCCTGTCTCAGCCTCTAAGGGACGAACGTTTACATTTGCTACTCTCTTCCTTTTTACATACTGAGAATTAATCTAGTGGCCCTCCTCTGCCCCCTTTCCAAATCTCACTATCAACCACCATGTGAGGAGACCAAAACTGAACACATTATTCCAAGTGTGGCCTGACTAAGGTCTTGTACAAGGACAAAATAGCATGCTTCATCTTATAATTAACTGTCACATGAATGCACCCCAACACCCTATTTGCTCTAGCTGTCCCTTCACAGTATTGCTCATGTACTAGCGATATATGCACTAGAATGCCCTGATCTCTTTCTTTCAGCACCTTCTTTAACATTTTTCCCTGAAGGTTATATGTATGTTGAGCATTTGCCCTGCCCAACAACAACGACAACAGTAACTTGTATTTACATACCGCCTTTAACATAGTAAAACATCCCAAGGTGCTTCACAGGAGTGTTATAAAACAAATTTTGACACCAAGCCACATAAGGAGAAATTAGGGCAGATGACCAAAAGCTTTGTCAAAAAGGTAGGTTTTAAGGAGCGTCTTGAAGGAAAAAAGAGAGGTAGAGAGGCGGACAGGTTTAGGGAGGGAATTCCAGAGCTTAGGGCCTAGGCAGCTGAAGGCATGGCCACCATGAATGAGGTTGAGTTATTAAAATCAGGGATGCTCAAGAAGCCAGAATTAGAGTAGCGCAGACATCTCAGGGGGGTTGTGGGGCTGGAGGAGAATACAGAGATAGGGAGGGGTGAGGCCATGGAGTGATTTGAAAACAAGGATGAGAATTTTAAAATCGAGGCGTTTCTTAACCAGGAATCAATGTAGGTCAGCGAGCACAGGGGTGATGGGTGAACAGGACTTGGTGTGCGTTAGGACATGGGCAACCAAGTTTTGGATGACCTTAATGTTTACGTTGGGTAGAACATGGGAGGCCAGACAGGAGTGCATTGGAATTGTCAAGTCTAGAGGTAACAAAGACATGGATGAGGGTTTCAGCAGCAGATGAGCTGAGGCAGGGGCAGAGACAGGGGCTGTTATGGCTGTGGAAATAGGTAGTCTTAGTTATGGCATGGTCGGCAGCTCATTTCACGGTCAAATATGTCTGGTTCAGCCTCAGACAGATGCTCGGGAGAAGGATGGAGTTGGTAGCTAGGGAATGGAGTTTGTGGCGGGGACTGAAGACAATGGCTTCGATCTTCCCAATATTTAGTTGGAGGAAATTTCTGCTCATCCAGTACTGGATGTCGGTCAAGCATTCTGACAATTTAGAGACAGTGGAGGGGTCGAGAGAAATGGTGGTGAGGTAGAACTGGGTGTCATCAGCGTACATATGGAAACTGACACTGTGTTTACATACATAACACTGCACTTTTCCAAATTAAACATCATTTTAAATAAGATTAAGATGAGCATTGCCTGCTATGGCTTGATAAGGTTAAGAAGCGGCCACGCACTACATCTACAATCTCTGATTCGAGACAGCTTGCTTTTTGAAATTTATATATGGTTGATTGAAGTCTCCCGTTAAAATAACTTTCCTGTTCTCACATATCATTAAAGTATTAAGGGCAAAATGTATGCTGTATACATTCACCATAATTTTCCTCCCCGCTTTTGCCAGGGTGCAGGTCACTTTAGTGTGCACCCAAAGTACGCTCTACCTGACATGGCCTGGATTTCCAGGTTCAGGGCATTTACATTGCTATGACGTTTCCCAGACGCAGGCCTACCTTTTGGCAGAGACCTGTGCCAAAATCCAGAATGGCAATCCAGTTGCTTCTCCAAGCCTGAGAAACCAACGGTTATAGGCTCTGGCTGTGGGGCCTATTGGTTGTTGCCTAAAAACAGAAGCCAGACCTCCAGCTCCAAAGATCAATTGGGGAGCTAGAAAAAAGGGTTAACCTTAATTTTGAAGACTCCCTGGACTTGGTACCGACCCCTCTCAGATCCTTCGATCTGAGGGGGGGGGTGGGGTGCGGCAGCAGGCACAAAGTCTACCAACAACTTCTTCAGGCACTCCTCAAAGCCAGGTCCAACCTGGAGGAAAGCAAGGCGGAGGGCCCTATTAGGGTCCTCCCATCTCCATAGCTGCCCTAATCTTGTGCCTGCTCCAGGTGCAAGTATTTGCCACCAGGGAATCACACGGAAATCCATGGGCAATGAAAAGGAAGCAGAAACCTATTTATCTTTTGTGCCCAGCAACTGAGGGTTCTGAAGCCATTGTGATGAAATAACTCTGTGTTCTGGATTGTATGTTGTTGTACTTGTTAATGTCTGGAATGTTTTACAGGTGTAACCACTAATGTTCCTCCCTAGCTCCGCCTTTATGGATCCTCCTGATTGGTGTGAGTCTTATTTATAAGAGCTGGGTTTTACTCATAAGGGCTGGGTCGGTGATGAATGATGGTTGCCCTGTGTTAACTTGATGCCAAGATTCTTACTTAATAAAAGCCCTGAGTTTGAAGCCTTGACCTGGACAGAGAGTCAAGGCAGGGACTGGACCTGCTCAGCTCATTCTCAGCCTTGCTGTCTAAGGAGAAACAGAGTGGAAAGTGGTGGTCTCCTTCTACCATCAACTTCAACTACTGAGGTGCCTGGAGAGAGAGGACAGAGGAGGAGAGGAGGAAGGGGAAGGCCAACTTCATCATCAACCAGGGGAGAGGCCCTGCCATTGCGGCCTCCCTCCTTCCCAACCCCCCCTCTCTCTCTCTCTTCGTCTCTCTTTGCCTCTCTCTCTGAGGCACCTCTATTTTATATACATTAATTGCCACTTGAGCAGAGGGGAGAAGGCCCCTCTCCCAATTTTAGTTAATAAGGGGAGAGGTGTGCCTTCAATTTAACAGCTCCCTCTGCTCAAGAGAAGACACGAATTAACCTGAGGCCATTAACACTTTCAGGCCTGTGACTTGGGGTGAGTGTGGCTCTTTTTTAAAAAAAACACCCATAATGGCGACTACTTCATCGCCAGTGATGGGGTCAGCAAGGTCATATGCAGAGGTGGCAGCCACAGCCACGGCTGCTCCCACTGCTTCTGATGCCCCGTCACCTTAATAACTAAAAAGCTTGGGGTGAAGAGCTACACTCACCCCCACATGACTATTGAGGCCTGCATAAAAGCCATGGCTGGGGTTGTCGGCCCCTCAGCCATCGTTGCAGCCTCAAAAATGTACGGGAAGGCTGTGTTCTTCCTGGGATCGGAGCAGGCGGTGTCCCTGGCCATCGCCAAGGGGTTCACCGTGGGCGGGACCTTCCTGCCGGTGGATCCTCTCGAGGCCACCGCGCGGAGGATCGTTATTTCCAACGTCCCGCCCTATATTCCTGGTGAGCTCCTCCTCCCCCACTTATGCCATCTTGGGGAGGTGAGGTCGGGGATCACGCCTATCCCGCTCGGCTGCCGGGAAGCCAGCCTTCGGCACGTCTTCTCCTTCCGGCGCCAGCTCTTTATTCAGCTGGCGTGGGAGGAGGACACTGACGGGGCTTTCGTCGTCCTCCACGAGGGGACCGCCTATCGCGCCTTATGGACGGCGGACGGTGTGCGGTGCCATGCCTGCAAGGAGGTGGGGCACATCAGGAAAAACTACCCCGCCTCCAAGGCCGCCGGATCGTCTGGTGCGGCCAAGGCGGGCGCCGCCGCTGCTCCTCTCCCCGGGTCTGGCCACGCCCCCAAACAACCGATGCGCGGTCGTCGTCGGAGGCCGATGCCATCAAGGCCTCTGGCGGGGGGGAGGGAGTGCGTCCGGGCGGAAGGAAGGCGCGGCGAAAAGCCAAACACCTTAGGGTGGGTCCCCCCGGGGAGGGCGAGCCCTTGAAGCTGGAGCCCCTGACACCCGCGCTCCTCGCGGAGTTGATCGGGGCAGACGAGGGTGGGAGGGACCTCATGCCCGAGCCTGTGGTCACGACCGCCGTGGCGGAAATGTCAATACCTGCGGCCGGGCTCGGGCCCGAGGAACCCAACAAACCTGCTCCACCGGAGAGAGCAGAGGAGGAGGCCTCTGGAGACATGGAGGTCTCCCTCGCTCCCTCCATGCTAAAAAGAAGGCGCGACCCCCTAGAAGAGGAGGAGGACCGGGAGGAGGAAGGTCCCTCCGACCTGGGGGAGTCGTCGCCCGCCGCGGGTACTGCGCCGCCCCCCCCCGGCTGTCATCATCACCGGCGATCGGCAGGGGTCGCCTGTCCCTCGGGAGGCTGAGGCAGATGTGTCTGTCCAGCACGTGCCTCCCGGGGATGGGGATGGGACCCTGCTCGTGGGGGGAGTCGCGGAACAACCCGCGGCAGAAATTGATATTCTTTCGGTGCCGTTACCCCTCGCCGGGTCGGGCGGCCTGGGGTCTGGGTCGGGCGAGCTCGAGGAAAATGAGCTCGCCCAATGCGACCCGGACATTCCCCAGGGGCTGCTCGACCTGGTCGGGGTGTTAGTCCATTACACCCCATCCGCTGGGTCGGAGGCTGGTGGCGAGGAGGTGGAAGGCCCCCTGACTGTGTCTCCGGCGCCGGACGTCCTGGAGGCATTTCAATTTGTTTTCTCCCCAATTTCTCCGGGCGTTCTGGCGTCTGAGGCAGAGGGGGACTCCGACCCACCGCCGTCTTCTGGCCCGGCGCCCCCGGAGGAGCCCAGGGAGGAATCCTCTGCCACCGATCCTGGGGGTGGGATCCGGGCAGAGGTGGGGCCGGCCGATGTGGCCGAGCCGTTCGCTGCGCACTGTGCGACGGATGGGTCGGCCGCTGGTGGCGACCCCCCGGAGGAGGACGGGGACTCGGTGATGGGCGCGGAGGACGAGTTGGCTTCCATCGCCGACGAGGCGATGGATGACCTCGTGCCGCTCGCCGAGTCTCTCCTCATTCCCGTCAGGGAACTCCGGGATTTTATGGCCGTATGCCAGGGTCGTCAAAACAAGACCCAGCTGGCCCTTGCCAGGTGGTTGGAGCTGGCACTGCTCATCGGGTCAGTCCGCGCCGCTGTCAAGATCATGGACGCGGACGTGAGCCCGCTCGAGCTGCGTCGGCTCAGGTTGTTCCTCACTGGGCTGCTGAGGGAGTGGCGGTCGACTAGCGGCTGCACTCCCTCCTCCCGTTAGGTGTAGGTAGAGGTTGCACTATGCTTCTGATATGAAGATAACCATAGCCAGCCTCAACATCAACGGCAGCAGGGAGGCTCGCCGCAGATTTAATAAACTTTCGGTCCTTCAGGACGGGAAGTATGCGGTGTGCTTCCTGCAAGAAACCCACACCGTTCTGGGAGACGAGGCCACGTGGCTCCTGGAGTGGCAAGGAGGGGTCAGCATGAGTCACCTCTCCAATGTTTCCAGCGGGGTGGCTATCTTGCTGGCCCCGCATTTTCAGCCGGAGTTCTTGGGGGTCAAGGAGCACGTGCCGGGCGACTTGCTCTAGGTCACTGTTCGCCTGGGGGGTGTGCCGCTCCATCTAGTGAACGTGTATGCCCCTCAGGCCGGTGCGCAGCAAGTGCGCTTCTTTGAAGAAGTGTCCGCTCTTCTGGGCTCCATCGACGTGGGCGAGTGCATCATCCTCGGGGGGGAATTTTAACTGCACCCTCGAGGCGAGGGATCGTCCGGGTCCCCTGCGATGCCCGGCGGCGATGGAGAAGTTGAGAGACCTGGTCGGGTCCTTCGGCTTGGTGGACGTCTGGCGAAATCTCCATCCCGACTCCAGCGCCTTCACTTACGTGGGGTCTGGAGGAGGAAGGTCCAGAATCGACTGCCTTTACATTTCCCGGGCGTACGTCCCCTGTGTTCCGGCGGCTTCCATGCGGCTAGTGCCATGCACAGACCACCACCTGGTGTGGGCGGAGCTTGTTCCGCTGCACGCGTGGAGGGGGGCCCGCGTACTGGCATTTTAACAACCTGCTGCTGGAGGACGCGTGGTTCCGGGATTCGTTTCGTCGGTTCTGGGCCGACTGGAGAAGGAAGCAGGGGGGCTTCCCCTCCTTGAGGCTATGGTGGGACGTGGGCAAGGCTCACGTCCATCTCTTCTGTCAGGAGTACGTGAAGGGGTCGACCAAGAGGCGGGAGGCCCGGGTTGGGTGGTTGGAGAAGGAGGTGCTCGACCTGGAGTCCCGTCTCGATCAAGTCGTCGAGGACCCGGCCCTGCGGAAGGTGTACGAAGAGAAGAAGGGCGCGCTGAATGACCTGCAGCTCGTCGGGTCCCGAGGCGCGTATGTGAGGTCACGGATCCAGTTCCTGCGGGACCTGGACCGCGGCTCCCCCTTCTACTCGCTGGAAAAAAGACGGGGGGTCCGTAAGCTGCTGGCCGATGATGGATCTCTGGTCTCGGATCCGGAGGGAATCAGCACGGAGGCCCGCGCCTATTACAGGGCTCTGTTCTCTCCGGATCCGTCCAGCAAGGATGCGCGCAGAGTTTTGTGGGAGGACCTGCCGAAGGTCGGCCTGGAGGGCGCCGAAAAATTGGACGCTCCTCTGAGTCTGGAGGAGCTGACCGGCGCCCTCCGCCTGCTCTCCAGGGGCAAGTCCCCGGGGCTGGACGGGCTGACCGTGGAGTTCCACAGGGCGTTCTAGGACGTCTTGGGGGGCGACTACGCGCGGGTCCTGGGGGAAAATTTGGCGACCGGGGAGATGCCCCTCTCTTGGCGCAGGGCGGTTATTGTCCTGCTGCCTAAGAAGGGCGATCTCCGCCTGTGGTAAACCACTTTTGTCGTTCACTATCGTTACACTATAGTTATCACTGTTATATCGTTACTCTATGGTTATCACTGTTCACACTGTTGTATCGCTATACGAGGTCGCTTCTTGTCACGCTGTTATACCTGGGCTGACCACTGCTGACTCCGCCCATGGCTCCACCTACCTGCCCAGGTATAAAGGTGGTCGACTGGCTGGTATTCCTCCTTGTTGGATCCGATCACCCACGAGGGTGGGCTCTGTTATTTAGCCAATAAAAACCTATAGTTACTTTCTTAACTTGTCGCTTTTCATTGGATGAATTGATAGGTATATCAATTTTATTGGCTAAATAACAGAGCCCACCCTCGTGGGTCCGACTGTGTCGTGACCCTGTCGGTTAAGGGCACGGAGTATAAAAATTTTAAACTCCTCGTCCTCCCCCAGCTCTGCGCTGCCGTCCTACTAGGGCTGGACTTCCAATCCCACCTCCAAAGCGTCACTCTAGCATACGGCGGACCCCTCCCCCCACTCACAGTCGACAACCAGCAGCCTTTAAACCGCCCACCGCGTAACACCTGCGGCCTATCCACCCTCAAGGTCCCGCCACCTTCCCTGTTCGCTAACCTCACCCCCGACTGCAAACCCGTCGCTACCAAGAGCAGGCGGTACAGCGCCGGGGACAGAGCCTTCATTAGCTCTGAGGTGCAGCGTCTCCTGAAGGAGGGCATCATCGAGGGGAGCAGCAGCCCCTGGCGTGCCCAGGTCGTGGTCGTTAAGACCGGCAATAAAAACCGCCTGGTCATCGACTACAGACAGACCATAAACCGGTACACCCAGCTGGACGCATACCCCCTTCCCCGCATATCTGATATGGTCAAGCAGATTGCACAATACCGAGTATTCTCTACCATCGACCTTAAGTCGGCCTACCACCAACTCCCTATCCGCCCTGAGGACCGCCAGTATACCGCCTTCGAGGCGAATGGCCGCCTCTACCACTTCCTTAGGGTTCCCTTCGGCGTCACCAACGGGGTTTCGGTCTTCCAAAGGGAGATGGACCGGATGGTTGACCAGAACGGGCTGCACGCCACGTTCCCCTATCTAGATAACGTCACCATCTGCGGCCGCGACCGGCAGGACCATGATGTTAATCTGGAGAGATTCCTCCGTACGGCCCAACGGCTGAACCTCACCTACAATAAGGAGAAATGTGTGTTTAACACCTCACGCCTTGCCATCCTCGGCTGCGTAGTAGAGGACGGACTCATCGGCCCCGACCCCGAAAGAATGCGCCCCCCTCATGGAGTTACCCCTCCCCCACTGCCCAAAGGCGCTGAAGAGAACCCTGGGGCTCTTCGCCTACTATGCCCAATGGGTGCCCAATTATGCGGACAAAGCCAGACCCCTCATGAAGTCCACATCCTTCCCCCTTACGGAGGAAGTGTGCGCTGCCTTCTCCCTCATTAAGGGAGACATTGCTAAGGCCACAATGCACGCGGTGGATGAGTCCATCCCCTTCCAAGTGGAAAGCGATGCATCCGACTTCGCCCTAGCCGCTACCCTTAACCAGGAGGGGAGACCGGTGGCCTTCTTCTCAAGGACCCTACAGGGCCCTGAGATCCGACACTCGTCGGTCGAGAAGGAGGCCCAGGCGATTGTGGAGGCTGTACGACGCTGGAGGCACTACCTGGCAGGCAAACGATTTACCCTCCTCACCGACCAGCGTTCGGTCGCTTTTATGTTTAATAACAAGCTGAGGGGTAAAATCAAGAACGACAAGATCTTGAGGTGGAGAATCGAACTCTCCACCTATGATTATGATATCTTGTACCGGCCAGGTAAGCTGAACGAACCCCCTGATGCTCTATCACGAATTACATGCGCCAACGCGCAAATTGATAGACTCCAGACCCTCCACAACGACCTCTGCCACCCCGGAGTCACCAGACTTTACCACTTCATTAAGGCCCGCAACCTGCCCTACTCCATCGAGGAGGTCAGGACCATGACCAGGAACTGCCAGACCTGTGCCGAGTGCAAACTGCATTTCTTTAGGCCGGACAGAGCAAGCCTGATCAAGGCCACCCGCCCCTTCGAGCGCTTGAGCATCGATTTTAAGGGGCCCCTCCCGTCCTCTGACCGTAATGTGTACTTCCTCAACATTGTTGATGAGTACTCCCGTTTCCCCTTCGCCTACCCCTGCCCAGACATGACCAGTACCACGGTCATTAAATGCCTGAACGACCTCTTCGCCTTGTTCGGGTTCCCAAATTATATACATAGTGACCGGGGCTCCTCCTTCATGAGCGAGGAACTCCGCCAGTTCCTACTAGCAAGAGGTATTGCTGCAAGCAGGACCACCAGCTACAACCCTCGAGGGAACGGCCAGGTGGAAAGAGAGAACGCGACTGTATGGAAGGCCGTCCTCTTAGCCTTAAAGTCTAAGGGCCTCCCAACCTCCCGCTGGCAGGAAGTCCTCCCGGCAGCGCTGCATTCCATCCGGTCACTACTTTGCACTGCCACTAACGCCACCCCCCATGAACGAATGTTTGTTTTCCCCAGGAAGTCGACTACGGGAACCACACTACCAACCTGGCTGACCTCTCCGGGGCCCGTCCTGCTGCGAAAGCACGTGAGGGCCCATAAAACGGACCCCCTGGTCGAGAGGGTGAACCTCCTGCACGCCAACCCTCAGTACGCCTATGTGGCATACCCAGACGGGCGGGAGGACACCGTCTCCTTGCGAGACCTCGCACCCTTGGGCATTCCGGAGACACCACCTTCACCCCGCCCCCCCCGATTCCAGCTCAGGTAGACGGCATGCCGGAACCCCACGAGCCCTCGCCGACCACGCAGACACCAGCATCACCACCGGAGAATGCAACACCGCCGCTGCGACGATCAGAAAGGCTTACGAGGCCCCCGGACAGACTGACATACCAGAACTGGTAGTACCCATCACCCCGTCGGACTCAAATCTAAACAAGGGGTGAATGTGGTAAACCACTTTTGTCGTTCACTATCGTTACACTATAGTTATCACTGTTATATCGTTACTCTATGGTTATCACTGTTCACACTGTTGTATCGCTATACGAGGTCGCCTCTTGTCACGCTGTTATACCTGGGCTGACCACTGCTGACTCCGCCCATGGCTCCACCTACCTGCCCAGGTATAAAGGTGGTCGACTGGCTGGTATTCCTCCTTGTTGGATCCGATCACCCACGAGGGTGGGCTCTGTTATTTAGCCAATAAAAACCTATAGTTACTTTCTTAACTCGTCGCTTTTCATTGGATGAATTGATAGGTATATCACCGCCTCCTTAAGAACTGGTGCCCGGTCTCCCTCCTCAGCATGGACTATAAAATTTTTGCCAGGGCCATGTCTGCTCGCCTTGGTGCCATGCTGGCCCACATGACCCACCCCGACCAGTCCTACACGGTCCCGGGCCGGACTATCCACGATAACATCCATCTGGTCCGGGACCTGATCCACCATTCCCAGAAGGCTGGTCTGTCAGTCGCCTTCCTTTCCCTGGATCAGGAAAAGGCGTTCGACAGGGTGGATCACGAGTATCTCTTCGGGACTCTGTGCGCATTCGGGTTTGGGACGCATTTTGTCGCCCGGATCGGACTTCTGTACGCTGCCGCAGAGTGTCTGATTAAAGTTAACGGGTCCTTGACGGTGCCCCTTCGCTTCGGGAGGGGGGTGCATCAAGGATGCCCCATGTCCGGTCAGTTATACACCCTTTGCGTAGAGCCTTTCCTGCACCTCTTGCGGAAGAGGTTGACGGGACTGGCTCTGCAAGGGCTGGGCATGGAGGTGGTCCTTTCGGCTTACGCCGATGACGTGCTCCTCATGGTCACGGATCCCGCTGACTTGCGGAGGATGCGGGAATGCCAGCAGATTTACTCGGACGCATCCTCCGCCAAGATCAACTGGGAGAAATGTTCTGGACTCCTGGTGGGTCAGTGGCAGGTGGACTCCCTGCCGGAGGAGTTCAGGCCCTTCACCTGGAGCACCACGCACCTCCTCTACTTGGGAGTCTACCTTAGCCCTGCCGAGGACGCCTGGCCGGCGAACTGGCAAGAGTTGGAGGCCAAAGTCACCACTCGCTTAGGACGCTGGACAGGACTGCTCCGAGTGTTGTCCTACAGGGGTCGAGTGCTGGTCATAAACCGGCTGGTGGCCGCCATGTTGTGGTACCGGTTGGTCACTTTGATCCCTCCCCCTGCGTTTGTCGCCAAGATGCAGAAGAAGCTCATCGACTTCTTCTGGGGCAAAAGGAAGCACTGGGTCTCTGCCGCGGTTCTGAGTCTCCCGCTTAGGGAGGGCGGTCAGGCGCTGGTGTGCCTTCGCACCCAGGCTGCAACTTTCCGTCTTCAGACGCTGCAGAGATACCTGTACGTCGAGAATCCTCCGAGATGGTGTGCGCTGGCAACGTATTTTTTCCGCCAGCTGCACGGCCTCAATCATGACATGCAGCTCCTGTTTGTGAAAGTGGGCGGCACGCGTGCCAGCCTGCGGGAGCTGCCTGTCTTCTACCAGGAACTGCTATGGGTTTGGAACTACGTCGCTTCCAGGCGCAGCTCTCCCCTGTCAGGAATGGCGGCTATCCTTTGGGAGCCGCTGCTCAGGAATCCGCACCTCCACGTCCGTGGGTTCGGGTGGCTGGCAGAGCGCAGGGCTGTGCCTGGCAAGATGATGAGAGTCGGGGACCTGCTCAATGGCGGAGGAGCAGGCTGGATGGCGCCGGAGGAGTTGGCGCGGCGCATGTCTTGGGCCAACGTCCAGCTCGCGGTCAATGCCATCGAGTCGATGAAAGCGACACTGCGCCCCATCGCCACAAGGTGTATCGAGGCGGCTCAAGCGCGTGGGGCAATCCCGCCCGAGCTTTCCCCCGTTCGGACGGAATTCCTCATCGGCGCCCGGCTCCGAAACTCCCCTCGGGAGCCGGTGCCTCACAACTTGAGCCGTCTCGAGGAAATACCCTCCGTGCCTTTTCATTCCGCACGGAGGTATTTCCTGTACGGGCTGCTCCTGCACACTCTCCACTTTGCCATCTTCGCCTGCCGTCCGGACACGCCTTGGCGTGCCGTCTTGCCTTCCGGCGGAGGCGGAGGTCCCCAATGGAGGGCTCTCTATGCGGGAGTCTTCCCTTGTTCTATTGGGGACTTGACCTGGAGGGTGTTGCACGGAGCAGTCCCGTGCAATATATTTTTAAGTAGGTTCACGGACTCCCAGGCCGCCTGTCTTTTCTGCGGCCTGGAGGAGTCCGTGTTTCATATATACACGGAGTGTGAGAGGTTGCAGCCCCTCTTCCATTATTTGAAGGGGCTGCTCCTCGATTTTTGGTTGCACTTCAGTCCCACGCCCTTGATCTACGGTCACCCGGTGCGGAGGGGAGCGGGCAGGTTGGAGGACCTCCTTGTGGGTCTGCTCCTGGGCCTGGCTAAAAAAGCCATCAATTGGTCCAGGCAGCGGGCGGTTGAGGGGGTCGTCCAGCCAGATTGCCTCCCTCTCTTCCGCGGCCATGTTCACGCCCGGGTGGCCCTGGAGATGGAGCACGCGGTGTCCGCCGGCTCGCTCGAGTACTTCCGCGACCGGTGGGCGCCGGGGGGACTGGAGTGCATAATTGATTTGGACAACCAAATTTTAATTTGATTTGTTAAGGTTTATTTAAAGTTTAATTAGTTACAGTCTATTTGTTTATGTTTGGTTCAACCAAAAGAGCGCCTTTATGGATCCTCCTGATTGGTGTGAGTCTTATTTATAAGAGCTGGGTTTTACTCATAAGGGCTGGGTTGGTGATGAATGATGGTTGCCCTGTGTTAACTTGATGCCATGATTCTTACTTAATAAAAGCCTTTAGTTTTAAGTTTTAACCTCATGGATTCAGGCAGTTATTTGGCACATCAATTTTATTAAGTAACAACTTTGGAAGATGGATCGATTTTTGAAACCAGAGCGTCTGGATATCGATCCCCATTCGGCAGATGCATCGAAGAAATTTACGCATTGGCTTCGATGTTTTGAACACTTCATCGCATCGATCGATCCGACGGTTAACAAGTTGGGTCTTTTAACCAACTTGGTAAGTCATCAAACTTACTCTATATTTGAAGATATTACTACGTATGAAGAGGCCCTTGCAGCTCTTAAGGCCCAGTACCTTAAGTCGGTTAATGAATTATACGCCAGGTATCTTTTGTTTACTCGCAGGCAATTACCCGAGGAATCCCTGGATGATTTCCTGCAGGATCTTAAGGCTTTGGCTAAGGATTGCAACTACAAGGCTGTCTCTGTTATATTGTATCAGGAAGAAGCCATCCGCGATTCTTTCATATCTGGCCTCCGATCTAATTATATTAGACAGAGACTCCTCGAGAATGACTCGTTAGTTTTAAAAACAGTCGTTGTTACGGCTCGATCATTAGATGTAGCCCAGAAGAATTTAGAAGTGTATGCATCAGCCCATGCGTCCCTCTCAGCCTCGTGTGTTCTGAGTATGGAGGCATCCATAACGCCAATGGAGCCTCCACTTAATCCTACTGTTGCGGCTGTACCCCATAGTTCTAAGTGTTATTTTTGTGGCCAATCTAAACACTCCAGGCAAAGATGCCCAGCCAGAGAGGCTACTTGTTTTAAATGTAAGAAATGGGGACATTTTAGTAAAGTGTGTAAGGGTAATCCTGTACCCGATGTCTTCTCTGCTGCCGCCTATCGTTTTACTCTAGCCTCGGTTACGGTTGACCAGATCATACCATGTTCCTTGTCGAAATCTATGATGGACATTAAGATTAATGGTCATCCTACTGGGTGTTTGATAGACTGTGGCAGTACTGAAAGTTTTATACATCACAACCTTGTTAACTCCTGTTCATTGAAGGTGTATCCTACTCGAAGTGAAATTGTGATGGCGTCCAAGTCTCTTACTTTGGAGGTAACTGGATATTGTAAAGTCACATTGACCATTAAGGATACGGAGTATAAGGACTTTAAACTCCTTATATTACCTCAGTTGTGTGTGAACTTAATTTTAGCATGAGAGCGTTACCCTTAAGTATGGTGGGTCTCAGCCTCCACTCGCAGTCTGCGGCCTTTCTACTTTAAAAGTAAGTCCGCCTTCTTTGTTCGTGAACCTTGCTCCTAATTGTAGACCTATAGTGACTAAGAGTCGACGGTATAGTTCAGAAGATAAAACATTTATAAAAGAGGAAGTGGAAAGGCTTCAACAGGAGGGAATTATCGAACACAGTAATAGCCCATGGTGTGCCCAGGTGGTAGTGGTTAAAACTAATGAAAAGAAAAGACTTGTGGTCGATTATAGCCAGACTATAAACTTGTATACCCAATTGGACGCCTATCCTTTGCCTCGCATTTCTGAGATGGTGAACCAGAGAGCTCAGTATTGCGTGTTCTCCACCACTGATTTAAAGTCTGCCTACCATCAACTCCCTATCAAAATAGAAGACCGACCTTATACGGCCTTCGAAGCTAATGGGTGCCTGTACCAATTCCTTAGGGTGCCCTTTGGAGTGACGAATGGGGTATCCGTCTTCCAACGGGGGATGGATCATATGGTGGATGAATACGCGTTGGAAGCAACATTCCCGTACCTGGACAATGTTACTATCTGTGGGCGCGACCAACGGGAGCATGATCAAAATCTCGCGAAGTTCCTAGAGACGGCAAAGAGGTTAAACCTGACCTACAACGAAAACAAGTGTACCTTCAATACTATACGTTTGTGTATTCTTGGTTGCGTTGTGGAGAATGGGGTAATTGGGCCGGATCCTGAAAGATTACGCCCACTTAAGGAATTACCTTTACCTCACACTGTAAAAGCTTTAAGAAGGTGTCTGGGATTCTTTTCGTACTATGCCCAGTGGGTGGCTAGCTACTCAGATAAAGTCCGACCTCTTATTAAGTCGACGTCTTTTCCACTATTGGCAGAAGCTCAGGAGGCTTTCTGTAATATCAAACAGGACATTGAGAAGGCAGTGGTATGTGCCGTGGATGAGAAGATCCCTTTTCAAGTGGAAAGTGATGCATCTGATTTTGCGTTGGCAGCAACTCTTAACCAAGCTGGTAGACCAGTAACTTTCTTCTCTCGTACATTGCAAGGACCAGAAGTTTGACATTCTTCAGTGGAAAAGGAGGCGCAGGCGATTATCGAAGCAGTCGGGTATTGGAGACATTATCTCGCTGGCCGACGTTTTACGCTTATTACTGACCAGCGATCTGTGGCCTTTATGTTCAATACTAAGCAGAGAGGCAAGATCAAAAATGATAAGATTTTAAGATGGCGAATAGAACTGTCAACATATGACTATGATATTCAGTACACGCCTGGAGTATTTAATGAGCCATCGGATGCTTTGTCATGAGGAGTATGTGCTAGTCTAGGTATAGATAAGCTTCAAAGTCTCCACGATGCACTCTGCCACCCTGGGGTTACCAGAATGAACCACTTCATTAAGTCCCACAATCTACCCTACTCTATTGAGGAGGTCCGGACAATGACCAGAACCTGTCGTGTTTGTGCTGAATGCAAACCCCACTTCTATAAGCCGTCTGAGCCAGCTCATCTTATTAAAGCAATTCGACCATTTGAGCGTTTGAGTCTCAATTTTAAAGGTCTCCTTCCATCGAGCGACCGTAATGTCTATTTTCTTAATATTATAGATGAGTACTCTCAGTTCCCTTTTGTTATCCCCTGTCCGGATGTGACCAGTGCTGTTGTAATTAAATGCCTCTGCCAACTGTTTTCTTTGTTTGGCATGCCTAACTATATACATAGTGATAGGGGTTCGTCCTTTAAGAGCGAAGAATTGTGACAGTTTTTGCTATCGAAAGGGATTGCAACGAGTAGAACTACCAGCTATAACCCTCGTGGTAATGGGCAGGTCGAGAAAGAAAATGCGACAGTGTGGAAGGCTATCGTATTGTCTCTGAAGTCGCGAGGCCTGCCGACCTCTCGCTGGCAGGATGTCCTGCCAGACGTGCTGCATTCCATAAGGTCTCTTTTGTGTACAGCGACAAATGCCACCCCTCATGAAAGGATGCTTAGCTTTCCAAGAAAAGCTACTAATGGAGTATCGTTACCCACATGGTTGACGACCATGGGCCCTGTGCTGTTGCGCAGACATGTGAGAGGCCACAAGACTGATCCACTGGTGGAGGCAGTACAACTCCTTCATGCTGATCCCCAGTATGCATACATTCAATATCCGGATGGGCAAGAGGATACGGTCTCTATTAAAGATCTTGCACCTGCTGGAGCTCGAAAAGAGTTCGACTCTGAGTAGAGTTTTCAATCGTGGTATTGGACCTTCAGAGACACAAACCCTCAGTGTGGAAAACACTGATGATTCTGGGAATTCGGATGAACCGGAGTTGGTACTCCGGGAGGAGACTCGGCAAGAGTTATGTCGTTCCCAGAGGACTATCAGACCTCCTGACAGACTTAAACTATAGCAGGGGGTGAATGTGATGAAATAACTCTGTGTTCTGGATTGTCTGTTGTTGTACTTGTTAATGTCTGGAATGTTTTACAGGTGTAACCACTAATGTTCCTCCCTAGCTCCGCCTTAATGGATCCTCCTGATTGGTGTGAGTCTTATTTATAAGAGCTGGGTTTTACTCATAAGGGCTGGGTCGGTGATGAATGATGGTTGCCCTGTGTTAACTTGATGCCATGATTCTTACTTAATAAAAGCCTTTAGTTTTAAGTTTTAACCTCATGGATTCAGGCAGTTATTTGGCACATCAGCCATATAGGAGAGGAATATCATCAAGCCATTTTTAAACATGTATAGATAAAGCAATTAGAGTGTCAGCCGTGACCATGTTTCACTAATAAGTCTAAAACTTGAGATTGACAGATAAGATAATAAATATGATTAGATTATATAATATTTCAAGACCAAAACATGTATGTTTGCAGTATTCTTAGATGTTTTGCTTACTTAACATGGAGTACCTGACATATCTCACTTATGTCTTATATGGTATTAAATCAGACATAATTATATAATTGTTTTAACGGGATATAAACCGTAATTTTGCTTGATTCGCTTGTTTCCTTTCGCGCACTAACCAGACAAAGACCTTGTTTCTTTTGAAAATGTAAAATGTATTTTTGGATTCACCTGTATCAGCTGTTGAATGTGCGCTGCTATCAGTGCAGAAGGCATGCGTGTTGCACTGTATTCCTAAATGGGACAGCTGTACGTGACATCATTGATTGGCCGTCGCCAGAGAAACTTTTGTTCCGCTGTCCAATAGCGTGGCTCGAAACAAAAAGGGAAGAGCTGGTGGAGCAGGGAAACCCGGCGCTCGCGCTCGGTCTGGCAGCTCGGGGGGCCGAGAGAGCGCGGCGCGTGATCCGCTCGCCTCCACTCTGCACGGCGTGAGACAGGGAGCACAGTCCCACGGGCGGCACCGAATCGGGCAAGGGCGGCAGTGCTGGTAACGGTACCAACGGGGCAAGAACCGAAAAAAAAACTGCTACCAGAGCGGGCTCCGGCCGCATCGCCCTCTTTACAAACGGACAGCTTGTCTATGTGCATTGCTCGGTCTTTTATATCGTTTATTTTAAATATTATTTAAAAATAGAAAGACGGATTTAATATATTAGCATCGCTATTGGGAATTTTCGGTTAACACCCTTTTCGGTGTATTGTTGCTCCATTGGGCTGTTCAGGTGTAAAGTCCACACATTGAGCACACTCGAGTCCCAGGCTCCTGGGCTATTATGGAGAACAAAGCGGCCGCACGGGACAGCAGCGACCGGGACCTGTTCCGTCAGTTTCAGGAGTGGTGTCTGAAGACCTACGGGGACTCTGGCAAAACCAAGACGGTTACCCGTAAGAAATACGATCGCATCGTCCAATTCTTGAGCGGAGTAGAACCTAGCTCTGCCGATAACGCCAAATTTAAATTCTGGGTGAAATCGAAAGGGTTCCAGCTGGGATCGTCGGAGGAGCTGAAGGCTGGAGGTGGTAAACTGGTCCTTTACGTACCAGTTAAAACGACGGTTAGTGCTCACTTGTATTAAAGTTAATGTTTATTTGTTTCCAAGTCTGTACGTAAAGAAAAAAAGGGGTGCCACAGTTGGCTGCCTGATGATGGGGTCTTTGGTATCGTGCATCAGGCGGTCATGTTGCCTAGGCTGGCACGTCCAGGCTGTATACTCAGCTTATAATCTCTTTATTTAATTACAGGGAAAATGACGTTTGGGGTTAATTGCTTGTTTAGTTTACAGCTCGAACACTTACCTTGAAGAAATATTTTTTTTAAAGTACCATTATTTCTCAGTGTCGAATTTTAAAGCATAATTTGAGGTGAGAGTGCTTGATGCATCCCGGATATCATTACATAGTGTCGGGACAGAATTTTTGGTAGGAAGCCAAATGCAGCGCTGGTGGGTGTGTATTTACCCCCTCCTCCTCCGTCTCAGTTTTTCCAGTTATTTTCTTAACAGACCTGTTTTGTCGTATACATCTGGTATTCTGTTCTTGTTAATAAAATTGAGTAATGCGATGAATGTATTGCAATTAAAAATAGTTTAGTAGTTTTCCTTTTATAAGTAATTTTCTGTTTAAATGGCTTTGGTTAAACACTTATTTTAAGCAGCACTTGCAGGTTCACAGATTGCGATAGCATCAGACGAGTAATGGTGATAGCTGTTGTCCAGAAACATTTTTGTTAACAATCCAAATCCCCTCACCCACCCACCCACGCGATTATCCCGGTGAAATGCAAAGGGAGTGATTACAACGAGGACGCGTATGATGGGGCTCTGTTTTCCTTAACGTTTCTGACAACCTGGATTATGTTGGGGGCTTTGGGGACTTTTTTTTTCGCACAGTTCTTTCCTGTCTGCCCAAGAGATCCGCTCTTGCCAGTAAATCCGTCGTTGCTGTCTGATAATTAGGCATCATGATTACTATCTTTTAAAAGACATGGGAGCTGGAGCAACATCGTCTGTTATCGGGCTAATTAACTACAGTACCCGATTGCCTAAGAGACTGAATTACAAGTGCCATCAACAGGACAGGCAATTGCAAATAAAATGGGAGATCTCTTTGCACCGTTCAGTATCCATTTTATACATTCCACAGAAAGCAAACTGTATTCATTTCCATTAAAAGTACAGGCAATCTGGTGGGTTCCAGAGCCGACATCGCCGGTGCATTCCGATATTTTACTGCTCAATGAACAGCATCATGGAGAGTTAGATTAGAATTTATCGATATTTCTGCATTCATATCCTCCTGTGGTCTGGGATATGCACTTTTGTCACCAGGCAACAGAACCTCGCGACCTGGCATTTCTTTCATCACGATGAGACGAAGGTACCAGCAGCCGATGAATGCTGACAGAAATCTGACAACGATTGGCCACCTACCTGTCTGTTTTAACTGATTATAGGTCCTGTTTCTCATGTACACCAAGTAAATACAAGACTTTTTAATATTGTTCAGAATAACAGCATGGGTGGGAACTGATGCCTACTTAACATATTAAATGCTGAAGGTAATTTTTAGCAGCAACGGAAATGTCCTTGCTATAGGCACTACGTTTTAAAGGTGGAGATTTTTGACAAGTAAATGTAAATAAAGATGCCTAGCATTCGCTTTGGTATAAAAATACATATACACTGTTGGCGAAAAGGGAGTTTCTGCACTTGATTGACACGTTATCAGTAAAAAGCGCAAATGTCTCAGTTGAAGAATATTCTAAATAAGTATATATATTTCTCCTTTAAAACTGGCAAGTCACAAAGATATTCAACTCTGGTTGGAAGAATGGACGTAAACTCTTGAGAACTCCGCGTAGAACTAGTGTATCCTACACTAATTTTCTGTTTTGTTATACATGATTAATAAAGTCAGAGGGTAGCTTTAAAAAAAAATACCAGGCAGCCCAGTTATCAGTTTTACTGTGTGCATACAGTGTGTTTGTTACTGGCGACCATATTGCTATCTAGTAGGCCTGTCACCAACCTTATCTTCTGCAATATTTATTTTATTAGCAAGTTACTGTGGTCGTAGACTCTTATGTTTGTTTTGTAGTCAATATCTGTATAATTTGTAATTTTAAATGTGGGAGGAAAAAAACTAAACGCTAACGTTAAGTCATGTGGCTCTCCTGCTGTATATTTTAAGGTTTAAAATTCGATGACGAGGCCCGGAATGGCGTGCCATCTCGCCCCTCCCCGACCCTCCCGAGAGCTGGTGGTGTTGCCTGGCCGGTCGGGTGCCGACAATCTGGCGTAATGCATCTGTGCTGCGAAAGGCTGTGTGTCCCGCCTGAGCGCGAGCCCGAGCTGACCGAGCGCGCCCGCGCGCGCAACCTGGCTGCAGTCCCCGGGCCGGGCAGTGGGCGCGTGTGCACGAATCCAGGCTCTGCTCACCTCGCGCTGCTCGCATGTTCCCATGGAGACGGTTACTACCTGTCTGCGCGCCGACCTACGCCGCATAATCAACCTGTTAGTTCCCCGATGGACAATGGGAGTCGCTTTGGCAGCACAAGGCAGCAGCTGCTAGGCCAAAAAGTTCACCAGGTTTTAAAAAAACGGGGGGCTGGGAGGGAGCAGGATGTTCCTTCTGAGACTTGCTCGAGCTAAAATTATTTATCTTCTGCTTCAGTTCCTGCTCGTGGTTCTCTCCCTGCCACCGGCCGAGAACAGCTCCTGAAACTGATCATTTTACAGTGAATCTGAAGCAGTTAGGCATCTCTTTAGACGGATTGCAAGATTGAAACGATTGGCTATGGATATACCGAGACCCCCCACCAGCAACTTAGAAAGATGATTTGGTTGTTAATGCGGCGTTGAAACTGAATTGCACAGTGTGTGTAATTGCTGTGCGGGCAAGCTGGCTACAGCGATTGCCAGCAGGCTACTTATTGCCATAAAATTTCTTATGAAACTGAAATCGTGTAGATTTGTTGCAATTTTATGTTGAAATACATCGCCGGTGATGGCATTAGAACCACATTAAGTTGGTGTGACAGAAAAATAAAATTCAATATTTTCCAGATACAGTTCTAATTGCCACAGGTGTGAATTGTACGAGGTTAACGAGCTTACATTCCCATCTGTTTTTCATGACCAAGATTTTGAGCCCTCGGGGATAATAACATGCACTCCTTCTAATTTGTTCCCTGATGGGTGTTTCATTCATTGTCGCTTTTCCAGCATGGGGTGGGGAAGGGAGAAAAATCATGTTCCAAATAAATAAATCTGACTCATTAATTACACACTTGATTTTCCTTTCTTGACGTTGAGGATCTGTTCGGTAAATCCTATCTACCATTGCATCATCACGACTTAAAGAGACGGTACCTGGAGTATACCTTCTGACATCAGATGGTTGAGTACCCAGTGAAATGAGGGCCCTCAATACATCTAAACTAATCCCTGTTGGTACCAAATTTAAAATGCATATTATGATGAGCAGGCTTGAGTTGAGATATCTATCCACACGCTTTGAATTTCTTCAGTCCCATTTCAGTTTTGGATGGTTGTGCCTCCTTTGACAGACAGTGACGGGATTAAACAATGTTGCATTTCATAAACGGCAGTTGGACGTTGTGATATACTTCGTCCATGGAAGACAACACGTCTCGCCGAGTCTTTGGAAAAAAGGGCAGTACAACGTCTTAATTATTGTTTAGACTATAATAATTTCGTGCTTACCTGATACTGAAAAATTACCAGCCCGAAACTCGGAGGACACCCAAACTGTGCCAACCCAGACGACATATGTACCAGCTCGATACTGAATAAAATTGTTCAGCTGTGCAGGTCGGTCATGTGAAGGTTCACTGTTCAGTTTCGTTGACAGTCATGGGGGAGACGGTGTTCAGTACTCGTCCACGCTAAGTCAACATACCAGCTCCTATTGTATTTTCACGTTATTAATAATGTTGAGGTAACTATTACAACAGCTCTCTGACTCTTCTCACACAACCAGAAAAAATGTCCTGAACTAGCTTCTGTTCATCCTTGTCATGTGCTAGCCTATTCTCTAGTACTGGCCTCCCTCAGTGTGGCCTACCCGACTACAAGTACGTAGTCGGGGTGCAATTAGACAGTTTGTGCTGACAGATTCCTGTCTATACCAGTCTGTATTTGATCAGGTTGTGTGCATTTCAAGACACAAATCAATTTCAGATTATTTGAAATCTTTCACATTTGTTGGCACAGAACCTGTTGGATTGTCTTGCTAGTGGGTTGGGTTTGAATGTGCTGTACTGAATTATTATAGTAGCTTAATCACTGCCCTTTCTACGCTCCAAATTTGGCATGTACCTTCAAAACTAATAACCTCTTTCTGGATGGAAATATAAGGCCGTATAGCAGGAGACCATATGATTTTATAGGGGATAAGTAAAGGGATGTGTAGTTGATGCATCAGCAACGGCATGGACGGGTTCTTTCAATACAAAGCTTGGTGGTAGTGTGAGAGCCTGAGTGCACACTGTCTCTACGGCAGAAATGTTGCAAAATAATCATGCTATCACTTAAGAAAGGAAGGCAAGCCTTAGTGAACAGGTTGCTTTTAATGTTTGAATAGGAAGAGCCAAAGATCGATGTATAGAAATAACTTGCATTTATGCAACTTTATCGAACCTCAGCTTTTCACAGCAATGAATTATTTTTGGAATATAATCACTGTAAACAGCAGCCAGTTTGCAGCAAGGCCCCACAAACAACACCTGAGATGAACGACCAGCTGATGTTATTTTTAGTGGGATTTGTTAGGGGAAGAATGTTGGCCAGGACACTGGGGGAACTCTCCACTGTTACATCAGTTGGAATAGCCAGTCAGGTTATAATTGGAAATAACAACAGAAAATGCTGGAAAAACTCAGCAGGTCAGGCAACATCCGTTTTTCCAGCATTTTCTGTTGTTATTTCGGATTTCCAACATCTGCAGTATTTTGCTATCGTACTACAGGTTATAATTGGAATTATCTCTCAGCAAGGTTCTGTTCTTGGACAGAGTGTGCCAGTTTTAAATTTTCTAATGTAGTTGAATGTATTGAGATATTAAGTTCTGTTAAAGGAAAAAGTTATTTAAAATTAATTCTAATGAAATTTTATATTGTTTTTACTTAAGCTGTTGACAACAGACTTCTGTTGGATGTTAACATTTTAGTTAAAATGGTTAGATAACTCTCATTTTACTTGACTAGCCCTTTTGCTGTGTAGTCTCTTATTTGTTCACGCAGTATAAATATCTTGAACAATACTTCTTTCGTGGGTTCACAGGATGGAGTCAGTACTACAGAGAAGCAGTCTTTAAAGCGGGTTGCAGTGGTTGAAGATTTTTTTGATATTATTTACTCCATGCACGTTGAAATAGGAGTAAATGGAGAAAAATCCCGAAAACACGCTGGTCAGAAAAGAACCTACAAGGCAGTAAGTGATTGATCTTCAATCTGTTAATATTTGTTGTTGTATAGTGTAATACAGTATGTCTAAGCTGCTAAACTATACAACTGTATTTTGGTTGTCAGGGCATTTCCAACAGACCATCCTGAATATTATACCTGTGAAATAATATAATAAACTACAAATGGCAACCTTAAGTGCTTTTAAAATGCATTGATGACCATATAGTTCTTGATTTGTTACTCTTTTGCACTTTAAAAAATAGATACTTCTGTATTAGGTAAGGCAGTCAACTGGTGCAAGCTCAGCTCTAGGTAAAATGATGTGTTAAAACTTAATTAAAGAAATTATGCAAGAGCATCCAGACACTAGATTGTTATTACAATGCAGTGGTAGCAATTCCTGGGCATAATTCAAGAGTGCTGCTTGTACAAATGTCTCGATAACCAAATGAAAATTGTGGAGTGCCTTTCTGCATCAGCAGGCTTCATTTAGATTCATAAATCTCTAAAGTAATATGTCATGAGCAATGTTCTGTTCACAGCATAAGCTTGAATATGTTTCCACCACTAGTTTTGCATTGAGTTGGGGAAAGAGTTGCAATATGACACATTTTATAAATTAAGAGTTTCATATATTTTGTAATTAACCTTTTCATTTCATTCCTTGGAGCTTTATATTCCTGCATTGCTGCTTTCTGGTGACTGGCCTCTTGGTCACAGTTGCTACATGTCCTTGGGAGACCAGGAAAGGAGGAAAAAATGGAGTGAGTCTTGCCCTCTATTACAAATTTGAATCTGCTATAGATACTTTCTCTGGTTCAGTAGCATCACTCGCTCCTGTAAGAGGATCCCATGCCCTTGTATGCTGGAGTAGATTCACACTGCCCAGTATCTACTTGCATGATAATGTACCCCAGAGATGTAATGATGAATATTTCCTTGTGATCTGAACCAGATGTTCATGTCTTTTGCACAAATCTTTCCAATCTTTTCCAAGGCAAACCAGGAAAGCACTTGGTAAGGTGAGGCCAGATATGAATCGTTCAGCTACTGTATTTCACAGAATGTGTATGAATGCCCAACTGGTTAACAGTTATAATTTAATTCAGTCAGTCTGATCAGTCGAAGTTATCTTTGCATAATAATGCACAAATATTGAACATACTACACTTTGCCAGCAGTGGGTCATCTTGCTCAACATAAACAAAGTAACTCTTAACTATCCTCCTGCGTTCTTCTTCTGAGCCTAGTGAAAGCTTGCTCTTGCAGCTTTCTGTTTTTAAAAAAAAACCTGACTGACTGAATCTCAGTCTTTTTATCTTCATGTTCACAACCCAAAAGGAGGGCCCATTTCAGATAACCCCTGTTGAATGCCTGGGACCAGGGACCTCACAATACAGGTGGGTGTGAGGTGGATATCAATTGCCAAGATATGCTAATGTAACCCCTTCACGGTTCTCTAGATATATGTGAGATGTGGTCTCTGTTGTAGACAGTATTCTATAGTCCAGTAAGGAGCTCACTACTACAATGGCTTAATTCTAATTATCTTACTTTATAGTTTTAACGTCAGACAGTATAAGAAGATTACGGGTCAATGACCTAAATTAGACATTTGCATACATTAGAATGAATCTAGACATAATAAACATACATTCTCCATTTATATGGATTCAAAGGAGAATCTGTCCCTGTGTCCAAATTCGAGTGCACTCTTTCATTGGCGTGCTTAAGTTGGAGCTCATGGTATGTATAATGTCTGCAAGACTTACGACTCCGAACCCCTTCGTTGAATTCTCTTCACGATCACTGAATCCCACTTTGAGTTCTGGATGCAGAGCTACTAATACGAAGGGCGGCGGCCGAGTTTGGAAGCCCGGGACGGGATGCGGCAGCCATTTGCCTCCTGAGCCCTCTTTTCAGAGCTCCTGCCCTCTTTTCTTCCAGTCGCTCCCGTTTCCCGCTCGAAAAACCCGACTCCACCCCTTCCTCCTGGGGTTTCTGCCTGGAGACTGCGCAGCCTCACTGTCTGCAACAGTTGATACTGGTGCAGAATTATGGAAAGTCTGCTCTTAGTCACATTGTGTCCTTAAAAGTTCTTGCCGTACCTTCACATGGGCAACTTTAACCCAGGGATTTATAACAATGATAATACAGTGTCTAAGTTAAAGATTGATAACCATACTTAGCGTACATAACATTTCCAGTGGGTATTACACTCCCCCCCCCCCTACCAAATATAGACATGTCCCCATGACTAATGAACTTTACACATAAGGGGTTGCATGCTTCCCAACCATGTATAAAGGGAGGTAACATATCAAACCGTAGGGGCTATCATTACACTTGGCACTCCTAGTGTACTGTATGTCAATTTTTCAGGAACCTTCTTAACTCGCTGTGAGCTCCTTATTTCGGATACCCGGTCTTCAGTTCCTTCAACTACGTTGGAGGCGTTGGTTCCTTTGTTATCATGCCTTTCAGTCTCTTTTAGCTCCTTCTCGGAAGCATCTGGTTCTTCCCAGGCCATGTCCAAGTCTGAGCTAAATGGTTCAGACAATTCATCCAGATTCTGTCTTATGCGTCTCTCTGGGAGGTCGTACCATAGATCCCATTCTTCATCTTCCGACTCATCAGGTTCCCTCATGATCCACACACTGTGTCATGGGTTTTCTGTCTTCTGGAACAAAGTTTTCCTGGTTTCTCGTTTTTTTCCTCCTTCTTCTCTGCAGGGTTCTCCTACTAGGTGTCGGCTCATTATCCGCTGGCGGATCCAGACGCACTTGCTGTCCCAATGGCAGGATATGATTCCGGTGCAGTATTTTTATGGGTCCATTCCCACCTGCAGGTTTTAGCCGAAACACAGGTAGTTGTGACATTTGACTTTCAACAATGTAAGGTGTAGAAGCCCAGCGGTCTGCTAACTTGTTTCCCTTGAAGTCCTAGGTTCCGTATGAGAACTCGGTCACCAGGCATGAGTTGGGAAAAACGGATCTTCTGGTCATACCTCTGCTTATTTCCTTTATTCTGTTTGGCAGAAACAGACTCGGCAAGTTCATAAGCAGCTTGCAATTCCTTTCTCATGTCAGATACATACTTGAGGTAAGTTCTCTGTGATGTGCCATCACTGGATACTCCGAAACACAAATCCACCGGCATCCTCGCTTCACGTCCAAATATGAGGTAGTACGGTGAAAAACCAGTAGCGTCATTTCGGGTACAATTATAAGAATGAACAAGATGTCCAATGTGCCGACTCCACTTGTTCTTTCGCTTTGAATCCAGCGTTCCAAGCATGTCTAACAAAGTACGGTTAAACCGCTCAGGTTGAGGATCTCCCTGAGGATGGTATGGAGTTGTTCTTGACTTCTCAATCCCGAGCATGGACAACAACTCATGTATAAGTCTACTTTCAAAGTCTCTACCTTGATCACTGTGTATTCGCTTTGGCAGTCCATAGTGGATGAAGTATTTCTCCCACAACACTTTGGCAACGGTGGATGCTTTCTGATCCTTTGTGGGAAAAGCTTGGGCGTAGCGAGTATAATGATCTGTAATGACCAAGACATTTGCGGTATTGCTGGAATCGGGTTCGATGGACAGAAAATCCATACAGACAAGGTCTAGAGGTCCATCACTTTGCATGTGAAACAGAGGAGCAACTCTTTTAGGTAAAGTCTTTCTCTGGACACAGCGTGCACAGGACTTGCAGAACTCCTCAACCGCAGACTTCATACGCGGCCAATAGAATCTGTCCTTGACCAACCCATAGGTCTTATCTACTCCCAGATGACCTGCGTCATCATGCAAAGACTTCATCACTATTTCCCTGTACTTTTCAGGCAGGACCAACTGTGAATGACATGGTTTAGTGGGTGGGTGAGTGATTCTACACAACACTCCCTCTTTAATTTCCAAGTGGTCCCATTCTCTTAGGAGCAGACGACAGTCAGGATGTTTTGATTTGTCGATCTGTGTAATATCACCCAGACGGAGAGCTGAAAACACCTCATGAATACAGGGATCCTCCTGTTGTGCTTTGGATATTTCAGATGAACACAACATGGGTAAGTTTTGTACATCCAAACTGGAAAGGTTGCAAAATGCCTGGGGAACAGCATGCATTGACGCTCCCAAGTGGTCAATCTCTCGGGCATGAAATGAATTCTTTGGTCCAGATACCACGGACATCTGACACATTACTTTCACATCTGCTGAAGCAACATCTTTCCACTCTGGTTTCTGGTAGTGTGGGCGACGAGACAGAGCATCTGCATCAATGTTCTGGTTCCCAGGTCTGTACCTGAGACTAAAGTCGTAAGCAGATAGTGCAGCAAGCCAGCGGTGGCCGGTGGCATCAAGTTTTGCCGAAGTCAACACATAGGTTAATGGATTATTGTCTGTCCTCACTTCAAACTTTGCTCCATACAGATAATCCTGCAGCTTATCCACCACTCCCCACTTCAACGCCAAGAATTCTAGCTTATGAGCTGGGTAGTTACGCTCTGATGGCGTAAGACTGCGACTGATGAACGCTACAGGTCTCAGTCCTGCTCTTTGGTCCTGATACAACACACCACCCAACCCTTCTTGACTGGCATCCACATGTAGCACATATGGCAGCTGTGGGTTTGCAAAAGCCAACACGGGGGCTTGAGTAAGACTTTGCTTTAAGGTGTGGAAGGCCTCTTCGCATTTCTCATCCCATCTAACACCAAAAGGCTCAGAGGGTTTGAAGTAGTCCTTGTTCTCTTTACCTTTAGCCTTTTTCTTCCTCTCGGCTGGTGGGAGGTAACCAGCCAGCAGCTGATTCAGAGGATGGGCCACTTTGGAGTAATCCTGCACAAAGCGCCTGTAATATCCGCAGAACCCAAGAAATGACCGCAAGGCAGTCACTGTGTTCGGTTTGGGCCATGTGGTAACAGCTTCGATCTTGGATGGATCTGTGGCTACTCCATCCTGTGATACAATATGCCCCACATAGGACACGGATGTTTGGCAAAACTGACACTTGTCCAATGATAGCTTGAGACCTTCATCCTCCAGGCGACCAAGCACTTTCAGCAACCGAGCTTCGTGTTCTTCAAGGGTTGCCCCAAACACAATGATATCATCCAAGTACACCAATACTTCGAGCAAGTTCATGTCCCCAACTGTTTGTTCCATTATTCTTTGAAAAGTTGCTGGAGCGCCTGAAACTCCCTGTGGCATCCTTTCAAATTGGTAGAACCCAACTGGACATATAAAGGCTGTCTTTTCTTTGTCCGATTCACTCATCGGTATTTGGTAGTATCCACTTCTGAGATCCAACACACTGAACCACTTGCTTCCATTAAGACAAGCCAGTGCATCCTCAATTCTTGGAACGGTGTATTGGTCGGGAATAGTACGTCTGTTAAGCGTCCTAAAGTCCACACACATCCGAATCTTTCCGTTCTTTTTCCTCACCACCACTATAGGAGATGCATAAGGACTCCTGGACTCGGTAATGATCTCAGCTTCTTTTAACTGCGACAGGTGCTGTCTCACTGCTTCGATGTCAGCTGGTGCCGGCCGTCGAGACCTCTCCCGAAAGGGTTTATCCTCAGTAATTCTGATAGAATGGCGAGTACTCTTACTACAACCAACATCAAACTCATGAGTAGAGAAAACTCCTCTCCGCTCCATCATCTTCCTGACTAATCGGTCCTTCCATTCTTTAGGAACGAATGAATCTCCAAAGTTGAAGGAGGAGGGTGTCAGATCTCCGGTTGAGTTAACTTTGGACTCTTCCTTCACATGTGACGACAGTACATTTACAGGAAACAGATGCGCAATCGGCATTCCTTTCCTCAATATGATTCCTTTGCCTGACATATTCCTCACGGTCACTGTAACTCTCCTTGACATCACAGCTGTCGGGGTCTGCAACTCTGGTCTCACCAGAAGCTCATTTGGAAACCGTGACTCTTCTGCAGGATCATCAGGTGACTCTATCAGAATGGCTTCAGTACCTGGCGTTCCAGGGAATTTTGGTATCCCAGGGATTCTAGCCACTCCTCCAGGACGCAGGGTGATAGGTTTGGCTCGAACGTACCACACAGTTCCTCTTTTGCTATCATCTACGTCGGAAGAAAGTTCAGGCGGTTTCTCAAAAGCCTTTTTGAAAACCGGGTGAATGTGTCTGCTGCTCAAGAAGTTTTCACCTCCCTGCTCTTTGCAGCTTGTCAGGAGTCGTCTCACTATGGGTGTATTACTGCCAACCAGTATGGAAACCTCACCTTTCACCATGGGGTCAGGGCAAACCAACACCAGTGCATCAATGGTCTCAGCGGTCCCTACATCAGCTTCCAAGAACTCCAACCTCAGCGACAAATAGCCATCATATGGGTAATCAGCAGGACTAAAGCCCCAGATCTGCAGAAGACTGATTGGGGTTAACGGCAAATGCGTCAGGTATCGGTCATAGAAGGATCTGTACAGTATGGTAACCTGAGAACCCGTGTCGAGGATAGCTTTAGTATAAATGCCTTCAATCTGTATTGATACAGCAGAACTCGGCCCTACTAAACCTTCAGGTATGATGTCTTTCATATCCCCTCGTCTATTATTGCACTTAGCGGAACGTGTCTTAACTACAGGGACAGCAGGCCGTTCCGTTACTGTGCCCCTTTGTAGTTTCCCGACTTCTTGGTAAGTTTTATGAGACGGTCATTTACTTTTTTTAGATTTTCCTCACCTCTACATTCTCGCTTGAAATGTCCATCCTTTCCACAGTTATAACAAAAGACTCCAGGTCTATCTCCTTCATGGGGATATCCTTTAGAGGAATCATTCATTTTGCTGTTAGACTTCGCAGGGTGTTCAACCTTTTGCACCCGTGCGTCATCCCTTTCTGTGTTGGGCTTAGACCGAAAATATGCCATCTCGGCTCTCATGACATTTATTTCCTTCTTCAGCTGTTCCATCTCAGGGTTGACATCACCCTTAGGAGTAGGAACTGTAACAGGAGTCACAAGCTTGGACATCACAGCACTCTTTGCTACATTCCAGGCCTGAAGCATATCCTCCTCCTCTCTGACTTCCCTTAGCAGCTCAGTGAAGGTAGGTGGATCTCGCAACTTATGGGTCATGCGTATGCGAAGAGCAGTCATGTCTTCGAGCAATGCACCTCGCACAACCTGTTCAATGCGGAACCGATTCATTTCAGGCAACTCAATCCCTCTTTTCCGTAACGTACAATGCAGCAGTTTGTCTATTCTCAGCAGATAACTGGACAGCTTCTCTCCCTCACACTGGAATGTGCTTCTGAATCTGACCATCAAATCTGAAATGGTTTCAGTAGTTCCAAAGGCAGTTTCTAGAGCCTGCATGTAGTCAAAGGAAGTAGCAGAGGTGTTCTGCGCCTTTAAGAATCTTACTATGTCAGCAGCAGGACCCTTAAGGCTTTCCACTATTCTCTGCCTCTTCACATTGTCACTGCACTGCCATTCCTCTAGCAGAGGCAGGGTCTGCTCAGCCCAGGCGTCGTACTCCTCTTCCCCACTGAGAGTTGGTCTCACTCCTGAGAACATACGGAGCTTACGGTATCCCTGAGCCTCGAAGGGCAGATTGGTGCATTTATCCACCAGAGAACTAATGGCACTGACCAACTGAGTGTTCATATCCAGAGCCGAAGGACCTATCAGACCTTTGACATCAGCAACAGTCTTTCCTTCTTGTCTCAAGAATGACAACAACTTGGTCTGAAACCCTTCTTCTTCCTTAGTAGTAATAGGGACAAACTGAACTGGCCAGGGACCAGCCTCTTCAGAAAGCCCAACTGCCTCAGGTAAACCATGACCTCTCAGGTTCTCTGATGTCTGGATCAACGCAAACTGCTTCTTGGTAGCTGTATCCAAGCAGCGCTCAACTATCCTAACCTTTCCAAAGGCTTTGACACAATTCAGAGCCCTTAGCAAGACATCATCAGGGTCATCATTAGCAACACCATTCAGCACAATGGCATGGGTAGTAGCTATCTGCTTCTGTTTGCACCAAGCTTCAACCTCAATAACATCCATCTTTTATGCTCAAACAGCCCAGTAGAAACCACAAACCACTCTCTTAGCAATGAGCATTCAATACTGTTTGTTTACTGACATAAATAGACCACAATCCCGGACGAGCCCCCAAAATGTAACCCCTTCACGGTTCTCTAGATATATGTGAGATGTGGTCTCTGTTGTAGACAGTATTCTATAGTCCAGTAAGGAGATCACTACTACAATGGCTTAATTCTAATTATCTTACTTTATAGTTTTAATGTCAGACAGTATAAGAAGATTATGGGTCAATGACCTAAATTAGACATTTGCATACATTAGAATGAATCTAGACATAATAAACATACATTCTCCATTTATATGGATTCAAAGGAGAATCTGTCCCTGTGTCCAAATTCGAGTGCACTCTTTCGTTGGCGCGCTTAAGTTGGAGCTCATGGTATGTATAATGTCTGCAAGACTTACGACTCCGAACCCCTTCGTTGAATTCTCTTCACGATCACTGAATCCCACTTTGAGTTCTGGATGCAGAGCTACTAATACGAAGGGCAGCGGCCGAGTTTGGAAGCCCGGGACGGGATGCGGCAGCCATTTGCCTCCTGAGCCCTCTTTTCAGAGCTCCTGCCCTCTTCTTCCAGTCGCTCCCGTTTCCCGCTCGAAAAACCCGACTCCACCCCTTCCTCCTGGGGTTTCTGCCTGGAGACTGCGCAGCCTCACTGTCTGCAACAGTTGATACTGGTGCAGAATTATGGAAAGTCTGCTCTTAGTCACATTGTGTCCTTAAAAGGTCTTGCCGTACCTTCACATGGGCAACTTTAACCCAGGGATTTATAACAATGATAATACAGTGTCTAAGTTAAAGATTGATAACCATACTTAGCGTACATAACATTTCCAGTGGGTATTACACTAACAAATCACTTTTTGTAACATTTTCGGAAACAACATCAAAGCTTTTCTCATTAGCATTTTAATTAGCTTTCATCTTGGTACTTTAAAAAAAACTTGTAAGAATATACCTTGCTTTAAAGCACAATCCTTACACGTAACTTCCCCGCCCATTTTTTTCAGTGGCAAAATGGTCAAAATATCCTAAAATGTGACACCTTCATTTGTCATCATGTCATTATCCCATGCTGTGCTGAATGCAACTGAGATAGACATCATGATTGTGAAAGAATAACAAAGTTGATAGTGGCATTTGACCTGAAGATAGATAGCCTTGAATAATAAAGTATTTTGTAGCACTACAATACCTAACACCATATTTAACTGTTGTGAAGTAAGGAATATATCTTGTCTGTCTGAGCATCTGAAACGTGTCGGTAAGCAGAAGGAAAGTGTCTGACATGTCTGAAGTGTGCTGATTGGCTCAAGTTTCACATTTGTTGAAAATAACCATCAAAAAACATTTCAACATTTATTTCACTAGATAAAGGAACACGTCATAACCCTTAGTTTATTTATGAGAGGCCTAGCTGACCTCCAACCCTTCTCCAACCTAATATAAAGTCTTAAAAATACTGACCCTAAATTTCCACAGGCCATCCACTGATGTCCTCCAACACTGACTGTGCCAGAATATGTGAAGTCAGGGGAGAGCATCTAATTTGAAGCAGGGCAATGGATGCTTGCACCACTAGGGACTCATCTGAGGCACCCACCTGCCCCAAGAAGTCTTCTTTGTTAGAGAGCAGCAGTTCTGTAAAGAAAAAAAAAATGACCTCTTCAATCTTTAGGGGTACAGACCATGAGCTCAGCCTGGACCAACCACCTCCCCCTGTAGGGCTCACTTCCACCTTCAGGAAATTGGTATGTCTCTCCTCACTCAACATACTGTACTGGCCTCCAATCTTGATCCAGCCGTGCCCTGGAAAGGGATGGACGGAGGTTCTGCCACCTTACAAGACTGTGTGGAAGCTCCCATGAGGTCGGGACCCAGCACAGTTTGCAGCTGTTCTAACAAACTTCTGCTGAAGTTGCAGTGGTAATCTGCACTTTCTAGGAGTGTGGCCTGCCCCCCATTTATAATGCTTGTACAGGCCTCCAACACATGTTTAACAAAATTCCATTTCCGCTTCTCTGAATCCTGATTTTTTTTTCTTCTCCCCCTTCACTCCATCCCCTAAATTCTGTTGGATGCTATCATGCTATTTTAAGAAAGATGTGCAAATAAAAATTGAGTACTTCAGTAAAAAAACAAATGAGATTCATAGAGATATTGGAAATGCTACAGGAGAGGGTAGACGGAGGCAAGGAAAGACTTGTGGAATGATAGTGAGGAAAAAATTAAGACACCAAAATATCAACACAACCACAAAAAAAAGTGAGATATATGAAGAGTGAATGGAAGATGCATGTGCACATGCGCACAGAATCAAGAGTTCGAAAGAAGTGGAGAGAAAAGCTATGGAAAGAGTGATAATTTCTTTTTGTCCATGAGCAACACCAGGAGATTGCAACTGGTATATTCCTAATAAGATTGTGTGATTGTTCTATGCAGAAAATTATTAGTGTATTAGAAAAATTGCTTTTATCACTGCTATAACATACTGTAAAGTAAATATCTCTAACTGTTTACCTGCCAATTTAAATGCTTAAGATCTTCTGGTTTATTGGATTGAAGTTCCAAAGTCCCAATATTCCCTTTCCCTTCTCCTGCATGCTCCTCCTGCGCTATGTGGGAACTCAGGGACACTTCCTGTGTCCCTGACAACCATGTGTGCAGGAAGTGTGTCCAGCTGCAGCTACTGGCAGACCGCATTGTGGCACTGGAGCTGTGATTGGATACATACTGGACCATTCGCGATGCTGAGGATGTCATGGATATCACGTTTAAGCAGTTGGTCACACCGCAGGCAAAG
Source organism: Somniosus microcephalus (assembly GCF_052327205.1). NCBI lineage: Eukaryota > Metazoa > Chordata > Chondrichthyes > Squaliformes > Somniosidae > Somniosus > Somniosus microcephalus. The sequence goes on along the minus strand of NC_140993.1, from coordinate 116,005,148 downwards.
GTTGCACAGGCAGAAAGGGAAGGAGTGACCAACAGGCAGAGTAGTAGGCGCAGGCAGGTAGTGCAGGAGTCGCCCGTGGACATCCCCCCCTCTCAAACAGATATACCACTTTGAATACTGTTGAGGGGGATGGCTTATCAGAGGAAGGCAGCAGCAGCCAACTTCCTGGCACCAGGGGTGGCTCTGCTGCACAGGACGGGAGGAAAAAGAGGGGTAGAGCTATAGGAATAGGGGATTCTATTGTAAGGGGAATAGATGGGCATTTCTGCGGCCGCAAACGAGACTCCAGGATGGTGTGTTGCTTCCCTGGTGCAAGGGCCAAGGATGTCTCGGAGCAGCTGCAGAACATTTTGGAAGGGGAGGATGAACAGCCAGTTGTCATGGTGCATATAGGTACCAACGATATAGGTAAAAAACGGGATGAGGTCCTAAAAGCTGAATATAGGGAGTTGGGAGGTAAATTAAAAAATAGGACCTCAAAGGTAGTAATCTCAGGATTGCTACCAGTGCCACGTGCTAGTCAGAGTAGAAATAGAAGGATATTTCAGATGAATACGTGGCCAGAGGAATGGTGCAAGGGGGAGGGATTCAAATTCCTGGGACATTGGAACAGGTTCTGGGGGAGGTGGGACCAGTACAAACCGGACGGTTTGCACCTGGGCAGGGCCGGGACCAATGTCCTAGGAGGAGTGTTTGCTAGTGCTCTGGGGGAGGGTTTAAACTAAAATGGCAGGGGGTTGGGAACCTGAGCAGGGAGACAGAGGAAAGGGAAACCAGGATAAAAGCAAAAGATAAGGAGAAAAATAAAAGTGGCAGTCAGTAAATAATAATTCTAATAGGTGTAAGAGCGTTAAAAAAACAAGCCTGAAGGCTTTGTGTCTTAATGCGAGGAACATTCGTAATAAGGTGGATGAATTAGCTGCGCAAATAGAGGTAAACGAATATGATTTGATTTGGATTACGGAAACATGGCTCCAGGGTGGCCAAGGCTGGGAACTCAACATCCAGGGGTGTTCAATATTCAGGAAAGATAGGCAAAAAGGAAAGGGATGTGGGGTAGCATTGCTGGTTAAAGAGGGGATTAACACAATTGTAAGGAAGGATATTAGCTCTGATGATGTGGAATCTGTATGGGTAGAATTGAGAAATACCAAGGGGCAGAAAACATTGGTGGGAGTGGTATATAGACCTCCAAACAGTAATGCGGAGGTTGGGGATGGCATTAAAAGGGAAATTAGAGAAGCGTGCAATAAGGGCACAGCAGTTATCATAGGTGACTTTAATCTACATTTAGATTGGGCTAACCAAATTAGTAACAATACTGTGGAGGAGGAATTCCTGGAGTGTTTACGGGATGGTTTCCTGGACCAATATGTCAAGGAACCAACTAGAGATCAGGCCATCTTAGACTGGGTAGTATGTAATGAGAAAGGATTAATTAGCAATCTTGTTGTACGAGGCCCCTTGGGTCGGAGCGATCATAATATGATAGAATTCTTCATTAAGATGGAGAGTGAAATAGTTGACTCAGAGACTAGGGTCCTGAATTTAAATAAAGGAAACTACGATGATATGAGGCGCGAGTTGGGTAGGATTGATTGGGGAATGTCACTCAAAGGTTGACGGTGGATAGGCAATGGCAAACATTCAAAGACCGCATGGATGAACTACAGAATTTGTTCATCCCTGTTTGGCATAAAAATAAAACAAAAAAGGTGACTCAATCGTGGCTAACCAGGGAAATTAGGGATAGCATAAGATCCAAGGAGAAGACATATAAATTGGCCAGAAAAAGCAGTAAACCTGAGGATTGGGAGCAGTTTAGGATTCAACAAAGGGATTCATTAAGAAGGGGAAAATAGAATATGAGAGTAAGCTTGCAGGGAACAAAAAAACTGACTGTAAAAGCTTTTATAGATATGTGAAGAGAAAAAGATTGGTGAAGTCAAGCGTAGGTCCCTTGCAGTCAGAATCAGGGAAATTTATAATGGGGAACAAAGAAATGGGAGACCAATTAAAAACATACTTTGGTTCTTGTATTGATTTCTTTGTGGGTTCAATGATGAGACATTTATGAAAGAGAATGTCTTTTAATCTAAAGCTTGTTCAACACTCTATAACAGCATTTACAGGAGACAACATGCTAGTGATGCATCTAGAACGAAACTGAAACTAAAACTAAACTGCCTTGCTTGTCTCGGTCACATGACCTCTGCTGGTCAGGCATAAGTAATCAATACCTGCAAACATGCTTGTAAGGCATCATAATCAAACAGGCAAATAACATCACTATTTGCTGATATCATTACATCTCCTTTTCTTAAAACAAAAGTATTTTACTTTTAACTAACAACATGTTTTCTTTGTATTAATCTGCATTTTAACTGTAACACTTAATGAACTTACATTATCATTATCACGATCAAGGTTTTTTAACCTTGTTTTGTGTGTTCACATGAAATATGTAAATACACTCGAACTTGAAGAAAGAATAAGATAACATTACTTCCTTCTATAACAATAGTCCTTAAATTTGCTCAATGAGTCTCTCAGGAGGCTTCACGTGTCTTGAGGATTTTCTGATTGATTGTCCTTGAATCTGAGTTGTTGCCTCAGGTGATTGGTTCTCAGCTGTGTGATCAGGTTGTTCAACAGTATCAGTCTCTTGACCTGCTGTGGCTGGTCCCATGAGAAGATCTCGACGATTTCTTTTCAGAACAGCACCCTCATCTGTCTGAATGGTGTATGATCTTGGTTGAACTTCACTCAGGACAGTTCCCTTCTGAGTCCATGTGTTTGTTTTGTCTTTGAACCTTACTTGGTCACCAGTGTGGAGTTCAGGTAGGTTTTGTGTTCCTCTGTCATAGTAGTACTTTTGCTTTTCTTTCTGTTGTTCTTTGAACTTCCTCACTTTCTCCCCCTCTTTTGTTTTCAGGAGGTTCCCCGGGATGGGTAGGTTTGACCTTAGCCGACGTCCCATAAGGAGTTGGGCTGGTGACTTACCACACTCGAGCGGCGTTGTGCGGTATACAAGCATGCTCTGGTAGAAGTCAGTTCCACTGTCTTTTGCCTTGTACATCAGTCTTTTCACTGTCTGGACCGATTTTTCCACTAGACCATTGGACTGTGGAAAGTGAGGACTTGACGTTGTGTGGACAAAGTCCCACTCTTTGGCAAAGTGTCGGAAACTTGCATTGTAAAACTGAGGTCCGTTGTCTGTGAAGACCTCGCTTGCCATGCCATGTCTGGAGAATATGGCTTTCATACATGTTATCACAGCATCTGCAGTGGTGGTGTGCAGTCTACAAACCTCTGGATACAGGGAGTAATAGTCTGTGACTACAAGATAGTCCTTCCCTTGACATACGAATAGGTCAGCGCCTACCTTCTGGTAAGGTCTGTCTGGTGCTGGGTGTGGCTTTAGTGGTTCTACCGGATTGCTTGCTCGATATTTCAGGCATATTGTGCAGTTTGACACCTCATTTGTCACATCTTGGTTGATTCGTGGCCAGTACATCACCTCTCGTGCTCTTTTCTTACACTTTTCGATTCCCAGATGTCCTCCATGGATCCTTTTTAGCATCTCTTTTTTCTCAGACTCTTTGGGATAACTATTTTACTTCCTTTGTAGATGATGTCTTCGACCACTGATAGTTCCGCCCTGCAGTTCCAGTACTCTGCTATGTCAGGTGAGCAGTCTTGCTTCATGTTGGGCCATCCATCCAAGATGCTTTTCCTCAGTCGTCTCATTGTTTCATCTTTGTTTGTCTCAGTCTTTATGAGCTCCATTTTTGCATCTGCTATGGGCAGTGCACTTGTGATCATGTCCACGTAGGCGTTCACTTTTTCATCCATTGTGGTGTTTGCGGGCTCACTTGGGTCAACAGCTCTGGACAACGTGTCTGCTGTATACATCAGCTTACCTGGTGTGTACGCAACATTCAGTGTATAGCGTTGCAGCCTGATCATCATTCTTTGTATTCTAAGTGGACAGCTATTTAGTGGCTTTTGGAACAATGCAATCAAGGGCTTATGGTCAGTCTCTACACTGATTGCTTGTCCTGCCACAAACTGGTGAAATCTTTCACAGGCGTATGTGATGCTGAGCAGCTCCTTTTCTATTTGAGCATATCGCGTCTCCGCGTCTGTCATTGAGCGCGATGCATATGCAATAGGTTGCCTAGTCATATTTTTGCAGAAGAACGGCACCGAGCCCACTCTGTGATGCATCTGATGATATCTTGATGGGTCTCGCTGGGTCATAAAACCTCAGAACTGGTTCCTCTGTGAGCAGTTTCTTTAGATCGCTCCATGACTTCTCATGCTCATGATTCCATTCCCATTCTATGTTCTTTTCAGTTAGTCTTCTCAGTGGCGCCATCTTTTCTGAGAGGTTGGATATGAATTTACCCATGTAGTTGATCATTCCATTAAACCTCTGCACGTCCTTTTTACATTGTGGCTTTGGCATATTCTCAATGGCGGACACCTTTCTGGGATCTGGTCTGACGCCCTCACCGCTAAGGATATCTCCCACGAATGTCAGTTCTGTCACCCCGAGCTGGCATTTCTCTTTATTCAGCTTCAGGTTTGTTTTCCTTGTTGCTTCCAGCACTTTTTTCAGTCTCTCGTCATGCTCAGTTCTCGTGGTTCCCCATACTATGATGTCATCCATTGATGTATCAACTCCCTCCAGGTGCTCATAGATCATATGGATAGTCTTGTGATACACTTCAGGAGCTGAGGCAATGCCAAATGGTAACCTTAGGAATCGGTATCTGCCAAATGGACTGTTGAACGTGCACAGTCTTGAACTTGCTTCGTCCAGCTTCATCTGCCAAAATCCTGATGATGCATCTAACTTGCTGAAATATTTTGCATTTGCAAACTGTGCCATGATTTCCTCACATGTAGGAAGCTTGAAGTGCTCTCTCTTTATTGCTCTGTTTAGATCTCTTGGATCCAGGCAAATTCTGAGCTTTCCATTCTTTTTGTCCACTACGACGAGGGAACTCACCCACTCAGTTGGCTCATCTATCTTCTGAATCACATTCAGGCTTTCCATCCTGTCCAACTCTGCCTTCAGTTGCTTTTGAAGAGCAAACGGAACTTTTCTGCATGGATGTATGACCGGTGTCATACTTTTATCTACTCTGATCATGTGTTCTCCTGGAATGCAGCCTAGACCCTTAAATAGGTCTTTGTACTCTTTCATGAGTTCATCATAGACTGTCTCTCCTTCGCTTTCCACAATGAGGACTCTCTTTACCAGGTTCAGTCTCTCACAGGCTTTTAAACCTAGTATGGCTTGCACCTCCTTTGGCACCATGATTAATGCTAACGTGTGCTCTCTGTCCTTGTGTGTCACTTTGACAATGCATCTTCCTTTCACTGGTATTTCAGTACCTGAGTATCCTGTCACTTTCACTTTGATTCCATGTATCTTTGGTCTGGGTCTAATTTTCTTAAAATCAGTCTCTGATATCACATTAACTTGTGCTCCAGTATCCAATTTAAATGGAATGTGTATGTCATTCACTTTTAGTGTCAACATCCAGTCTCTTTCTTCTTGTTTGTTTTCAGACACAACATCTACATAGAACTCCTCTGTCGCTTTCATCTACTGCATGGACCTTGCTTTGTTGCACTTGGTTCTTGCAGCAACGGGCATAATGGTTGGTTTTGTTGCAACTATTGCATTTTTTACCATATGCTGGACACTTTTTTGGTGGATGCTGTGTACCGCATCGACTACATGACTTTCGATTGTCCCTTTCATTTTCGTTCGCTGGCCACGCCTCTTTTTTCACATTGGCGCTCGTTTTGTTAAACGGTTTGTATCCGTTCTTTCTCACTGCATCCACGTTGCAGCTATTGTCACTGAACAGCTCCTTTGCCTGCAACTTCACAGTCTCTGTAGCCCTACACAGTGCTATGGCTTTTCCCAGGTCTAGATCTTGCTCTCTTAGCAGTCTTTCCCTTAGACCATTATCTGGAATACCACACACCAGTCTGCCTTTTGTCAGCGAGTCTGTCAGTCCCCCAAATTCACACGATTTGCTTCTGTTTCTCAGTTCAGTCATATACTGATCAATAGTCTCACCCGTTTTCTGTACACGTGAAAAATCTGTGCCTCTCAAACGTCACGTTACGTTTAGGTATGCAGTAGGCCTCAAACTGTTCCATTATTTTATCTAGTTTCATTTTGTCTCCATTAGCAGCGAATGTGAAATTATTATACACCTCCAGCGCTTCATCACCCACGACATGTAAGAACAGTGACGATTTCCTTTTATTACTTTTCTCGTCAGCTCCAATTGCCGCTAAATACAACCCCACACGTTGTTTGAACCTCCTCCAATTTTCAGCCACATTACCTGTTAACTGAAGCTTCGCCGGTGGGAGTAAACCTTCCATTTTTCACTTCGTTAGCTATTCTCTAATGGTAAGTAACGATGTTCTCTTTTGGCTTGCTAATCTGTGGAGAGCTGATTTAACTTCAGATTTTTTCTCTTCATCTCTTTCAGTCACTTCTGACACCATGTATTGATTTCTTTGTGGGTTCAATGACGAGACATTTATGAAAGAGAATGTCTTTTAATCTAAAGCTTGTTCAACTCTTTATAACAGCATTTACAGGAGACAACATGCTGGTGATGCATCTAGAATGAAACTGAAACTAAAACTAAACTGCCTTGCGTGTCTCGGTCACATGACCTCTGCTGGTCAGGCATAAGTAATCAATACCTGCAAACATGCTTGTAAGGCATCATAATCAAACAGGCAAATAACATCACTATTTGCTGATATCATTACAGTTCTGTCTTCACAAAGGAGGACACAAATAACCTCCCAGAGATGTCGGGAAACATAGAGTTTGATGAAATGGAGAAACTGAAAGAAATCAGTATTTGTAGGGAAATGGTGTTAGGGAAATTGACGGGATTGAAGGCCGATAAATCCCCAGGGCCTGATAATCTACATCCTAGGGTACTTAAGGAAGTGGCCCTAGAAATAGTAGATGTATTGCTGATCATCTTCCAACATTCGATGGAATCTGGAACAGTACCCATGGATTGGAGGGTAGCTAATGTTACCCCACTATTGAAAAAAGGTGGTAGAGAGAAAACAGGGAATTACAGACCAGTAAGCCTGACATCGGTAGTGGGGAAAATGCTAGAGTCCATTTTAAAAGATGTAATAGCAGAGCACTTGGAAAACAGTGACAGGATCGGACAAAGTCAACATGGATTTACAAAAGGTAAATCGTGCTTGACTAATCTACTGGAATTTGGTTCAAAAGGCTTTCGATAAGGTCCTGCATAAGAGATTAGCATGTAAAGTTAAGGCACATGGGATTGGGGCAAGGTATTGACTTGGATAGAGAACTGGTTGGCAGACAGAAAGCAAAGAGTTGGAATAAACGGGTCTTTTTCCGAGTGGCAGGCAGTGACTAGTGGGGTACTGCAGGGATCGGTCCTTGGACCCCAGCTATTCACAACATATATTAATGATCTGGACGAGGGAACTAGATGTAATATCTCCAAGTTTGCAGGCGACATAAAGCTGGGTGGGCGTGTGTGCTGTGAGGATGATGCCGAGAAACTCCAGTATGATTTGGACAGGTTGGGTGATTGGGCAGAAGCATGGCAGATGCAATATAACGTGGATAAATGCGAGGTTATCCACTTTGTTGTCACAAACAAGAAGGCCGATTATTATCTGAATGGCAATAGATTGGGAGAAGGGGAAGTGCAACGAGACCTGGGCGTCCTTGTGCACCAGTCGCTGAAGGTAAGCATGCAGGTGCAGCAGGTGGTTAAGAAGGCAAATGGTATGTTGGCCTTTGTAGCGAGAGGGTTTGAGTACAGGAACAAGGATGTCTTGCTGCAGTTGTACAGGGCCTTGGTGAGACCACATCTTAATTGTGTGCAGTTTTGGTCGCCTTATCTGAGGAAAGATGTTCTTGCCATGGAAGGAGTGCAGCGAAGATTCACCAGGCTGATACCTGGGATGGCAGGAATGACGTACGAGGAGAGATTGGGTTTATACTCGCTGGAGTTTAGATGAATGAGAGGGGATCTCATTGAAACTTATAAAATTCTAACACGACTAGACAGACTAGATGCAGGAAGGATGTTCCCGATGGCGGGGAAGTCCAGAACCAGGGGTCACAGTCTAAGGAAAAGGGGTAAGCTATTTAGGACAGAGATGAGGAATTTCTTCACCCAGAGAGTGGTGAACCTGTGGAATTCTCTACCACAGAAGGCAGTAGAGGTCAATTCATTAAATATATTCAAGAAGGAGTTGGATATATTTCTTAAGGCTAAAGGGATCAAGGGATATGGGGAGAAAGCAGGGACAGGGTACTGAATTTGGATGATCAGCCATGATCGCATTGAACGGCGGAGCAGGCTCGAGGGGCCGAATGGCCTACTCCTGCTCCTATCTTCTATGTTTCTCCCACAAAATCATTTGATTAGCATGGACAAGGTTTAACATAATGATCTTGCTTCCTGTGTATTGTAACCAAATTGTATTCTATTAGACATGGGAAACAAGCTGTTCACATTCTTGAAAGCAACTTAGTATTACTACTTTATTGATGGGTAATGTAGCTCAATAAGAGTTTTTAAAAACAGTTTTTACATTACAGCAGTCATCATGCTATACTCATGTACAGGTCAGAATGCTGCACGTGAATTATGGAGGTGGAAAAGAGGGAGGAATTTGGAAACCAGTCTTTTCCCATCATTTCTTGATAAAATATAGATATTAGTTAGTTTTGTGGCACAATCTGCTTATACCTCACTTATATTTCTTTGCTCCCCCCAACCATAGCAGTCTTCAAACATTCCAGTTAATGGGTAATCTCCAGGGGAGCTCTGTGGGCTGGACTTTCCTCTGAATTAATGCCCATTTTGTGGCTATAAATGAAATAAAATATGGCAGAAGTACCTGTGGGCTCAAAATTGCTGATCTAACATTACATCAGAATTTTCCTGCCAAAACAATCACCAATCTCCATTTAGGCCCACTGAGAGTCCATACTGCCACATTTTAAATGGGGTCAAATGGGTGGGGCTAAACCCACTGACCCATTTCCACAACATCTGCCCCAAACCCACCCTTAATTTTAAACTGCTACCATACAATTGGCAGTAGCAGCACTAGTTAAGGATCTCTAAGGTGGATATTGTTTAGAAACAGCCATTTTGTTTCCTGCAACTGACGGTTGCTGTTACTTTGCCTACATATCAAACTGTTTTGTACTTTGGAGGATCTACTGTATTAGGACTTTTTGTGCTAGTATTAGTCAGCTCTGTAAAATGTATATTATTGGACAGTGGACATGGATTTCCCAATGGGAATCCCTCTATTCCTTTTGTTATTTAGAGGAGGAGGAGAGAGAAAGAGGGTGATAGATCAGAGGCACTTGCAGTGAGGCTGCTTGACAGCCATTTGGTGCCAACATGTACATGCCCATTCAACAGGGTTTACAACCCAATAAGGTCTGCCTTAGACTTCTTTGCATGCCACTTCCTCAGAAGGCTGCACTTCTTCCCTGGTGCTGATTAGGGGATTGGCCAGCTGTTGGCTGAAGGCCTGCAACTCACTTCCACTAGGAGAACAGCACTTTCTACACCAATCAAGGTCACCACTGTCTTGAATTGCTTTGCAACTGGATCCTTTACTGCATTAGTCAGGCAGTTGTTTGAATCAAGCAGGGCACTGATGCTCTAATCAGGAGGGCTGCACAATTTCTATCCAGAAAAATTGAGAGCTATTCAATTCTATAGACTGGTGCAAGGAGCAATTGATGGCATGCATGTGGTATATCACCCAATATGATATCTGCCTCAATTTCATGAACAGGTTTTCATTTCCATTAATAACCAGTTAGTGTGCAATGCTAATCAGTTTATCTTGTAAGTAAATGCTAGATATTCAGGAAGCTGCCATGCCAATCCATCATACCAGCTCTCATGACTCAAGGCAATGTATCAGAATGGTTGATTGGTGATCAGGACTATCCCTTGCAGTCATAGCTGATAACACCAATAAGGTTTCTACAAACAGTGGAATAACAGATATAATGAGACCTATGCCAGTACAAGAAGTGTGATAAAGCAGACAATAGGCATTCTGCAGCCTAATTTTAGCTGCCTGGATAAATCTGGCAGAGCCTGCAATATAGCCAAGTGAGAATCTCCAGAATCATTGTAGCTTGCTTACTACTACATAATATTGTGATGAAGAAAGGCTTGCTGCTTCCGAAAGCTGAAGGTGATGATGAAAAGGAGTTGGAAGGACCTCCCTCAACATGAGGAAGGTATGCTGGAAGGAGAGAATGTGAAACACGACAGCTAGCAGCCAGAGAAAAGAAGACCTAACTGCTAGCCCAGTGCTTTCATCACCAAATAGTCATTTAACACCTGCCTTTTCTCCTCATACCCTCACAAGGGGCTGAATTCTTACTATAAAGAGTGTGCGGGTCAGCGAGCGGGTGGGCAGTTAAAAGTGCTGAAATTGACCGCGTCGAGATGCCGCCTTCAAACCGCCAGCTTCCGCCTTTAACTTGGGCGCGTTAGTCAGCGTCCCAGAGACCCCCCTCGTGAGAAGTGGAAAACCTAATTACAGCAGTTTAGAGCTCGTTGAGAGGCTATTAATGGCCTTATTTACCTGATGTTGCAGTATTTACCGGCTGTCCCAGGATTCTCGGGCTTGCTGACCCTCGCCAATGAACGCAAGGTGAAAGCAAAGCGGCCATTGTGGGAGTTGAACAATTGACAGTTTAAAAAAAATCTCATACTCAACTCACCTGCTTCCTTGCCTAAGGGAAAGGCTCTTGCTGACACCATTTGCGCTGAGAGTTTGCTTTCAGGGGTTTGCAGGTGATTGCTACAACTTCGGAAGTCACTCTCACTACATTGGAGGATTGTGCCTCTGATCTTCACTTTACCTGACCTATATCAGATTAAAATGGGTGCCGCTTATGCTGTTTCAACTTGGACCTTGGATTTGGACTAAGATGAGCTGCAGCAGCAGCCTTCTCACTGACCTGCTGCTCCACAGGAGAGAGGGGATGAGCACTGGGTGTACCTCACAGGAGGCGATACCCCCAACACAGGGTTTATAGACAGAGGATCTGCTTCCCGGACATGACTGGTGCAGTATAATGTGGATAAATGTGAGGTTATCCACTTTGGTGGCAAAAACAGGAAGACAGATTATTATCTGAATGGCAATAGATTGGGAAAAGGGGAAGTGCAACGAGACCTGGGTGCACCAGTCGCTGAAGGTAAGCATGCAGGTGCAGCAGGCGGTTAAGAAGGCAAATGGTATGTTGGCCTTCATAGCGAAAGGATTTGAGTACAGGAGCAAAGATATCTTGCTGCAGTTCTACAGGACCTTGGTGAGACCACACCTTGAGTATTGTGTGCAGTTTTGGTCGCCTTATCTGAGGAAGGATGTTCTTGCCATGGAGGGAGTGCAGCGAAGATTCACCAGACTGATACCTGGGATGGCAGGAATGACGTATGAAGAGAGATTGGGTCGATTAGGCTTATATTCGCTAGAGTTTAGCCAAATGAGAGGGGATCTCATTGAAACTTATAAAATTCTGACAGGACTAGACAGACTAGATGCAGGAAGGCTGTTCCCGATGGCGGGGGAGTCCAGAACCAGGGGTCACAGCCTAAGGATAAGGGGTAAGCCATTTAGGACTGAGATGAGGAGGAATTTCTTCATCCAGAGAGTGGTGAACCTGTGGAATACTCTACCACACAAGGCAGTTGAGGCCAACTTATTGGCCCAGAAATTCAGGTCGGAGGCTTCCCGCGGGTGCAAGCCTCCGACCTGCACTTGCCTTGCGCGCCGGCCGTTGAGCTGTGAGCCCCCGTGGAATTGCGATCCTGGGCCTTCTCCAACTGCCGGCGCGCAGTGCTTGCGTACCCCAGGGGCGCAGTTAGTTCGATGCGTCCCCTGGGATCACGTGGGCCATGGAGAGCCAATGGTAGCAGGGAATGCTTCATTCATAAATTTGACAGGAAGGGCTGTCAAACCTATAAATACTATAAGCCCCAAAACATCACTAAAACCTCAAATATTTTTTTTTAAAAACATCACATTTTTAAAATAAACTATAAATTACATGAAATAACTCACAACAATTTAAATTTTTGAAAAAATTAATTACATTTTCTAACAGGGCTAAAAATAAACTTACCTTTCTTTAAAGTATTTAAAAATAATAAACCTGTGGAAAAAATGTTTTAATTTTGATTAATTCACCACTTACCTTGTTAAAAGCAGGCCTTGCGACTGCTTTTTACATGTCTAACTTTTGGAGACTTACATTATTTTTCCAGGTTTCTCCAGGAAGGTAAGTTCAATGCGCATGCACAGCCTCTCCCGCGCACGTGTTCCACCTCTTAACCCCTTCTTTCAGGGGAACGGAAGTGCCGGTTTCCCACGCATGCGCAGTGCATGCACGAAACCGGCACTTCCATTGGGCTTACGGGTGAGTACCCCATGCGTACTCACCCGTGGAGACCCGAATTTCTGGGCCAATATTAAATATATTCAAGAAGGAGTTAGATATATTTCTTAAGGCTAAAGGGATCAAGGGATATGGGGAGAAAGCAGGGACAGGGTACTGAATTTGGATGATCAGCCATGATCTCATCAAATGGCGGGACAGCCTCGAGGGGCCGAATGGCCTACTCCTGCTCCTATCTTCTATGTTTCTATGACTGAACACCAGTGCCTCAGGAGGCTCAGAGTACCGCGTCAGGCCGTGGCAGACGCTTGTAGCCTGCTGGAAGACGACCTGCTGCCAAGTTGACCTGGTGGACATGTGTTACCAGTGGCTGTCAAAGTCACCACTGCTTTCAACTTCTTCGCCACAGGCTCCTTCCAGGAATTTGCAGGAGACCTTTGCAAGGTCTCAGTTGGCCGCCTACAAATGCATCACCCAGGTGACCGATGCCATGTTTGACAAGGCAGGCACTTGTGTACACTTTTTCCACTGATGAAGCCAGTCAGACTGAGTGGGTGCTCGGCTTTGCAGCTCTGGCTGGCTTCCCACAGGTGCAGGGCGTCATTGACTGCACACATGACCATCAAGGCATCCCCTGATCACCCAGGGTTGTTCATGAACTGCAAGGGCTTCCACCCCATCAATGTGCACCTCGCCTGCAACCATAAAGATCATCATGCATGTGTGTGCCAGATTCCCAGGGAGCTGTCATGATTCATTCATCCTGCGCCAGTCCACCCTCCCTCAGCTCTTCGCACCTCTGACCAGACTTACCAGCTGGCTGCTTGGAGACATAGGAACAGAAGTAGGCCATTTAGTCTCTCTAGCCTGTTCCGCCATTCAATGAGATCATGGCTGATCTGCGACCTAACTCCATATACCCACCTTTACTCCATATACCCACCTTTGCCCCATATCCCATAATACCATTGGTTAACAAAAAGCTATCAGTCTCTGATTTAAAATTAACAATTGATCTAGCATCAATTGCCGTTTGCGGAAGTGAGTTCTAAACTTCTACCACCCTTTGTCTGTCGAAGTGTTTCCTAATTTCACTCCTGAAAGGTCTGTCTCTAATTTTTAGACTATGACCCCTAGCGAGAATAGTTTCTCTCTATCTACCCTATCTGTTCCCCTTAATATCTTGAAAACTTCGATTAAATCACCCCTTAACCTCCTAAATTCCAGGCAATACAACAGAAACGTAGCCATCTAACATTTTATAATACCCATGTGCATACTTTGTACATCTACAATTGTGCAATCTTTCTCTTTCTATAACTTGTGTGCCGTGCAACCCCTGTGGCTTCAGCAGAAGTAGAGGCAGGCTGCTCACTTCCCTGCTCTGACTGTTTAGACACGATTGGCGGATGTCCTCTGGGTTTTGGAGCCTGTGAGGGCCTCGCTAAAGACGACTACTCCTGCACCTGTGCAGGGGCAGACTCGGCCATCGGAATCCGAGGCAGCATATGGGGCTCTGACTGTGGGGTGGGGGAGGGGGGGCAGCCAACAGGGGAGAAGTGGGAGCACTTTGAGCAGAGTCCCACTTCCATGTTTCCTCTCACCATCATCCCTCTCGTGGCCCACCCGCACTTCCCTGCTAGCAAGCAGCTGGAGAGAACTTTGTTGCACATTAGTGGGGCGATGAATGGGCAAGTCTAGGTTTCTATCCATCCTTGATTTGGCTGCAATCAGAGTCTACAAGCTGTTGTTCACAGCAAGCATGCACTCATTCGAATGGTGCATTTGATGCTCCATGCAGGTGGCCACACTTTCCATGGATGAACACATCATTGCCATGGCCTGCGACATCATGCTGGTCATGCTGGAGATGGACTCCTCCATTTTCCCTACAATCGAGCACATCGCAGCTGGAAATACTACTAAAGCCTCTCTCATTTTTGCTCCTCAAGAATCATCCGCTTTTTCGATGGCCCCGAGGTTCAGCATCTTTGTCCAGCTGAGCACTGCTTGGAGCATCCTGCACCCTCCGATGAGGACTCTCCACTGCTATCCCTGTCTGCACCATCTGCTCTTGCTCACGTGATCTGAGACACCAGGTGACAACACTACTTTCTTTCTTACTGGACCCACTGACGTATGTGTATCTGTGCTGGTGCTTGGTGTGCATGGGTCGTGTGACAGTGCACCCTCAGAGTCTGTGACCTCCTCTGAGTCGTCGTTGTCTTCCTCCTCTGGCTGGACAGTGGAGGGGGGGGCGGGGGGGATACACGATGGGCCTGTGGGAGAGTAAAGGCATGAATTAGAATTGTTATGATAAAGTTTTCAGTTACCATTATGCACATGATCATATTTCACTGGCTGTTGACATCAAGTCAACATAAGTGACTGTTGTGTACCATGTGGCTGTATGGTATTTAATTCTGTCACCAGGTAGCTGGGAGGTCCCCCATCTCTCCATCACCAGCTCTGCAAACGTGGCTCGGCTCCAGGGCCGCCTCCTCTGTTGAAGGCAGGGTGTCGTCATTGGAGGGCCACCACCGGTTCGCTGTCTCTGCCGGGTGTTCTGCGCTCTCTTCTCCAAGGAGGGAAACAAGACCTTTGAGTGAGTATCATGGAATGAGTGGAAGGGATGGATGGGCAACATCTGTTGAGTGACTGAGGAAGAGGTGTAAAATTTCATTAAGATGGTGAGTCTCAGTGATGGATGGTCAGCTGGGGGTGTGAGTAGGTGCATAGTCAGCGAGGGATGGGTAGGTTGGTGTGAGGAGTGGCGCGCAGGAGTAGGCTTGGGAAAGCAGAGTGAGGGGGTTGGGGTGACACGCACATCAGGACGTAGGGCAATGTGGCATTGTACTACCCTTTCCGGACCTCACGAGGACGTTAGAACATGGATGCAGTGTTGGAAATGCTTTATCAACAACACTCCTGCTGCTCACTTCTCCTGCAATCTCCAGCCATGCATTATTCATCCGAGCAGCTGGCCCCTTCCTCCCATCAGCTGGGCAGAGGATGTCCCTGCGGGCCCTGACTCCTTGGAGTAATACCTCCAAGGAGGCATCATTATATCTGGGGGCTGCTTTCTGTCTTTGACCCTGCATAATTAAGGATTGAGTATTATCAAAGTGTTATAGTGCAACCAATTCACCTCTCACAACCTGGCTTCCACCTCCACCAGCCTTCAAGTCATAGAGTCATAGTCATAGAGTTATACAGCACAGAAAGAGGCCCTTCGGCCCATCGTGTCTGCGCCGACCATCAATCCCTGTCCAGTCTAATCCCATTTTCCAGCATTTGGTCCATAGCCTTGTATGCAATGGCATTTCAAGTGCTCATCCAAATGCTTCTTGAATGTTATGAGGGTTCCTGCCTCTACCACCCTTTCAGGCAGTGAGTTCCAGATTCCAACCACCCTCTGGGTGAAAAAGTTCCTCCTCAAATCCCCACCAAACCTCCTGCCCCTTACCTTGAATCTATGCCCCCTTGTTATTGACCCCCCTACTAAGGGGAAAAGTTCCTCTTTATCTCCCCTATCTATGCCCCTCATCATTTTGTACACCTCAATCAGGTCCCCCCTCAGCCTTCTTTGCTCCAAGGAAAACAACCCCAGCCTGTTTAGTCTTTCTTCATAGCTGAGGCGCTCCATCCCAGGTAACATCCTGGTGAATCTTCTCTGCACCCTCTCCAAAGCAATCACATCCTTCCTATAGTGAGGCGACCAGAACTGCACACAGTACTCCAGCTGTGGCCTCACCAGCGTTTTGTACAGCTCCATCATAACCTCCCTGCTCTTATATTCTATGCCTCGGCTAATGAAGGCAAGTATCCCATATGCCTTTTTAACCACCTTATCTACCTGTTCCGCTGCCTTCAGGGATCTATGTACATGTACACCAAGGTCCCTCTGACCCTCTGTACTTCCTAGGGTCCTACCACTCATTGTGTATTCCCTTGCCTTATTTGTCCGTCCAAAATGCATCACCTCGCACTTTTCAGGGTTAAATTCCATTTGCCACTTTTCCGCCCATCTGACCAACCCGTTTATATCGTCCTGTAGCCTGAGGCTTTCCTCCTCGCAATTTACCACCCCACCAATTTTCGTGTCATCTGCAAACTTACTGATCATACCTTTTACATTCTCATCCAAATCATTTATGTAGATCACAAACAGCAAGGGTCCCAGCACCGATCCCTGAGGTACCCCACTGGACACAGGCTTCCAGTCACAAAAGCAACCTTCGACCATCACCCTCTGCCTCCTGCCACTCAGCCAGTTTAGGATCCAACGCACCAAGGCACCCTGGATCCCATGGGCTCTTACCTTCTTGACCAGTCTCCTATGCGGGACTTTGTCAAAAGCTTTACTGAAATCCATGTAAACCACATCCACAGCATTTCCCTCATCCACACACCTAGTCACCCCCTCGAAAAATTCAATCAGATTGGTCAGACATGATTTACCCTTGACAAAGCCATGCTGACTATCCCCGATTAATCCTTGCCTCTCCAAGTGGAGACTAATTTTGTCCCTCAGAATTTTTTCCAATAATTTCCCTACCACAGATGTTAGGCCTTGGTCCATTGCTCCTTTAAACAGCTCAGCTGAAGTCGAGTCATCCGCTCCAGTTAATTGGTTGGGAAACCCGGCAGTCTGATTCAATTGCACTGGCTTTGTTAAAAAGCAAGTTTTACCTTTGTGTGTGGATGGTTCCCCCCCCCCCCACCCCACACCCCTGCTCTGCAGCAACACCGATGCCTTCTTAAATGGCTGTGGCATTTTGAATGCTGTGGTTTGAATTTACACCTCTCCCTCCCAGTGGCGGTAAACCTACGAGGAGCAAAATTACCAGTCCAAACCTGCCCCACATACATAATGAGGGCTCCCGAGAGGAAATTGCGGTCAGTAGCTGAGTCACATAGGTGGACATTAGTCTTGCTCTGCTGCTAACTCTCCAACGGGAGGAGAATTCAACCAAGTTTACCAAGTTCTACCCATAGATGCATCCATTTTATAAAAGTACTCGAGTGTATCTGGTTATATCAATCCATACATTTTGAAGATATTAAAACCCATGATGGAACAGTGGGATATACACTTTATTTTGCTTGTGCGGAAAAAATTCATAATTTAAACATCCGCAACAATTATGCCATCATTCAGGTGTGGAATAAGCTATAAACCTCTTTCCATTTCAGATTGTCTTCATGCAAAACATGCAACTAGGTATACAATGTTACAGTATTCAGTTCTGGGGGGTGGGCTAATTTGACCAAATGAGTCCCATTAAAGCAATTCTTTGATTTGAGGAGGAAACTGAATCAATCATAATCAAATGTAGTTATGATATAATGCAAATGTTATTAAACTGTAGTGGATACTGCAAAGATACATGGGCTGCTATTTCCCCCTACCTCAGCGGGTCCAGTGCGGCCGGGGTCGGTAGCGGGTCCCGGCCTCGCTGCTGGTTCCAGCCTGCTCTGTAGAATGATTTTACTGTGATTGGGCTAGTTAGGCCCACCCAGCGCGTTTGCCAGCCAATTGAAGGAAGCAGGTCTGATGACGTCACTTGATGTCTCGTCATCAGCCGGTTTCCTTAAAGGGACCGTGCGCAAATTGATTTTGACAGTTTTGCTGTGTGTTCTACAGCATTGAGGTGCTCCAAACACTGACGAGCACTGCAGAGGTGCAGGACTGCACCCAAGCTCTCCCATGACTCCCTCCATATGCTTATTGTAGTGTATGTAACCGTTCCACCTTTAAGAGAACTATTTTAAGGGTTGCACTACTTTATCTTGGCTGCTGTATACTGTAATACCGGTGGTGACCACACCGGTATATAAGTGCTGTGTAATGATTTATTGGGCAGTTCCGCCCTGACCTTCGACTAGTAAAGACCTGTTAAAATTTACTCTTGTGGTCTGTGTAGTAATTCTCATTATAACACACAGACTTAACAGTGGCGACGAGTACGATCTTACCCTGCGGCAGAGACATATCCAAGGCAGTTTAACGGGCGTCGAGAAGAGACATCCGCCCTCATCATTCTGCTGAGAAAAGACTCGGGTCTGCAGATCAAAGGAAGAATTCTGACACGAAGCCTTCCATCAGCAACAGGCAGTGATCATCCCTTCTATCACGGTGGTGGGTAAGCCGATCAGCGACGAGCAGCCAGTCGGCCACGGTTGCTGTGAAGTAGGGGAGGGAAAAACGGAGGATATAAGGGCGGAGAACTCGACCACGGCCGGGGAAAAGAGCCGGACAGAAGTCGGGGCCAGAGGCGCTGAGACTGGGGCAGCGTAAGGCACGGAAACCGTGGTGAATGCAAACGCAGCCGGTGTGAGAGACCGGGCTACAAGCGGGCTGGGAGACGCAACAGCGTCGAGAGAGAGCTCGACCGCGACCGGTGAAAAAAGCCGGGCAGCTACCGAGGCCGCGAGGCGCAGCGACCGGAACAGCGTAAGGCGCGGGAGAAAATAGCGGGCTGGGAGACGCAACCGCGTCGAGAGAGAGCTCGACCGCGACCGGTGAAAAAGGCCGGGCAGCTACCGAGGCCGCGAGGCGCAGCGACCGGGACAGCGTAAGGCGCGGGAGAAAATAAAAAAAAAAAAAAACGCGGAGAACTCAGCCGCAGCCGGGGGAAAGGACCGGACTGCAAGAGGGGCTGGGAGGCACGATTTGAGAACCGCTGGGGAGGACGAACGCAGCAATACGGCAATCGCCATTACAGCCAGCGGGGGAGAAAGGCAAACGCGGGAAGCCGCCATTTTCGTAGGCGGGGGAAGAAGACAAGCGCGGGAAACCGCCATTTAAAAAAAAAAAAAATTAAAGAAAAATTTCTTTTTGTTTCTCAAGAAGATTGCGAGGATGCCTAAGCGTGGTAACATCAACGATTTCGATCCTGATGTTGAAGATTGGGCCACGTATGTAGAACGCATAGAGATATATTGTAAGGCAAATAAAATATCAAATGAAGATAAAGCACTAACCTTACTAAACTCAATGGGTGCAAAGACATACGGGCTATTGAAGCATCTTCTATCACCAGCTAAACCGGTGGATCAGACTTTCGCTAATATTGTTGCTGTCCTGAAGAATCATTTGAACCCCACACCGCTGATGTTAGCGGAACGATTTAAATTTTATGCGAGAACGCAACTGAAAGAGGAAAGCAACGTGGAGTACTTAATTGAACTGCGTAAGCTAGCGAAATACTGTTAGTTTGGGGAAAGACTGACAGAGACACTGAGAGACAAATTCGTGTGCGGATTGTCGAAAGAAGGAACACAAAAGCGGCTGCTTGAAGAGAATGATCTTACACTTGATAAGGCTGTCTCTATTGCAGCATCGCACGAAGCCGCAGCGAGAGGCACTGCGGAAATGCAGCTGAAGGCAGCGGTACTCAGCGTAGATCAAATGGCTTTGGGTACAACGAAATGTGATCGTTGTGGGAAGACAACACACGATCAGAACCAATGCTGGTTTAAAAACCAGGAATGTAGAAAATGTGGCAAGCTTGGTCACATAGCTAAAGTATGCCGGTCAGGAAAGAAGACCAGCAACAAAAAGTCACCGCAGGAAAAGTGCAGAAAGGTACATAAGGTGGCTGAGAAGAGTTCGGATGAACAGAATTCGGATTCAGACTCCAACAGCAAGGAACTGGGTAGTCTGAGAATTCACAATGTGAGTAAGGAAGCTGACCGACAAACTATCTGGGTCACACTGCAGATAGCAGGAGTCCAAGTGAAGATGGAATTGGACACCGGATCAGCATTGATGGTCATGAATAAGCGAGATTACAAAAGGTTATTCACACATATTCCCCTACGGGATACGGAGATAGTATTGCAGGCATACACGGGGCAAAACGTATACCCCATCGGAAAGATAAAAGTCAAGGTGAGACACAAGGGCAAAGAACACCAAGGAATGGACTTATATGTACTACCTGAGGGAGGTCCACCACTTCTGGGACGGGAGTGGATCAGGAAAATAAATATGGACTGGCACTCCCTAAAAGCAATGACGGTAGATTCCGGAAAAAGAAAAGATGTCAAACCTGAACGATTGGCCAGAATATTGGATGAGGGCATATGCAGCAGTGACAGTGACAAAGCAGAGAGTGAGAACTCGGTGAAGACAATCAGCTCAGACTCTGGAACTGATGATGGTAAGACCAACCCATGTGCAAAAGACAAGGCTAAAATGGACTTGCAGACTAATGATGGAAAAACGAAGGAGTGCATAAATGCTTCAGAAGAGAACAAAGTATCAGAACAGAATTCCACTGAACAACAACAACATAGTTTGACAGAGAATTCTGAGTCTGTCCAGTCTACAGACATGCACATTTCTGAGGAACACCGGGCTCGAACTCAACTCCATTTCAAACTACAACAGCAATTAGAACAAATGATTCGCCGTTTTGAGCAAGAGATGAATGCAAAGAAAAAGTTCTTTGACACAGAGTTGGAGAATCTGGGAAGACAGCAGAAGCAGCTGATTGAGAAAATGGAGCAGGAACACACAAACCGTCTGCGTGATGAGGCCAAACGAATCAAAGCTGAGCAAGAAAGGGAATATGTCAAATTCATCGATCAGTTGAAAGCTAAGAAGAAAGAGCACCCTTTTGCGAGCAGTGTCAGCAGTAATAAGCCACTCACGGGATTGGTGGCAGAGGCAAAAGCTGAAGTGATGGAGGAAATAGAAGACAATAGAGAAGAAGCAGAAGATGATGACTCATCTGAACCATTATCACCCCTACCAGGTCACGCACGTGGTCCCTCCGAACTGAGCCAAATCAGTCTGGAAGTAGAAAAACTTCCCAAGGTACTCGAGCCTTTAGAAGTCAGCAATGCTGGTTCTGAAGTTACGAAAGTTCAAGCTGTTAAGTCCAGTGAAGGACTATTAGATGAGTCACCCCAGCAACGAGAACCTACTACACCACCGAGAACTACTACACCACCGAGGCGTTATCCGGACCGAGTCAGGAGGCGCAGGAGGCGTCTCCGCAGAGACTGAACCTGTGAACTGTTTTTACATGAAGTTGTGTACATATGTTATGATGTTATGTTTAATGGGGAATATATACGGTTAAGCTAAAAAGGGAGGATTGTAGTGTATGTAACCGTTCCACCTTTAAGAGAACTATTTTAAGGGTTGCACTACTTTATCTTGGCTGCTGTATACTGTAATACCGGTGGTGACCACACCGGTATATAAGTGCTGTGTAATGATTTATTGGGCAGTTCCGCCCTGACCTTCGACTAGTAAAAGACCTGTTAAAATTTACTCTTGTGGTCTGTGTAGTAATTCTCATTATAACACACAGACTTAACACTTATGGAGGGAATTACTGCATGCAGGGAGGTCCTCTTCCTTTCCACTGGGCGGAAGAGACCTCCTCAGGTGATCAATGCAACCTGATTGCACAGGAGGACACGAGCAGGGATGTTGTCAGCAGGACTAGGCTGTAGTGATGCAAACCTTTTAAATGATCTCCATAGATCACGAAACAGTAATGCAAAGCCACACTCAACCTCATCCTGCTTTGCCACTCATCACATCCCCATCACTCTGCCTTCCCTACCCTACTCCTGCACATCGTTACTCGCACCAACTTACCTTGCACCTCCACCCATCCCTCTCTATCTACATTATTCCATCCCCATTTCACTAGCCAACCCTCACACTCTCCCCCCCCGCCCCCCTATCTTAGTCCAATCATACCGACTAGCAACACACAAGGGTAGGCACTTGGGTGTTTTAGCCAATGTTCATGTGAAGTTTCTGTTAATGTGCTGTCAAACATTGAAATCTTTATTTTCAACACTTTGCATTCTTGGACAGATTTATGTGCACCTTTGGAAGTGGCTTAGTGAATTGCAGTGAATGGTGAGACATAACAGTACCCTCCGCAATGGTGATGAGTGTGAAAGGAATGGCTTGGGAATTGTAGGGATGCTTTATGGTGTTGGTGTGGGGTGGTGCCAACCTGGCACATCATGCGGCAGCCAGGGTGTACAGCGTCAAGTGAAGTAAATGGCCAAAATAACAACAGAAAATGCTGGAAAAACTCAGCAGGCCAGGCAACATCCGTGGAGAGAAAATAGAGTCAACATTTCGGGTGAAAACCCCTTTGTCAAGACTAAAGAAGCAGAGGAAATGAAATGGATTAAGAGGACAGGCTGGGAGAGGACAAAAGAGAAGAGACATTAAGAGGTAACCAAAACGAGACGAGATGGTGATAGGACTAGTGGAGACAAAAGACTGCTCTAGATTAGGTGTGAAATGCGCTGGCAGAGTGGGAGATAGCTGCCATGTGGGAGAGAGAAAAAAGAAAAGAAAGGGGGGTGGGGGGGAAAGGCCAAAACAAAGGTGTGGATAAAAAATATAAGTAAAAATGTAATAGGGGCCGAGGTTATGATCTGAAATTGTTGAACTCGATATTGAGTCCGGAAGGCTGTAAAGTGCCTAATCGGAAGATGAGGTACTGTTCCTCAAGTTTACGGTGAGCTTCCGTGGAACAATGCAAGAGGCCGAGGATGGTGAGGTCCGAGTGGGAATGGGGCGGTGAATTAAAATGACAGGCGACCGGAAGCTCAGGGTCACCCTTACGGACTGAACGGAGGTGTTCCGCAAAGCGGCCACCCAATCTGCGTTTGGTCTCCGCAATGTAGAGCAGACCACATCGTGAGCAGCGAATACAGTATACTAGATTGCTAGAAACATAGAAACATAGGAGCAGGAGTAGGCCATTTGGCCACTCAAGCCCACTCCACCATTCAATGAGACCATGGCTGATCATCCAAATTCAGTACCCTGTTCCTGCCTTCTCTCCATATCCCTTGATCCCTTTAGCCTTAAGAAATATAGCCAACTCCTT
Organism: Somniosus microcephalus; assembly: GCF_052327205.1. NCBI lineage: Eukaryota > Metazoa > Chordata > Chondrichthyes > Squaliformes > Somniosidae > Somniosus > Somniosus microcephalus. Next base: position 115,981,763 of record NC_140993.1, on the reverse strand, counting down.
CTTGAATATATTTAATGAATTGGCCTCCACTGCCTTCTTTGGCAGAGAATTCCACAGGTTCACCACTCTCTGGGTGAAGAAATTCCTCCTCATCTCTGTCCTAAATGGCTTACCCCTTATCCTTAGACTGTGACCCCTGGTTCTGGACTTCCCGACCATCGGGAACATCCTTCCAGCATCTAGTCTGTCTAGTCCTGTTAGAATTTTATAAGTTTCGATGAGATCCCCTCTCATTCTTCTAAACTCCAGCGAGTACAAGCCCAATCGACCCAATCTCTCCTCATACGTCATTCCTGTTATCCCAGGTATCAGCCTGGTGAATCTTCGCTGCACTCCCTCCATGGCAAGAACATCCTTCCTCAGATAAGGCGACCAAAACTGCACACAATACTCAAGATGTGGCCTCACCAAAGCCCTGTACAACTGCAGCAAGACATCCTTGTTCCTGTACTCAAACCCTCTCGCCACGCAGGCCAACATACCATTTGCCTTCTTAACCGCCTGCTGCACCTGCATGGTTACCTTCAGCGACTGGTGCACAAGGACACCCAGGTCTCGTTGCACTTCCCCTTCTCCCAATCTATTGCCATTTAGATAATAATCCGCCTTCCTGTTTTTGACACCAAAGTGGATAACCTCGCATTTATCCACGTTATAGTGCATTTGCCATGCTTCTGCCCAATCACCCAACCTGTCCAAATCATACTGGAGTTTCTTGGCATCCTCCTCACAGCACACACGCCCACCCAGCTTTGTGTCATCTGCAAATTTGGAGATATTACATCTAGTTCCCTCATCCAGATCATTAATATATATTGTGAATAGCTGGGGTCCAAGGAGTAGAAGTAAATTGCTGTTTCACCTGGAAGGGGTGTTTGGGACCCTGGACAGTGGGAAGGGGGGAGGTATAAGGGCAGGTGTTACATCTCCTGCGCTTGCACGGGAAGGTGCCAGGCGAAGGGGAAGGGGTGCTCGGGGTGATTGAGGAGTGGACTAGGGTGTCTCGGAGGGAGCGGTCCCTACGGAATGCTGAAAGGGGAGGGGAGGGGAAGATGCGTTTGGTGGTGGGATCACTTTGGAGGTGGCGGAAATGGTGGAGGATGATCCGTTGAATGTGGAGGCTGGTGGGGTGAAAGGTGAGGACAAGGGGAACCCTATCGTGGTTCCAGGAGGGAGGGGCAGGGGTGAGGGCAGAAGTGCGGGAGATAGAACGGACACGGTCGAGGGCCGTGTCAACCACAGTAGAGGGGAATCCTTGGTTGAGGAGAAAGGAAGACATGTCGGAAGCACTGGCCATCCCTGGCCTCCCGGGCAGCAATGTGGTTGGGTGCTGATGCCCTGTGTTCTGTGCAGCATGAGTTAATTGCGGAGAAGGTTGATTTGTTGGTGCTGCTGGTGGTGGGGCTGATCGTGGTGGAGTTCCGAGGAGCAAGGTGAGATAGTTTCAAGGGCATCGATGCTGATGTAATAAATGGCTGGTGAACTTGAGATGACAGAAGCGATCTGTCAATGATGGGAGAGGTTGTAATCTACCAAAATTCCCTGGATTCTGGAAAGGTCCCAGCGGACTGGAAAACCGCAAATGTTTAAGAAAGGAGGGAGACAGAAAGCAGGCAACAATAGACCAGTTAGCCTAACATCTGTCACTGGGAAAATGCTGGAATCCATCATTAAGGAAGTTGTAGCAGGACATTTAGAAAATCATAATATAGTCAAGCAGAGTCCGCATGGTTTTATGAAAGGGAAATCATTTTTGACAAATTTGCTGGAGTTCTTTTGAGGAGGTAATGAGCAGCGTGGATAAAAGGGAGCCAGTAAATGTTGTGTATTTGGATTTCCAGAAGGCATTTGATAAGATGCCACATAAAAGGTTACTGCAGAAGATAAGAGCTCACGGGGTTAGGGATAATATATTAGCATGGATAGAGGATTGGCTAACTAACAGAAATCAGAGTCCGGATAAATGGGTCATTTTCAGGTTAGCAAGCTATAACGAGTGGGGTGCCGCAGGGATCAGTGCTGGGGCCTCAACTATTTGCAATTTATATTAATGATTTGGATGAAGGGACCGACTACTGTAGCCAAATTTGCTGATGATACAAAGATAAGTGGGAAAGCAAATTGTGTGAAGGATGCAAAGAATCTCAAAGGATATAGATGGGCTAGTGAGTGGGCAAAAATCTGGTAGATGGAGTATAATGTGGGACAATGCGAGGTTATCCACTTTCGTCAGAAAAATAAAAAAGCAAATTATTTAAATGGGGCGAGATTACAAAATGCTGAGGTACAGAGGGATCTGGGGGTCCTTGTACATGAATCACAAAGTTAGCATGCAGGTACAGCAAGTAATTAGGAAGGCAAATGGAATGTTGGCCTTTATTGCAAAGGGAATGGAGTATAAAAGTAGGGAAGTCCTGTTACAACTGTACAGGGCATTGGTGAGACCACACCTGGAGTACTGAGTACAGTTTTGGTCTCCTTATTTAAGGAAGGATATACTTGCATTGGAGGCAGTTCAGAGACGATTCACGAGGTTGATTCCAGAGATGAAGGGGTTGTCTTATGAAGAAAGGTTGAGCAGGTTGGGCCTATACTCATTGGAGTTTAGAAGAATGAGAGGGGATCTTATTGAAACATATAAGATTCTGAAGGGGCTTGACAGGGTAGACGCAGATTGGATTCCCCCGCCGCTGCGTGTCGGGTCTGTTCAGCGTTGATGGACGCAACATCTGGGAAAACCGCGTGGCAGCGGGTTCCTGACCCGCTGTGAAACATTTTTTCCCCACCCAACCTGCCACCAAAGGCACTTGCTGACCCCTTGAAAAATTCCCCCCCCCCCCCCCCACATATACTCGTACCATCTGTGGTGTAACTAGAAGGTCACAATTCAACAGTCATTTATTTTGAGGGGCTGATTTGTGATGAAAAGTAATGGATGAATAGAAAATTGGGCTACTTCCCAATACTTTGTGCAAAAGTCAGCTTCCATAAGTGAGCCTACCTCCCTGTGTGTGAAATATCGGGTAGATTTGCTGCCGGGTAAATATAAAATAACAACTTGCATTTATGTAGCGCCTTTAACTTGAGCAAAAAAATCCCAAGGCACTTCACAGAAGCATAATCAGACAAAAATTGACACCAATCTAAAGAAGCAATTTTACGCTGGGTTTGCACTGGAAATAACATCTTATGTGCTCCAGATCTTTTCAAGCCATGCTGCCAGACCACAAAGCTCAGGCTCAATGTTGAATATTATTTACGAAGAAGTAAAATTATATAGAAGCAAAAGCCAATCAGTAGGTTAGATGACTATCCATTATTTAACCTTTTACCGATGTGCGCAAACCAAAATAACCAAGTTCTTTTAAGGTAATTTTTATCCAAGCACATAATGTTGTGTTTATTAGTTCCAAGCTCATTGAAGTGATCTGTGCATGTAATGGACCTGCATGAACTGAACTAGCGAAAGCTTGTCATATTTATCCCAGATCCTTGCAGCTTCTGGCTATAGTACTCTCTAGCACTAAGATCTGAGGCCTATTCAGCCCCAATGAGCATAATATCCCATTGTGCTGGCTGCAAACACTGAGTGTTAAGAGCCTGTGTACTCACTGTGTGCACAAGGCTCATTAAGCTCCCAATTTTCATTCATATTCGGCTGAAGTCCTATAATGTGGCCAAAATGCCAGTTGCTCAGCATCCATTTGTGACTGGCGCTTGAGCATATGCTTGTGCGGGGGGGGGGTACTTTAGTTCCTGGGTTGTCCTCTCCTAATGCAGCCACCCTTCCTTGATCAATCTTTCTGATTGAAGGTGGCTGGTTTGTGTCAAACCATTTATTTCTATATACATCATATTATTTTTTAAATGGTAGCACTCTTGCTAATGGGTAGCATATTTTCAATAATTGCTGGCGCTTGACATTCTTGCCTCCAACTCCTGTGATGTTTGCAGTGCGCCATGCGCAGAATGGCACTTCAATATTTAAATTAGCTGACCTCATTGTGTGATCGGTTCAGTGTGGTGCAGATGCATGCAATGCATTGGGAGTAGCTGAGCCTACTAATTTGATTTAGTTATGGTTCAAAGGGCTATGGGGGGATTTAACAGAGTAATGTTTTAAGATGGAGTGATGTAAACTCTCATATACAGAGAGGGAGATAGCAAACTTTTTTCAGTTGGAAGTTTAGACAAACCAATTTAGTTTTGCCAATTTTCGTCGAGCTAAAATTTTATATAAAAATAAGATTTATAGAATTATGAATTGAAACTGGATGAATCCTTGCTTGTCACAATAATGCTGAAAACTATGAACAGGCAACGTTTCGAGGAGAAGCAAGACAAGCTATGCTGGAGGGCATTTTGTTTATACTCACTACTCACAGGCTTTTTGATAGAATCTGCTCAAATATATGAAGAATAAAATTGAGCTTGGTAGAAAAATAGGACCAAATTTTTTCTTGGAAGCAGTGTAAGTTTTGATTTATTTGCAATGTGTCTTCCCATTGGGCACCTGTTCGCAGCACCAAGCACTCCAAGATCAAGCACAGCGTCAATCGTGTGCCTTACTCACAACCTCCCAAAATCAACTACTCCACCAGAATAAATGTTTCCAATTCTCATATATCAGCCAAACTCCTGACCTGCGTGAGATTCAGTTTATAGGTTGTGCCCATTAGGAATTTGGTTGAAACTGACAGCACTGATTTCACATAAGGGCAGTATAGCTAACAGACAGAGGAGGATTTGGCTGCTGGTCCCAGAGGTGAAAGGACTATATGGAAAACCATGGCACCCTACTGTAACCAAGTGGTCTTCATTCACATAAGTGATTATTTTACTCGTTTGAGCTTCCATTCCCTCTTCTTTTTAATTTTATAATTGGACGAAGGATCACTGATTATTTCTGTTTTCTGAAAATTGTTTTCAATTTTGATATGATGGACTTTATTTCTGTAATCTGCAGTTTTCTTGCTGTTCTTTAAATGTATTTAAAGTAGACTAGTAAATCTCCCATTGCATTGCTCACTGAGACTGAATCTGGTTTGTAATGGTCACTGCTGCAGCCTGAACAAAAGAGCAGTTTAGACATTTCTGTAATACAGTTAAATTTACTGAAGTGATCTATCACGTTCCTGACTTGTAACAAAAACATTACACGCTCCTATCTCTAACCTCCTCCAGCTCTACAACGCATAGAGATCTCAGTGATCCTCCAATTGCCTCTTGCGCATCCCCGATTTTCAGCGTTTCCACCATTGACGACCGTGTCTTCAGCTGCCTAGGCCCTAAGCTCTGAAATTCCCTCCCTAAGCCTTTCCTTCTCTCTACCTCTCTCTCTTCCTTGTAAGATGCTCCTTAAAACCAAGCTTTTGGTCACCTGTCCTAATATTTCCTTATGTGGCTGTGTCAAATTTTGTCTGAACATGCTCCTGTGAAATGCTTTGGGCCGTTTTACCACATTAATGGTGCTATATAAATGCAAGTGGTTGTTGGTTTTTACTGATGTGGGAATTCTCCACGCCCCTGCCTGAAATGGGGTGGGATCATGGTGGAAACTGTTGGTCGGCCTCACTGCCTGAATTTTCTATCACCTCGCCACCCGACTAGCTGGAAAGGACAGTACCTGCACTACAAGTAGAAATTTGTGTGATTTCTTGTGGGATGTTGCATTGTGGCAATCTCTTTTCCGACTTATAAGAGGGGCTAATTTTTTTTTTTAGCTTATGGAAACCTTGTGCTTATTCAAAGTGCATCTCAATTATTGGGCACCATTATATAGGCTTTTTTTTATAACCATTAATCAGACAGCCCTTTCTGTTGTCAGACCATATTAGGTGGTACTTTTCGTACTCCTCAGTGTCATAGAACCTGGTGAACGCCAGAATTTTGTTGGAAGAAAGATAAACTTACTCCGGCTGTATATTGCTCAGGAGTCACCTGGAGTGGTTCTAGTGTGTTGCCATGCTTCAGCCCTTCCCTGGCCCATTTCTTGGGGGTCATGGCTTTTAAATACTTTGGGCAGGTACCGGCGCCCTTTTACAGTGCTGATGTGGTGTCATCCTCGGTTGGGCTGATAATTCACTGTGTAATTGAGCCTGCGGTCCAAGCTTGAGAGTTTCTTAAAAAAAAAATAAAGGCCTAGAAATTCAGTTGGGCGCGGCAGCCGTTAGCACCTTAGGAGGAGTAGATTTCGAGCGCTAGGCGCTTAGCGGCCGGGCATAGCGCGATCTGTGCCTCGCCCCAACTTCAGTACACATTTAGCGCCGGCGCAAAGTCTTAGCGCGCGCCCTGCTGCGCGCGCACATCATGACGTCATTTGCTAGTGCAACGCCTTTTGTGCGCCCCGAACCGGAACTTCACTCGCACCGGCCCATTGTGCACCGGGCGGCCCGAGCGACTGTGAAGTGGAACGGTACACAGCCCAGCCGGGCCGCGGGGAGCGCAAATTAAAGGGCACTTACCCAGCAGTATAAAGGCCAGCCATTTTGCAGCATTCACTCTTGTGCAACGGTTTTTTGGACAGAGACCAAGGAGGAGAGTTTACTGGTTTGGACCAACACTTGGACAGGTATTTTTGGCTCAGGCCAGAGCTTACCAATTATCTTTGCCTTCATTCAGAGCTCAGTGTTTGCCAGCATATAATGGGAGCTGCATTGGGTGGCAACGCTGAATTTCAGCCTTATGCCAGGAGGGCTTACAGACGCCGTGAGAGAGTGGCAGCCCTGGCTAGACGCAGAGGGGGCAACAGGCGTCGCCAACTGAGGCCTTACCCATGCAGGGTATACCGCCAGCAGACCTCCTATCTGACCATGTCTGCCGCGATGTGTGTTAGGAGGCTGCGATTCCGAAGGGAGGTGGTTGCAGACATCTGCCGGCTGCTTCAGAGAGATCTGCAGCCACAGCTGATGCGCAGGACGTCTCTGTCGGTGGCAGTGAAGGTGACGGTGGCTCTCAACTTCTATGCCACCGGCTCCTTCCAATCCGCTACTGGGGACATCGCTAACATCTCCCAGTTCGCCGTGCATTGCTGCATCCGCCAGGTGACCGAAGCCCTTTTCAGAAGGAGACATCAATTCATCTCCTTCCCCATGACGCTGGACAAGCAGCAGCAGCGTGCAGTGGGGTTTGCAAGAATAGCGGGCTTCCCCATGGTGCAGGGCGCCATTGACTGCACGCATGTGGCTTTGCGGGCACCTCTTGAGCATGCCGAGGATTACCGCAACCGGAAGGGCTACCATTCCCTCAATGTACAGCTGGTGTGTGACCACAGGCAGCGCATCCTAGCTGTCAATGCCCACTTTCCAGGCAGCAGCCACGATGCCTTTATCCTGCGACAGACAACTGTGGCTGACATGTTCCAGGCACAGCCTCCCCCAAGAGGATGGCTTATCGGGGACAAAGGCTATCCTTTGTGTACCTGGCTCATGACCCCGCTCCGCGCGCCCACGACCCCTGCTGAAGAGGCATACAACGAGAGCCATCAAGCGACGAGGAACCTCATAGAACAAACAATCGGCGTGCTCAAGCAACGGTTCTGCTGTCTCGATCGCTCCGGGGGAGCCCTCCAGTATTCACAGGATCGAGTCTCCCAATTCGTCGTCGTTTGCTGCATGCTGCACAACCTGGCTATCCGCAGGACTCGGGCACTGCCACCTCACGTTGGACCACCACCTCAGGAGGAGGAGCAGGAGGAGCATGAGGAGGACGAGGAGTACCAGCCCAGGAGGGAGGCACAAGGTCCAAGGGCCGCCCGTCGGCGGCTTATTGAACGTCACTTCTAGGCCCCCTGTCAGGGAATGGCTTGTGCCAATGATAGAACATGATTGCAGCCGCTCCGCAAGCCCTCAGCCGGTTAAGGCAACAAACACTTCAAAGATCAAACATGGACAATGTGAATAAATAAAATGGTTTGTTGTACAAACTCTGGGCCCTTCCCACATGAAAACCAAAAACAGACGAAACCCCCAAAAAACACTCAAACACATTACTCGCTCCCACAACCTGGAGAGGATTAACAAAATAGGGCAACTAAAATGGCCGTCATTCTCGGCCTTCGTCAAAAACAAACATCACATCATCGGCCTTCAAAAAACAAACATCCAATTCTCGGCCTCAAGAAACAAACACAAATGGCCACACATTCGACTATTTGGCCCGCTAGGGCGATGCCTTGGCCATCTTTGGGTGGCCCCTGCCCGCCCTGCTGCTCCGCCTCAAAGTAAGGCCATTGGCTGCTGCAAGGCTGGGGGCAAGCTCCTGAGGGGCACATGTCGTGACGGCAGATGCCCTTGGGGGTCGGCCTAGTCGAGGTCTGGCCGTCGAGCGGGCGGCTGTTGATTGCTGCTGCTGTGGCTGGCCAACATCAGTCGCTGCAGCAGCTCCTGGCAGCTCCACTGGGGGACTGGCAGTGGCGGCTGGAGGAATGGCGGCAAGCTGGCGGATGGCAGGCGCTCGCTGGTCGCCTGAGACACTGGCACTCGCCCGGGCCAGCACTGCAGCATGCGCACCAATCTGCCGAGGGACAGACCGCTGTGCTGCTGCAGCGCGCCGGGTGCCCTGGCGATGCCTGGCTGACACAGCGAGTGTGGCAGCAGTGAGTGCCCGTGTTGACCTGTTCACTGACCGCATTAGAGCAGCCAGTGACTGAACGGCACCACTGATCACCTGGCCAGTCGTTGACAGAGCTGCCCCGAATTCCGCCCGACTCGCTGCCTGATCTGCCCGGTATTCCGCCCGACTGGTGGCCTCTGAGGGCCCGAACTCGGCCACACTCCAAGAGAGGGAATCGATAGACTCAGGCAACCGTGCCACTGCCGCCATGAGCTCCGTGTGCCGGCGCTCCGAGTCCGCGGACAAGTCTTCGAGGCGTTCCATCTCCTCGGCGAAGAGCATCTCCTGACTGGAGGCCGGACTCTCCCTCTGGGGAGAAGGCCGCCGAGCTGGCCGACCCTTCCTGCGTTGCTGGAGGCCGCTGGGCCCAGCAATTGGACTCCCCTCCGACGCTTCCCCCCCTCTGGGGAGAAGGCCGCCGAGCTTCCACCCCCTCCCGCCTTTCTGCAGCCCGCAGGTCCCAGGAGCTCCCCTCCCCTTCGACACTTCCGCCACGCTGCCCTCCAGGGAAGACGTGTCCCCTACATTGGCCTGGGTGGCCGCGGCTGAGGGTTCCCCTGATGGGCCGCCTTCCTCTTGCTCCTCCTCCTGCTCCTCTTCGGAGGGTCTGTCACTGGCAAGTTCAGGGACCTCCTCTTCACCATCTGAAAGCAGGAAGGCACAAGAGTAGCTTTAGAGTGAGGAGAGGGCGTCAGTGCGGGATGCATGAGTGGTGGCATTCAGCGCATTGGTCGGACAGTGGCAAAGGATGTAGATCTGATGTGCAAGTGGGACGAGAGAGGTGCAAAAGGTGATGTCCTTACCATTGCTGCCCAGAACAGGGTCGGCATCTCCACATGCAACGGGCCCAATCACCTGGCCACCCATGAGGCGCTCCACGCGATGTTGCAGGTCGGTGAGTGGCTGGATATGGGGTCGGCCTCCCCCGGTCGCAGTCCGGCTCTTGCGATTATTCGCCAGCTTGGCCTGCAAGAGAAAGGACGGCCTCTAAGTACAGTGTGTCGCCGTGATCTTGTGTGCACTGCCTCCCATGGTGGAATAGCCTGGCCAGTGTGTCGCCATGATCTGGTGTGCACTGCCTCCCATGGTGGAATAGCCTGGCCAGTGTGTCGCCATGATCTGGTGTGCACTGCCTCCCATGGTGGAATAGCCTGGCCAGTGTGTCGCCATGATCTGGTGTGCACTGCCTCCCATGGTGGAATAGCCTGGCCAGTGTGTCGCCATGATCTGGTGTGCAATGCCTCCCATGGTGGAATAGCTTGGCCAGTGTGTTAAGTGCAGAATGTGCAATTGATGCTCATGCCTGTCCCATAGCTGCTGGATGAAGGCTGGCCATTAGAGCTTTCAGGTCCCTTTGCCCATAATGTGAGGTGCACATGCAAGGATGAGGAGGTCACTGGAAACGGTACTCACCCTGACAATGCGTGTGAGGTCATTTAACTTTTTGCGGCATTGGGCACCGCTCCTGGGGACGTCGCTGTTGGCTGACAGCTTGGTGGCGACATGCCTCCAGGCTCTCCTGTAGACGCGGACCGTCGCCTTCTTGCCATTGTCCGGGTACAAAACATGGCGCCTCTTCTCCACAGCAGCAATCAGCACACTCAGATCACGCTCTGAGAAGCGCTGCGCACGTTCACGGGCCTTCTCCATGTCTTCAGGCGCTATTTGGGTCCAGCAGCAGTGTTCAGGCCTAGCTGGAGGGCTCCACTATCCAGGGCGTGGCAGCAGACACAGTCGACCCTTCCCCCTTAAGAGCTGGCCGGCGCCAGTGTGTCTGCTGTCAATCACGAGATGGCCGCACCTGCGCTGCGCCCGGCCTCGGCACTATCGATCACCACCTCCGGCTTAGCGCCCAAAGAGAGGCGTCTAGCAGCAGTTTTAGCGCTCGCCCGAACTCCTAGGGCGAAGCTAATGAATATCGGAGAAGTGGCATCGATTTGGCGGCGGCCGCAAACTTTAGCGGACGCCCCACTTTAGCGCCCCAAAAGTGGTGTCAATGAATTTCTAGGCCAAAGTATTTGGTTTTGAAAAATGACTTTCTCTAATACAATGATCGCTAAGATGCAAGAAATAGAAAATACAATTTATGAAGTATTGACCTCATTTGCACGTTGCAATAACATGTCTGCCCACAAATGAGTTTGCATATTGTGCGCCTGCCCCCATTACGGTCATCATTTTTGATGGGCGCAGAAAAGAGCAGGTTCCTACCCCATTTTGCACGACTGCATTTTCGATGATTCACCTGCTTGATACATGTGCATAAACGTGGCTATTCCATGCACATATATGGCCCTACCTCGCACTCGTGATCCCTTTTGAGTGCCTTCCCCAGTGGGTTCAGGGGATTGCTGAATTTAGCCAGTAATGTGCTTACCTGCATGTGTATTTCCAGCATCAGCCTCCTCTAATACTGCGATCAAGCTCCTGGTGTAGAAAATATGTGATTGGGAGTTCATCTGTTATTTGTCAAGAAATTGCTTGCTACCAAGAAGAGCAGAGCAGGTGTGGATGTCACTTCCACCACACTATGCAAACATAGAAACATAGAAAATAGGAGCAGGCCATTCGGCCCCTTGAGCCTGCTCCACCATTCAATGAGATCATGGCTGATCATCCAAACTCAGTGCCCTGTCCCTGCCTTCTCCCCATATCCCTTGATCCCTTTAGCCTTAAGAAATATATCCAACTCTTTCTTGAATATATTTAATGAATTGGCCTTAACTGCCTTCTGTGGTAGAGAATTCCACAGGTTCACCACTCTCTGGGTGAAGAAATTCCCCCTCATCTCTGTCCTAAATGGTTTACCCCTTATCCTTAGACTGTGACCCCTGGTTCTGGACTTCCCCGCCATCGGGAACATCCTTCCTGCATCTAGCCTGTCTAGTCCTGTTAGAATTTTATAAGTTTAAATGAGATCCCCTCTCATTCTTCTAAACTCCAGCGAGTATAAGCCCAATCAACCCAATCTCTCCTCATACGTCATTCCTGCCACCCCAGGTATCAGCCTGGTGAATCTTCGCTGCACTCCCTCCATGGCAAGAACATCCTTCCTCAGATAAGGCGACCAAAACTGCACACAATATTCAAGGTGTGGTCTCACCAAGGCCCTGTACAACTGCAGCAAGACCTCCTTGTTCCTGTACTCGAACCCTCTCGCTACAAAGGCCAACATACCATTTGCCTTCTTAACCGCCTGCTGCACCTGCATGCTTACCTTCAGTGACTGGTGCACAAGGACGCCCATGTCTCATTGCACTTCCCCTTCTCCCAATCTATTGCCGTTCAGATAATAATCTGCTTTCCTGTTTTTTCCACCAAAGTGGATAACCTCGCATTTATCCACATTGGGCAGATGCATGGCAGATGCAGTATAATCACCCAACCTGTCCAAATCATACTGGAGTTTCTCGGCATCCTCCTCGCAGCACACACGCCCACCCAGCTTTGTGTCGTCTGCAAATTTGGAGATATTACATCTAGTTCCCTCGTCTAGGTCATTAATATATATTGTGAATAGCTGGGGTCCTAGCACCGATCCTTGCGGTACCCCGCTAGTCACTGCCTGCCACTCGGAAAAAGAGCCATTTATTCCAACTCTCTGCTTCCTGTCTGCCAACCAGTTCTCTATCCAAGTCAGTACCTTGCCCGCAATCCCATGTGCCTTAACTTTACATGCTAATCTCTTACACGAAAAAACTGAAAACACTGCTGAAAGAAGACCCCACCCGGTTAACCAAGGTAGGAGAACGCACCTTGATCTTCCATTAGTACAGTGTAGTAAGTATGTATGGCATTTACAATTATCTCCCCCTTACACTTCAACTTCTTTCAAATTTTACCACAAAGGCCCAGCCTTCACCTGCAACTGTTCTTCATTCATGACCTTGCATATATCTTGCCATCTAATCTGATTAAATGTTTCTGCTACATACCATCACACTCTCCTATGGCCTTCATGCTGACCCAAGAGTATCAGTGCATGCCATCTTCAGAAATGGCACTCCTTCCTTCTACTTTTGATGGCTCTTAATGAGAGTGTGCAGAAGAGGCAGACCCCTGACATTTGACCTCTAACCCCATAGGAGGAGGAAGTTCTGGACATACTGAGAGTGCAAGAGCTGGGGAAGTAGGAGTGCCAACTCAGGGTTTGTGACTACTTTCTCCTGTTCTTCCTTTTCTCCAATTCCCTTTATGTATAATAAATGCATATTAATGCCTTTTACCATGTCACTCTTTCTATTGAAAGCTATATGTGAAAGCTGCTCAAAAAGACACCATTGTAACCTGTCTTCCTTTTTTTGCTAATTATGCCACAGGAAATAGAGCTAGGCTTTAGTAGATCTAGGCATGCCAGCACTTCACAGTACACAACATCACTCACTATCCATCCCAGTTATCAGCTCAGTTATATCTGCCATAGGGAATTAGATATTTAGCTAAAGGGGAGTGCACTGTTGATGCACACAGCACAAGAGAGCAGAAGCAGCTGGTGGTGGTAGAGCAGGAGGAAGAACTTGCTGTCTGAAGGGTCAGCTTGTGTCCCACCTTGGCTGCTGAGCCTGGACCTTGTGGGACCTGTTGTTATTAAAAGAAGGATACTTTCTGAGCTTTAAGCTTGGTACACTCATTGGGGCTGTGCCAACCAGTTTGCTGCAGCTGAAGGAGTCCTTAGCTGTATGTGTGCAGTGTTGCATGACTGTTTTGCAACACTGGAATGTTTGACAACTCCAGGGATATCTGCAACCGAGTGTGCTCCACTTCCCCCAATACCAAAGGGGCCAAGGGTAGTTGATTTTGTTTCCCTTTGGATGCTGGAACTGGTGCCGTAATTCCAAAGTGGAACATGCTAGCTCTGGTTTCTACAGGTTTTGGAATCATTTAGTGATAGTAACCAGGCAGGGCTGCATTGATCTTTGTACTGTCATGCAGTTTAGCAGCCATGGTGAGGCAGGCCAACAGCAGGGGTATTCCTGGAATGTGCACTGATGACTGCGGTCTTTGTGGACCCCCATGCACTTGTGGCAGAAACCAAATGGGCCCAAGCTGCCCATGCAGTAGTGGAAGTGATACAGCTTGGAGCAGGTCCATCCCAAGACACGGGTGATGAGGGCCACCTTAATCTCAAGAAGCTTTTATACAGATATTGCAGCCACTGACTTCGCATACACCTGCCACTGTGATAGCACCAAATAGAAGCACAAGACTAAGATTAAGAACATATTTATAATGTACTTGTCACCAAGTAGGAAGAAATTTGGAAGCAAACACTAGGCATCAGACACACAACATGGCTTGACATAAAAAAAATGTTGTACTGAAGCTGTTTGCAGATAGTGTTGCAAAAGCTGGTGAGTATGTTTCATATCAGATGGCATGAATGTGATATTTGTGAGCTTTTATATACTATAGGTAAAGGCATATTTGCAGAGGGTGTGGGAACATGTATACATAACTGTCAATGAAGCTGTGATATTTGATTGTAAGAGGTGACTTGTATGAGAACTTGCTGAATGGCTGTTGCAGGCTGGCATCTGGCTTGGTTGTGCAGCTTTTTCAGGCTCATGCTTTGGGACCCCCATGTTGATGCCTCTTTGCAGGGCATATTCTGCAGCATGCCCAAGCAAACATGCCATCATTTAGTTGCCTCACCTATCTATGGATAGGTGATTGGCTTATATAGCCGATGTTCCCTGTGACATCCCAAAATGATCCTTATGCATAAAAATTAAGGGCATTTATGACCTTGATGCGTGTTGTGGGGTTTGACTGCAGATTTGCAATGTGGATAGACTAGAGAAGCCGGGGTTGTTCTCCTTTTAGAGCAGAGAAGGTTGTGAGGAGATTTGATAGTGGTGTTCAAAATCATGTCTGGACAGAGTAGATAGAGAGAAACTGTTCCCACTGGCAGAAGGGTCGAGAACCAGAGGACACAGATTTAAGGTGATTGGCAAAAGAACCAAAGGTGACATGAGGAAAAACGTTTTTACACAGTGAGTGGTTAGGATCTGGAATGCACTTTTCGAGAGGGTGGTGGAGGCAGATTCAGTCGTGGCTTTCAAAAGGGAATTGGATAAGTACCTGAAGGGGAAAAATTTGCAGGGCTACGAGGAAAGGATGTGGGAGTGGGACTAGCTGAAGTGCTCTTGCAGACCGCCAGCACGGGCTTGACGGGCCGAATGGCCTCCTTTTGTGCTGTAACCATTCTATGATTTTCTCAGGCTGTAATTCAAATGTGGCATCGCAGCCTCTACAGGCACTACTTTACACTAGTGGGACAGGCTTGATGGACCAGCTGGTCTTTTGCTGCCTGTCAAGTTTGTATGTTCACACTCCTCTGACAAATGGAGGTATATGCGCCTCTTGCAGGTGATTGGAGTATGTCTCTGCTGCAGCCTGAGGTGTCGGGCATCCCTCTTCTTTATTTGTTCATGGGATGTGGGTGTCGCTGGCAAGGCCAGCATTTATTGCCCATCCCTAGTTGCCCTTGAGAAGGTGGTGGTGAGCCGCCTTCTTGAACCGCTGCAGTCCTTGTGGTGAAGGTACTCCCACAGTGCTGTTAGGGAGGGAGTTCCAGGATTTTGACCCTGCGATGATGAAAGAACAACGATATACTTCCAAGTCAGGATGGTGTGTGACTTGGAGGGGAACTTGGAGGTGGTGGTGTTCCCATGCGCCTGTTGCCCTTGTCCTTCTAGGTGGTAGAGGTCGTGGGTTTGGGAGGTGCTGCAGAAGAAGCCTTGAGGATTTGCTGCAGTGCATCTTGGAGACAGTACACACTGCAGCCACGGTACGCCGGTGGTGGAGGGAGTGAATGTTTAAGGTGGTGGAGGGGGTGACAATCAAGCGGGCTGCTTTTGTCTTGGATGGTGTCGAGCTTCTTGAGTGTTGTTGGAGCTGCACTCATCCAGGCAAGTGGAGATTGACCTCTAACGAGCACAACCATCTTCCTTTGTGCTAGGTATGACTCCAGCCAGTGGAGAGTTTTCCGCCTGATTCTCATTGACTTCAGTTTTGCTAGGGTTCCTTGATGCCACACTCGGTCAAATGCTGCCTTGATGTCAAGGGCAGTCACTCCCCTCGACTCTGGAATTCGGCTCTTTTGGACCAAGCTGTAATGAGGTCTGGAGCTGAGTGGTCTTGGCGGAACCCAAACTGGGCATCAGTGAGCAGGTTCTGCTTGACACCTTCCATTACTTTGCTGCTGATTGAGAGTAGACTGATGGGGTGGTAATTGGCTGGATTGGATTTGTCCTGCTTTTTATGGACAGGACATACCTGGGCAGTTTTCTGTATTGTCGGATAGATGCCAGTGTTATAGGCGTTACTGGAACAACTTGGTTCGAGGCGCGGCTAGTTCTGGAGCACAAGTCTTCAGCACGACAGCTGGAATATTGTCGGGGCCCACAGCCTTTGCTGTATCCAGTGCGCTCAGCCGTTTCTTGATATCACGGTGGTAGTGCCACACAACACGACGGAGGGTGTCCTCACTGAAGACGGGTCTGTGTCTCCACAATGACTGTGCAGTGGTCACTGCTACCAGTGCTGTCACGGACAGATGCATCTGTGACAGGTAGATTGGTGAGTGTCTGGACTTGCAGATAGATCAGACCAGGTAAGGATGGCAGATCTCCTTCCAAGTACTGATTCATTAGCAGAGGGAGGGTGGTAGGTGATAATCAGCAGGAGGTTTCCTTGCCCATGAGACTTCATGGGCGCAAGTGAGGTGTTCTCGACTGGGCTGGGTGTGCCGTGTCCGTAGTCGGTGCTGAGGTCGACGGTCCATCCGGTTTCATTCTTATTGTTTTTTTGCAACTGCTCGTGGTCTGCCAGGCCATTTCAGAGTCAACCACTTTACTGTGGGCCTGGAGTCCCATATAGATCAGACCAGGTAAGGATGTCAGATTTCCTTCCCTAAAGGACATTAGTGAACCAGATTGGGTTTTTACGACAATCCGCTCGTTTTATGGTCACCATTACTGATACAAGCTTTTTATTCCTGATTTATTTAATTAACTGAATTTAAATTCCCCAATTGCCGTGGTGGGATTTGAACTCACATCTCGGGATCATTAGTTCAGGCCTCTGGATTATTAGTCCAATAACATAACCACTATGCTACCATTGGTCCTTCTTTCTTTTGATAGTAGAGATAAAGGGCTATTCTCATGGGAAAGCTCAATGTAGCAATGGCCCAGAAATTCGGGTCCCAACGCGTGAGTGTGCACGGGATATTCACGCGTAGGCCCAAAGAAAGTGCCGGTTTCGTGCATGCGCGGGAAACCGGCACTTTCGTTCTCCTGAAAGAAGGGGTTGATAGGTGGAACGCGTGCGCCGGAGAGGCAGCGCGTGCGCATCGAACTTATATATTTTTTGCAGGGTTCTCCGGGAGGGTAAGTCTCCAGCAGTTACACTTTTAAAAAGCAGGCGCAAGGCCTGCTTTTAACAAGGTAATTGGTGAATTAATTAAAATTTAAACATTTTTTCCACAGGTTTATTATTTTTAAATACTTTAAAGAAAGGTAAGTTTATTTTTAGCCCCGTTAGAAAATGTAATTAATTTTTCCAAAATTTTAAATTATTGTTTAAAAGTTATTTCATGTAATTTATAGTTATTTAAAAAAGTGATTAAAAAAAATTTTATTTGAAGTTTTAGTGATGTTTTGGGGCTTATAGTATTTATAGGTTTGACAGCTCTTCCTGTCAAACTTATGAATGAAGCATTCCCTGCTACCATTGGCTCTCCATAGCCCATGTGATCCCAGGGGACGCATCGAACTAACTGCACCCCTGGGATACGCAAGCACTGCGCGCCGACAGTTGGAGGAGGCCCAGGATCGGAATCCCATGCCGGCCGACGCGCTAGGCAAGTGCAGGTCGGGGCTTGCACCCGCGGGAAGCCCCCGACCTGAATTTCTGGGCCAATATTGCAGCTGTACTACAATGTTTGCCACAAAGGCTTCTGAACAGGTAAGTCACAGCAGAAAAAAAGAAAATGGTATGGGAATGGTCTAAAGAATCTTACTGGGCTCTTTTAATAAACATCCCAGTCTCTAGCAACCCTGGATATCCATTATATGGACAGTTAGATCACTCAGTGTATTGCCTGTACATATCATTGGAATGATATTTGGATTTTGAAATTAAGCTGCTTCAGAAAATATATCTTATTTACTCCCATTGAGAGGCTGCAGTGTGGGAAATTAGAAGTGGGGTTTGAAACACTTGCAGTCACCTGTTGTTATATTGAGTCCTCCACAAGGTACCACATTTACTGTGTATAATTTTCATAATAGATCCGCATTGATTTAGTGCAAGTGCAATTTTCTTTGAGCAATAATTATAACAATATTATATAAATTTTTAGAACTTGATTGTTCAAAGCTATCCAGAAATGCAGACAACTGTTTAAATGTATTCTACTTTTCATGAAGTGTGGTGCCCATGGAGTCCAGGGGAATGTGGCGGTCTGGATACGGAATTGGCTCCGTGACTGGAAACATAGGGTGGTGGTGGATGGATGTTTTTCAGACTGGGAAGTGGTTTGCAGTGGTGTTCCCCAAGTGTCAGTTTTTGACCCATTACTCTTTTCAATTTTTATAAACAACATGGTGTAGGCAAAAAGGAACGTGCCTTTACCCTATGTTACAATGTTCGTGATTCCGGGAATTACAGACACATGCACACAATGTTGGATTAACCATTGACACTTTTATTCGTCTAACTCAAGTTAGATAAATACAATTATAGCACAACATACACAGAGTAAATACTTTGAGAGTTCTGGTTTATGCTACCCAGACTCGAGTGCTGGTCAGGCTTACCTTGCCCTAGGTGCCTCAACTTGGTGACCAAACCAAGGATTCATTCTTGACTACAGTGCTGAGATCTCTCTCTCTACCCTTGTATTTATGTTCTGAATTATCATGGCTGCAATCAGATAGTCAATTGTGTGCTAATCTCACTTGATCAGTTTAGTCAGTGGACCTTAAGACCGGAGACCCACTTGATCAGTTTAGTCTAGCAACAGTTTCCCAATTTAATATAGTGGCCATTTTACATGTCAATTTAATATAGTGGCCATCTTGCATAGACTTGGGTGTAGGGAGCAGTATTATAAAGTTTGTAGATGATATGAAACTTGGCAACGTAGTAGATAGTGATGAGGAGAGTTGTAGACTTCAGGATGTCATAGACAGGATGGTTAACTGGGCAGAAGTATGACTCTCTACCTGGAAAAAGTGGTGGAAGCTGATTCCATAAATAATTTTAAAAGGGAGTTGGACAGGTACTTGAGGATGAGGAACTTGCAGGATTATGGAAAAAAAGTGGGGGGGTGGGACTAAGCATGACTACTCTTTCAAAGAGCTAGCACAGGCATGACAGGCCAAATGGTCTCCTTCTGTGCTGTAAGTTTCTATAATTGTTTTTAACTATATCCTTGGTCAACTTAATGGATCACAGTTTTAATAAAGAAAACCACAGTGTATAAAAAATATAAAACTTGAAGTTCTTTTGTAAACTAATGTGAATAATATCATACCACAGTCTCACAGTTACTTGCCATTCAGAATATGCCCTATCTTTGTTAGCCAGTTTGTTTAATAAAAGCTAAGGTGTTAATCTGAAAAGCAAAATTGTTTCAAAGTATACACTGCACAAAAATTCTGCCAGGAAGGAGATGGGGGTCAAACCTTTTAGTTGTCCATCCATCCAAACCTAACTCTATTATTGTCTGTGATGCTGAGTTCGTAAAAGGGCAGAAGCTGTAGTGAAGAAACAGGTGAGATTTAGCTAGGGCTATTGTGCAATAGTGAACTGGCGATTAGAAAATACATGAGGTCGCTACCACAAAATTGTGAAGAGCATGACGATGAAAATCTGCCACCATCTTGGGTATGGAAATGAAACTGAGTTCTAATAAGATTGTTGTCAAAAATCATTCTGTCTTTAATTTCAGCAAGTTCTACTCTGCAATATTGTTAAAATTGAGAGACTTTTTATCTTGCCTAAATCATTCCAAGTGTTAGATTTTAAATTATACTTCTCGTAGATTGTAGACTAGTTAATGCCTAGATGTTAGAGATATTGGAGTGCTTATTTTCCCTTGAGTGCTTTTATGGAAATATTTTTTATTATAGGCAAATTAGGCTAATGAGCAAAATGGCATTAATCAAAGAAATCTCCAACCAGCTGCATTTCATTTTTACCACTGCCCCTGTACATAGGTGTCTGGTTATTTGTTTCATGTACTAAACCATATTCATCTGATCCATCTTCAATGTCTTCAAATTGGACCTCTTCTAACTTCTTGATTGTGTTGAGAACCAAATTTTCTCCTTTTGTCCTACCTTTTCATATCCAATTATAAAAATAACTATTGGATTGTTTTTTAAAAATGGGACAATACTACTTAGTTTCTAAAGCACCAATTTTTATCTCTATGCATGTGGAGGCTAGGGCAGGCAGGAAGTACCCATGATGGTGCCAGCGTGTGGCTCGGACAATTGTAACTACTGGGCTTCATTACCATGTAGGAGGAAGCACACCTAGGTGGAAATGACGAGGTGACTGGCGGGCAGAAGCGGACAAGAGGCCGCTGCCGGGAACCCAAGTGAACGGTCACTGGCATAAAGTAGGTGGTGAAAGGGGGTCCAGAGGCCCATGGTTTTCTTGTGGGGTTTGGAAGAGGACTTCTGTTCTTCACCCACCTCACCACCCCCCGGGACCCACATTAACATAAATATTGTAACTCAACTGGACCTCTTCTGGCCCCGATCCTGCCTGCTGTCAGGTTTTACTGGGGGGTCCGGCACACTGCATGACTTGTGCGACCTGGGGTAAAAATCGCATTGGGATACAAATGATGTAATCAGGCTCCAACTTCTAAATGTTGATTAGGCACCTGTTTATCTGCTGAAAACCCAGCAGTTAAAATGGTGGCTGACATGAACAGAGCAAGAAGCGCCCGACCACCAGTTAAACCA
Organism: Somniosus microcephalus; assembly: GCF_052327205.1. Classification (NCBI taxonomy): domain Eukaryota; kingdom Metazoa; phylum Chordata; class Chondrichthyes; order Squaliformes; family Somniosidae; genus Somniosus; species Somniosus microcephalus. The sequence goes on along the minus strand of NC_140993.1, from coordinate 115,961,163 downwards.
TCCATCTGCCCTGTTCTCACTGGGTGGGCAGAGATAAAATCTGCTCTTATCCAGTAAACCCAATGTAACTGACAGAAAAGACTCAAAGTAAAACTATAAAGGGAACAGCCAAGAGTTAAAAGCGGACTGTAAAAGCTTCTACAAATATGTAAAATGAAAATGATTAGTGAAGACAAATGTAGGTCCCTTACAGTCAGAAATGGGAGACTTTATAATGGGGAACAAGGAAAAGGCAGAGCAATTAAACAAATACTTTGTTTCTGTCTTCACGGTAGAGGACACAAATAACTTCCCAGAAATTCTAGGGAACCAAGGGTCTAGTGAGAAGGAGGCATTAAAGGAAATTAGTATTAGTAAAAAAAATAGTGCTGGAGAAATGAATGGGACTGGAAGCTGATAAATCCCCAGGGCCTGATAATCTGCATCCCAGAGTACAAAGAGGTAGCCATGGAAATAGTGGATGCATTTGTTGTCATCTTCTAAAATTCTATAGATTATGGAACAGTTCCTGCAGATTGGAGGGTGGCAAATGTAACCCCACTATTTAAAAAAGGAGGGAGAGAGAAAACAGGGAACTACAGACCGGTTAGCCTAACATGAGTAGTAGGGAAAATGCTACAGTCTATTATAAAGGATGTGATAACAGGACACTTAGAAAATATCAACGGGATTAGACAAAGTCAACATGGATTTATGAAAGGGAAATCTTGTTTGACAAACCTCCTGGAGTTTTTTGAGGATGTAACTGGTAGAATAGATAAGGGAGAACCAGTGGATGTGGTGTATTTGGATTTTCAGAAGGCCTTTGATAAAGTCCCACTTAAGAGGTTAGTGTGCAAAATTAAAACACATGGGATTGGGGGTAATATACTGACATGGATTGAAAATTGGTTAACAGACAGGAAACAGAGAGTAGGAATAAATGGGTCTTTTTCGGGGTGGCAGGCAGTGACTAGTGGGGTACCGCAGAGATCAGTGCTTGGGCCCCAGCTATTCACAATATATATCAATGATTTGGATGAGGGAACCAAATGTAATATTTCCAAGTTTGCTGATGACACGAAACTAGGTGGGATTGTGAGTTGTGGGGAGGATGCAAAAAGGCTTCAAGGTGATTTAGACAAGTTGAGTGAGTGGGCAAATACATGGCAGATGCAGTATAACGTGAATAAATGTGAAGTTATCCAGTTCGGTAGGAAAAACAAAAAGGTAGAGTATTATTTAACTGATGATAGATTGGGAAATGTGGATGTACAGAGGGTCCTGGGTGTCCTTGTACACCAGTCACTGAAAGCAAACATGCAGGTGCAGCAAGCAGTTAGGAAGGCAAATAGTATGTTGGCCTTCATTGCAAGAGGATTTGAGTACAGGCGCAAGGATGTCTTACTACAGTTATAGAGGGCCTTGGTGAGACCACACCTGGAGTACTGTGTGCAGTTTTGGTCTCCTTACCTAAGAAAGGATATATTTGCCATAGAGGGAGTGCAGTGAAGGTTCACCAGACTGATTCCTGGAATGGCAGGACTGTTGTATGAGGAGAGATTGGGTTGATTAGGCCTGTATTCACCTAGAGTTTAGAAAAATGAGAGGGGATCTCATTGAAACATTTAAAATTCTGACAGGGCGAGATGGACTGGATGCAGGGACGATGTTCCCCTGGCTGGGGGCTCTAGAACGAGGGGTCACAGTCTCAGGATACGGGGTAGGACATTTAGGACTGAGATGAGGAGAAATGTCTTCACTCAGAGGGTGGTGAACCTGTGGAATTCTCTACCACAGAAGGCTGTGGAGGCCAAGTCACTGAATATATTTAAAAAGGAGCTACATAGATTTCTGGACGCAAAAGGCATCAAGGGGTATGGGGAGAGAGTGGGAATATGGTATTGAGATAGAGTATCAGCCATGATCATATTGAATGGTGGAGCAGGCTCGAAGGGCCAAATAGCCTACTCCTGCGAATATTTTCTGTTTTTATATTAAATCAAAAAAGGCCATTCGAGAGAAGTATACTTGGGATGGAGACTGGTGTGCTTGTTGTGGAATGTATTTGTTTGAGAAAGTGAGTGTTGTAGACATGGGAAGAGGTGCAAAACTAGTCTGTTAGTTAAAAAGATGAAGGAAAGAGTTATAGCCTTAGAGAAAAGGAGCCAGGAATTCAAGGGCAGGCAAAAGCAGGGGGATGATTTGAGGGTGAGTGAATAATAGTAGACTTAGTAAGTCACTTAAAGGGTGAAATTATGAGGACAGGTACGATGCACTTGACTTGTATTCCCTTGAGTATACAAGGTTGAGGGTGATCTAATCGAGATGTTTAAAATGATAACTGGATTTGAAGGGATGGATGCAGAGAAACTTTCCTTAGGTGGGGGAATCCAGAACAAGGGGGCACAATCTCAAACTTCAAACTTTGGCCATTCATGAGTGAAATCAGGAAGCACTATTTCACACTAAGGGTAGTAGAAATCTGGAACTCTCTGATATAAAGTTGGGTAAATTAAAATTTTTAAGACTGAGCGATAAATTTTTATTTGGTAAGGCTATTGAGGGATATGGATTAAAGGCCGGTAAATGGAGCTGAGATACAGATCAGCAGTGATCTGATTGAATGGTGGATCAGGCTCGAGTGGCTGGATGGCCTACACCTGTTCCTATATTCCTATCACAGGCCAGTTAAGTGGATGGGCTAGCATTGAACATTGAAAGTAAGTGATGGGGACTGGAACTGGAGGTTGGTCCAACCAGGTAAAGGGTTGCTATGAAAAGGAGCCAAGTGCTGAAGAAAATCAAGGAAATGGGGATAATGGATGGAATTGGGTTGGAAGGAGTGCCAGAAAGGTAAGAAAATCTTTGAAGCTGCTCGGGAGATTCAGTCAGGAACAGATCAAAACTCTCCCAACACAATGTATGATGGTGTTTATCCCTTATGGAAACAAGCCACTCGATTGCTTATTGTTTGGTTTCTGTGGAAATTATTCTGATTGATTAGCATATAAACCATCTTTCATCTGACTTTGTATTCACAACCCTGCATGGGGCTGTCCTCAGATACTAACACTTTTAAAGCTAGCTTCAACTCAATATAACTTGTATCTAATATCCTTTCCATGGAAGAATGGCCAAAGAATTCTGAAAAGTAACATGGCTAGTTTTGTGCTGCTAGACCTGTCCTTTGCCTATCCCACTTAGCATAGCAATAATGTCACATTATTGTGAAGATGAGACTTGGTCTTCACAAAGACTCTGTGATGGCCACTCGTACTAATGTTAATATGGACAGATATATGTCTGTGACTGGTAGGTTGGTGACAAGGAGGTCAATTAAGTTACTTCCTCATGTTGGTTCCTTCATCACCTGCTGTAGGGCCAGTCTGGCAGCTATGTCCTTCAGGACTTGGGCAGCTCGGTCTGTGGCGGTATTACCGAGCTACTCTTGGTGATGGATATTACAGTCCCCTACCCAGAGTGCCCTTACTCCCCTCAGTGCTTTCTCCAAATAATGTGACAAATCGGTACTACTCCATGTTGAACAAGTGTACAGTACTGCATGCAGGAAGAGAAAATGGGCACTGCATGTACTCTATAAATTATGATGGATATGAGAGCGATTTAGGGGTCTTGACTGACTTTGATGGTTAATGTGTCCAACTATTTAATAGCTGCAATCAACAAGACAAATAAAATTCAGAAATATATAACCAAAATTGCAGCGTACAAGTCCGAGGAATTCATGCTCAAACTGTATAGTGTGCTAGTCAGACCACACCTTGCACACTGTTTCAAGTTCTCAAAAGCCTAATTTTCCTACAGTTCCATAAGTGCTGCCTTGCCAGTGTCATTCACATCGCAGCCTTTGTAGTAATTACATCAATTCACAAGATGGATTTACTTCCTAGGATCTTTTTTGATACTAATTTGTGTGTTTGGGTGGGGGGAGGTGGGTGCCTAACCTGTGCCATTGTACAGGAGTACAAGACCAGCATCTTGCTCCTACTGGGCCACCAGAGGAACGTATGACTGGCAGGCCTTGTACAAACTTCAGTTTCAAGGAGGAAGTCATAGGCCTAGAAATTGCGTATAGCCTCGCTTGAGGCGTTAGAACTGGCGAAGCGCTAAGTTTATAGCCAGACGAAAGTTATCGCTGCCTGGTGAGATATTGGGTTGCATCGCCCCCAAAGGGGATTGAGGCGCTAATTCAGTCATTGCACGGTGCTCTTAAGGCGCAAAAGTTCAGGCGCTACTCAATATCGACGCGGACGGGCGCAGCGCAGGTGATCTCAATTACGGGAAACCACGAGACCTCCAGGCGCCGGCCGGCTCTTAAAGGGGTGGGTCAGTCAGCCTGAGCTTCAACACCCAACACCCTGTAGGCCTCAGATTCGGCGCTCGCCCTTGTCTGGCGGTACAAACTTGTTCAGCATGGAGAAGGTTAGACAGAGAGCAGAGCGCTTCAGCACTGAGGCTCTGGACCACTTGGTGGCTGCAGTTGAACGCCGTCGAGAGGTCCTGTATCCGGATAATGGCAAGAGGCCGAATCAGAAGGCTTACCGACGATCTTGGAGGGAGGTTGCTGTGAGGGACAACTCCAGCAGCATGGCGACCAGGACCCCTGTTCAGTGCAGGAAGAAATTCAACGATCTCACACGGATCGTTAAGGTGAGTGATGGTTTAGCAATCTTCTGATTCCCTCCATCTGCAGCTGACTTCGGGCACCCTGCTGCAATGATGCCCCAATGGCCATCTGTCAGCATGCACCCATGGCCCTTTCTGGGCACACACATGGACAGATGTCTCAAGGCCTCATGTAAGGGCTCTTGCAACATGGGGGGCATGCGATGATCTCTCAAGACCTCATGTAAGGGCTCTTGCACCATGGGGGGCATGCGATGATCTCTCAAGGCATCATGTTACAGAACTTCCCCTTCTTTCCCCTGCAGTCCAAGCTGGCGATGATCCGAAAGGAGCAGCGTCGAACCGGTGGCGGACCTCCACAAGTGGTCACTCTGACGGATCTGGAGGAGAGAGTGCACCAGATACTTGGAGGACGTCTGTCTGGTCCTGTGACCACTGCATCTGCCGACCCCATTACCGGCAGCGAGGGTAAGACTCTCACCTTTTTCACCTGTTGCCTTCCACTTGGTCCCCCCGCCAGCATGCATCCTCAGCATGCAGCCATGTCAGAGCCTTGCCGCAATCTGGCATGCCTTTCAGCAAAGCTGTCCTTTTGCTAAAGCCACTCTTCCACCTCCCACTTTCAGATGAAGCAGCACCAACTCGGGCTCAACGCGCTGAAGCTGCCAGTGCCAGTGCCACCGGAGGCGAGGACCAGGAGGAATCCGGACCAGCCGTTGCAGAATCCGGGGAGCTGACACATCTACAGACTGGGGATAGTAGTCCCCTGGAGGGGAGGGGGGTCGGCTCTGAGGATGAACCAGTTGCCGGACCAAGCGGCATGCAGCAACGCACGGGGGATAGGCAAGTTCGGCCACCGTCTCCCCGGAGGGCAAGGCAGGTCGTGATGACTGTTGCACAGAGTGCAGATGAGGTGCGTCGCCTGGCTGAGATGAGCAAACAGGCCCGGGTCAGACACACGGAGCTGATGGCTGCAGTGGAGAAGATGCCTGAGTCAATAGATTCATTGGCTAAGAGTATGTTGGACTTCGGGGCAACAATGGAGAGGACTCTCCAGGGCTTTGGGGCAACAATGGACAGGACTCTGCAGGTGTTTGGGGCAACAATGGACAGGTCTATCCAGGGCTTCGGGGCAACAATGGACAGGACTATCCAGGGCTTCGGCCCAACAATGGAGAGGACTGTCCACGGCTTTGAGTCGGCTATGGAAAGGACTGTTCAGGGCTTCGGACAATCCCTGGAAAGGTCTGTGCAGGGCTTGTCCGAGGCAGTGGAGCGGTCGGCACCTGGCTTGTCCGAAGCAATGGGAAGAACTGTCCAGGCCTTCTCCGAAGCACTGGCACCTGGCACACAGGTCCTCACTGTTGCCACGCAGTCACTTGCTGGGCTCCTCCACAGCCAGATTGACGCAACGCGATCTCTCACTGTAGCCACCCTCTCTGCATCAGTTAGGATCACCCCAGGCCCTTCCAGTCCCATACAAGGCCAGCAATCAGTGGAGCATGCGATTGTGGCGGATGAGCCGACCCGCTCCCCTCAGATAGCCAGTGTGTCGTCCAACTATGGTGCAGGTGTCCTCTCTCGGCAGGAGACCACTGCACATGCCAGCGCTGGGACGCCTGCATTGCAGCTGCCACCACCTGCAGGCCACACTGCTTCCAGCCATGGTCACATCAAGCATCCTGCGTCCGCACCCTCCAAGCCCAGAGGTCGGCCAGGCCGTCCCTCAGGGGCTTCTGCGCTTCCAGACAGTCAGCAGGCGTCCCCCAGCCTTGAGGCCGCCACTGGGGTCCAATTACGTCGGAGCAGCAGGGAGGGAAGGGGCCGGGCGCGAAAGAGAAGTCGTTCTCCCTCAAGGGGCCAGTTGTAGAGGGAGGTGCTGAGATGTTTGTTTGTCCAAATGCAAGGACACCCTCACCTGTTGTTATATTTGCAGAAGGTTTGTTGAGTTTTGCGGCTTTGCCGAACAGTTCAGTTATTTTGAAAGTTATGGTTTCTGTTGACATTACGTTGTTTAGCTGTAATGAAAGACTTTTGTGCCAATAAACAGAAGTTTCAATGTGGCATGGTGCATGTGACTAGTTTCAGTGATGCTGGCATTCAGAGGCCCTCAAACATCCAAAGTGCGCGTGAGTTAAGACTCTCATCATTCCGCCACAGGGGTCTCGACACGAGTTCAGATGAGCCTCTGACGTATGGCCCTTCCACTTTCAACAGCCCTTCCATCTTCCTCCTGCTCCTCCTCCTCCTCCTCCGCCTGTTCCTCCTCCTCCTCCTCTGCCTGCTCTTCCTCCTCATCATCCTCCTCCTCCGCCTGCTCTTCCTCCTCCTCCTCCTCCTCCGCCTGCTCATCCTCATACTCCTCCTCCTCCGCCTGCTCTGCTGGTCGTTGAGGGACAGCTGGAATTGGCTGTGTGCGTCGATTCGCCAAGTTGTGGAGCATGCAGCAGATGACGACGATGTGTCCCACTTGCTGCGGCGATTACTGCAGGGACCCCCCCGAATCTTCCAGACATTGGAAACGCTTTTTGACAACACCAATAGTGTGCTGTTTACTGTGCCTGGTCGCCTGATGGCTGCTGCTGATCAGCTCTTCTGCTGGGGGTGTCGGCCACACCGAGTGTTGTCATCAGCCATGGCCAGAGAGGATAGCCCTTGTCCCCAGTAAGCCAGCCTCGTCTTCGAGGCAGCCCCTCAAAAAGGTTACAAACTGAGGTCAACCGCAGGATAAAGGCATCGTGGCTGCACCCTGGGAAATGCGCGGTGACTGCCGTGATGATTTGGCGGTGGTCACAGACCAGCTGCATGTTGAGGGAGTGCAACCCCTTGCGGTTGCGGAAGTCCTAAGGATGATGGCATGGCGCCCTCAAAGCCACATGTGTGCTGTCACTCGCCCCCTGCACCATGGGGAAGTCCGCAATAGAAGCGACACCCTGCGCGCCCTCCGCCTGCTTGTGCAGGGTTCGAGGGAAGGTAATGAATTGATGCCTTCGCCTATAAAGGGCTTCTGTAACTTGCCGGATGCAACAGTGGACTGCAACCTGAGCGACAGTCGCAATGTCCCCAATGGCTGACTGAAAGGATCCGTTGGCATAAAAATGGAGGCCATCAGTCAGTTTAGCCATCACGGACAGAGAGGTTCTGCAGCGTTCACGCGGCTGCAGATCCTGACCAAACAGGTGGCACCGATCAGTAACAATGTCCCTCCAGAATCGGAGCCTTCCCAAACACTGCTCCTCCGACATGTCAAGGCTTGTCGCCTGCTGCCTAAAGACCCTCGCAGCTTCCCGTCGGATTGGCCGACCTCCATTGCCCCTCCTCCTTCTGGCCAATCCCGGCCCTCTTTCCCGCCGTCTCTCTGCCCCTTCACAGTGTTGGGCGATGAGGCCGTCGCCCTCCAAACAAGCTCTCATTCCGATGCCAGTTGGTCAAAAGGCTTTTAGGTGTAGTGCTGCAAGTACTTCGGACAGGTTTGAAGGACCCAAGTACTGTAAAGCTAAATTCCCAGAACTCCGCTCCACATTAGCTCGCCAACTCTCTCTAGCAACGATCGCAATGAGCAGGCCAAGTGGCAGAAGATTCTGCACTAAAGCTGTCCCCTTTAAATAGCGCCCCCCTACTCCGAGAAGGGCCTGTTAGCCCTCCTTCGAACTGTCACTAATAGCGCTAGGCGTTAAGGCTCCGGGTGCCACCCAATATGCGCTCAGGCGCTTCTAGAAGGCGTTGCACACTGAAATGACATAATGAACTGCTTGCGCTCGCGGGCGCGCGCAAACACTTAGCGCAGGCGCTAAATGTATAGTCAATATCTGAGTTGCCGCTATCTTCATAGCGTCCGCCCCAACATAGGGCATCGCCCCAATTCTAGGTCTCTTTAGGCGCTCAGCGCCGGCGCTACCAACCCAATTTCTAGGCCATAAAGTTTTATTGAAAATAATTGCAAGGCAGACTGTTCTTCTACCTTGCTGAGTATTAATGGCGGTCCGGGCAAACCAGAAACCGCAGAGAGCCAAATGGAAAGCAAATGCCAAGAGTAAAATGCCTCAGTAGATTCTATCTCTTCGAATATGCATTTGCTCAAGGATGCATCCAGAAGCTCAATGAAGGATACTAATTTCTGCAAAATTCCTGAGAAATCATAGATTAACTGTTGTAGCATCACTGAAAATTCTACACAAAATGTTTAGTTTCTCATTCATAGTCAATTGCTAACCTGATAAGGTACAGAGCAGATGTGCTCCTATTTTTCATTAAAATTCGAGTTACACTAAAGTTGTGTGTAGACCATATTCTTGGAAAGAACACACAGCTAGCACACGCCCCCCTACTCCTCCTGTTCGCTTGGCTGATTTAGCTTGATAGGACTCCTGCCCTGAGGCAGAAAGTTGTGGGATCAAGTCCCAATATGGACTGGAGCACACAAACTGACACTTTGGTGCAGTAGTAAGAGAATGTTAGATTTTCAGAGTTAAGACATTAAACTGAGGCCCATCTGTTGGCTTAGATGGATGCAAGAGATCCCGTGGCACCATTTGAAGAAGAGCAGGGAGTTGTGTTGGTCAACATGTCTCCCTCAATCAACATCAGTAAAACAGATTATCTGGTCATTCATTCAATTTCTGTTTGCAAGACCTTGTCACGTGCAAATTTACTGCTACATTTGCATTCATAACAGTGGGTGACTAAACTTCAATAGAAATTTCTTGATTGTAAAGCACTTTGAGTTATTCTGAGGAGTTGATAAGGTGCTATATAGATTGGGGGGGGGCGGCGGTGGGGAAGGTAGGGTGGCGATGCCATCTTTCGCAACACCCTGGTATTGTGGGCTGTCTTGTATTTCAAACAAATGCAGCCGCTATTGCATGCAGTGAAACCCAGGTATCTGTGTGCATTGCAGAAAGTGTGCATTCCATGTGGCTTTTTGTGGGGTGAATGCATGTAAAATGTGAATAAGGAATATTTCTCCAGGATGTCTGGGGTATTGCTGGCACCACAATGCTTCATAGGCACTGATGGTAAGCAATAAGAACATAAGAACATAAGAAATAGGAGCAGGAGTAGGCCCTTCGAGCCTGCTCCGCCATTCAATGAGATCATGGCTGATCTTCTGCCTCAATTCCATTCACCGGCCTTATCGCCATATCCCTTGATGCCCTTACTAGTCAGAAATCTATCGACTTCTGTTTTGAATATAACCAATGACTGAGCCTCCACAGCCCTCTGGGGTGGAGAATTCCAAAGATTCACCACCCTCTGTGTGAAGAAATTTCTTCTCATCTCAGTCCTGAATGGCCGACCCTTTATCCTGATGCTGTGGCCCCTGGTTCTAGACTCCCCAGCCAAGGGAAACATTCTCCCAGCATCCACCCTATCAAGCCCTGTAATAATTTTGAATGCTTCAATGAGATCCCCTCTCATTCTACTGAATTCAAGAGAATACAGGCCTAGTTTACTCAATCTCTTATACGACAGTCCCGCCATCCCAGGAATCGATCTCGTGAACATTGCACTCCCTCTATGGCAAGTATATCCTTCCTTGGGTAAGGAGACCAAACTTGTACACAGTACTCCAGGTGTGGTCTCACCAAGGCCCTATATAATTGGAGTAAGACTTCTTTACTCCTGTACGCAAATCCTCTTGTAATGAAGGCCAGCATACCATTTGCCTTCCTAATGGCTTGCTGCACCTGCACATTCACTTTCAGTGACTCATTACAAGGACACGCAGGTCCCTTTGAACATCTGCATTCCCCAATCTTTCACCATTTAGGAAATACTCTGCCTTTCTGTTTTTTTTTCTACCAAAGTGGATAACTTCACATTTATCCACATTATAATCCATCTGCCATGTTCTCGCCCACTCACTGAGCTTGTCGAGATCCCCTTGAAGCCTCTTCACATCCTCTTCGCAACTGACACTGCCACCTAGCTTTGTATCATCAGCAAATTTGGAAATGTTACATTTAGTCCCCTCATCCAAATCATTGATATAGATTGTGAATAGCTGGGGCCCAAGCACCGATCCTTACAGTACCCCATTAGTCAAAGCCTGCTATCCTGAAAAAGACCCATTTATCCCTACTCTTTGTTTTCTGTCTGTTAATCAATTCTCAATCCATGCTAGTATATTACCCCCAATTCCATGTGCCCTAATTTTGTTCAACCTCTTGTGTGGGACCTTATCGAAGGCCTTCTGAAAATCCAGATACACCACATCTACCAGTTCCCCTTTGTCTACTCCACTAGTTACATCCTCAAAGAACTCCAATAGGTTTGTCAAACAGGATTTCCCTTTCATAAATCCATGTTGACTCTGCCCAATCTTACTATTAGTTTGTAAGTGCCCAGTTATTGCATCCTTTATAATAGATTCCAGCATTTTCCCAACTACTGATGTGAAGCTAACAGATCTGTAGTTCCCCATTTTCTCTCCCCCTCCTTTTATTAAATAGCGGGGTTACATTTGCTATCCTCCAATCTAAAGTACTTTAACATAATGTGATTGGGAGGAGACTGGAAATGATAGATATGCTTAGTATTTTACATTGTTCAAAGGTGTGGCTGGCTTGCTTTGCCTGATCTGACATCATTAAACAATTTCCTGCATCTTCCATTGCCCCAAGGCAGGTCTCCTCCAGGCCTACATCACTTTCTGCCAAAGAGGGTATCACTCCTGCTAAAGATGGCATCTTTCCCATGTGTTATTTCTTCGAACAGCACTTCTACTGCACCATCTGAGAATCTGGGGGGCTTTCTAACCTCCTGCAGAACTGCCAGACATTCTTCGTTGTCTGAATTTTCTTTTCTTGACCAGAAACATTGAGATGGTGCTTGCCTCCTTAAGCAGCTGCAGGCTTTTAAATATATAGTAGCATGCTGTTTTGTGTCCCCGTCTAATATAGTGAAGGAGCTTTTTTTTCCCGTTACAAACTCAAAATCAGGGATGGGGCAATTTCTGCTGCCTCATTTCTGATTAATGTAACACACACTAACCAGCAGTAAGGTTCTACCATTGCGAGGGAGCACCCTGGAAAATGACATACCAGACACAGGCCAGGTAAGCTGGATTGTATCCAAGCACCACTTTGGAAAAATTCCCAAAAGATAATTAACTAGATAGTAAAGCCTAGATTTTTCTTGCCTGTCCCGCTCAATTTTTGGGGGGTATTGTGGCGGCCAAGTGAGAAAAATCAATCAAAGGCCCACCCTGCCAGAAATATGCCAGGTTTGTGCCATGCACACTTTACAATGGATGGGACCAGCAATGGGGAAAATGCATGCCTCAAATAGGCAGGCACCTCATTTAATATTCATTTGGGGCATGTTGGTGCACAACATTTTCCATTCTGTCAGCCAGGGTTGCTAGGTGATGGTGAGTATCCTGGAGGCCATGGAAAGGATACAATAATTTAGAGGTAAGTGCATTGTAAATTATTTATTTTCCTTTTTCCCCAGCACTAGTACTTGTACCAATGGAAATCACACTATATGCTGTGTCTGTAAGCGGATGACCAATGGAGGGATGCCATGCCAGTTAGGGTGAACTAGAGATACCATGGTCCCAATATTGACGGGAAGGGTGTGAGTGAGCATGGTAGCGTGGGAAAAACCCGACAAGGCCGGAGACACACAAGTCTAGCACTGGTGGTTTGAAGGGGGGCTGGGGGGGGGGGGGGCGCGGGAAATATGAGGCCATCACGGGAGGGAGGGTGTCGATGGGAAGAGAGAGGTTGCTATCTGCAGCAGGGAGGTCGAAGGCGTCCTTGAGGGGCCAGGGGGAGTGCTCCTGCTCCTCCTGGTGCACAAGGAGTGCTGTAAAAAGGCACTTCCCACCTTGAGCTTGCAGGTTCCGCCTCCCTCTTTTATATACTGGGTTTCCCAAGTCCTGGCAACCAGCACAGCAACTGTTGAATTTAAATCAGGCTCACAATTGCACTGTGGGAGCCTGATTTGCATATATTGCTGAAGTGATCTGCCTCTCGATGGCGGGATGCTCGTATGAAATCTGTTGCTGTAAAAATGGTGGCAGGCACATATACGGGTTCGGAACGCAATCCCCATTTACATTTTTTTGACCACCTCTCGCCCATCGGGGGTGTGGGGGCTTAATATCAAGGCCCATGTGTCTGTTGATAGCTACACACCCACATCTGCAGACTGAGGTGAAAATGTCTCACTTTGGCAAACTCTTCCCTAAGGAAGTTGGGAGGACAGGTGAACTGATGGTTAATCAGACATACATATCTTATTGATGCCATCATTTTAGATGCTTCCTTGAGAATGTCATTGTTTCAGTGGTGCAGCATAAATGAAGGCTTGCCAGTGTGATTAGCAGCCAGCGTTGCCTAATTGTCTGCACCTGCCACTTCTACAGACCCTGGCACACCTACTTGGCATCGGTGTCTGGATCAGAGGGGCAGATGCAGAGCTATGTCCTATCCTTCTGCAGTCACCATGCAGCGTAGTAATGGCACATGCAGTGACCGTAATGGTCAGCTGTGGTCTGCAACAAGGCTGTATCAACTTGCAGGATGGTGCAATGCTGATCTGAGGATGGTACCTTGGAATTGCACATAACTCATATAACAACACCTTGACTTCAGCAGCCATCAAACAGGAGGTCTGGTGCTTTTCTGCCAATTGCAGACTCATGTTTGTGTCTTGTTTTCTTTCCCTTAATTTTTACCAATCTCTTTGTCCTCTGCCAATTCACCCTTAGAAATGGTTGGTAATGTGTTGAACCTTCTGAGGCTCTTCAAAGGTTTTCTGCTTACATTTTCAGCACCCACTTATTAACTTTTGTTTTTGTTGCATATTGTTTCTATTGATCCATTCAATTAGATCTTCATATTAAAGGTGTAATATGTACATTTTAAAATTCTAAATGGAAAGCCTCTTCACTCACTTTACAAATGATCAACAGATCGAAGCGATTCAGAAAGCACTGAAGTCTAGATGTAAAAAATAGTAATGGAGCACAAGTTACCATTGATACTGCATTATTTGTAAGCTTTTAAAAAGAACTTGGTGTCTTCTTGACATCGACCAGACCTGTGTAAAGATGGAAATGGAACCTTTCCCAAAATTGTTTTTCCCCCCTGATTATGAAGGAAATCTAGTGTCTGTATGGATAGGAAGATTTTTATATACCTTTGTTAACAAATGTGCTTTGTTTTACCTTTTTATGTAATAAAGTAATGGTAGAAACATACCTGCTTAGCAGAAGTTCATTTCTAGTGAGCTCCTGTTTTAGAATATAAACTTTGAATTGCATTTGGATGATTGAGGATGATAATCTGCCTTCCCAACATATTTTTCTATTACATTTTGTGATTAACTTTAGATTTCAGAGACCTATGCCTTTTTACCACGAGAAGCGGTGACCAGATTTCTAATGAGCTGCTCCGAATGTCAGAAGAGAATGCATTTGAATCCAGATGGTGCAGATCATAAAGGTAATAATTTTTTGGTATTTGATTCAAAATGGATTAACCTTAAAAATGGAAGGATGACTTTTAATTTAAAAACCGCTTCATTGAAACACTTTGGGTCCAGGTTAATCCAGAAAAGCACATTCATTTCTGCTAATCAGATTTTCTTAGTCTGGATGTTGCTTTGTGCTTTTGGTAAAAGTAGATAATTAATTCAAAAATTCAGAAATGGACTGTGCTTCATGTTGAAAACTAGTCATTTTACAGTCGTACAAACCCAGTAGAATAGTTAAAAGTTAACAAATTGTTAAAGAAAGTAATAGTAAAGCACTTGAGCATACCAGTGAAACTTCATGTTCTTTTAAAATCTTTGTTAGTAGTGATATAAAAAAAAATACCAACGGAATAATTAAAACATAAAAACACCCTATTATGTCTGGAGTAAATGAGCATGGTGCTACTTTTCTTTGCAAACATCAACATTAAGGATTTAATTTTTCTTCTCTTTTCCCCCCCCCCCCCCCGCCGCCCCCATCACATCTGCAAAGGTGGGTTTAGTCTGCATATACACATGGCCAGAAATTGGTGAACGGGGCTTGCCGCGCGTGCAAGCCCCGTATATGCACTTACCCCGCGCTACTGCCGATCAGCTCCAGGGACGCCTGGACTTGGTGTTTGAAAAAGAAGAATCCCGGGCAGCGTATAATGTCACGCCGCCCAGGAGTGCAGCCAGCGCGAAGCCAGGAGCGTGCAGTGCAAGTGAGACACGCCCCTTGAGGTCTCAGTTTCACTGGACACGCCCCCAATGTTTCTGTCAAGCTGCTAAGCATTTTTACATGCAAAGCAGCAGTTTAAATAGGTTTTTGGAAGTTTTTTGAAGATTTTGGTAACTTTTATAAACTTTTTAAAATGTTTACATTATTTTGCGTAATCTGAAGTAGCTTTAAAGAGAATTAAAGCAATTTAAAGACTTTTAAAAGCCCTAAAAGAATGTTTTTAATTCCATTTATTTATTTAGCAATGTCGTCGTCATACGTGTCTTCACACTGTTCCCTTTGGGGAACTGTATGAAGTGGTGGAAGGATTTATGGCCATGATTAACGCTCATTCCGTGACCGTAACCATCTTTGAACCAGCCATTAGGGCGGTTAGTCCTATGGCGGGAGGGTTTTACGGGCTCCCACAAGCTATACAAGGAGTGGGGGCCACCCACACCCACGGACGCAAATATCCCACTGGATGTCAACCCAGAATTTAGAGCCGGAGCTCCGACTCCACTTGCCGGGACTGTCTGGAGCGGGATTCGAAACCCTACCCTGATCTGGCCCAGCGGCGGGGATCCTACCGCTATGACAAAGGCCCAATCCGATTAGCAACGTGAAATGGCAGCATAGGGCTCCAGTCACGGGGAGGGAAAAGGCGCAGGAAACGTATGGGTGTCACCTTTTGTGCGGAGTGGGCCTTTTGCGTAGCAGTAAGCATCCCCGCCGCTGGGCCAGAAGGAGTAGGGTTTTGAACCCCACTCCAGACAGTCCCGGCAAGTGGAGTCGGAGCTCCAACTTTAAATTCTGGGTGGACATCCAGTGGGATACTCGCGTCCGTGGGTGTTGGTGGCCCCCCCCCCCCCCTCAGATGGGTTGTGGGAGCCCGTAAAACCCTCCCGCCATAGGACTAACCACCCTAATGGCTGGTTCAAAGATGGTTACGGTCACGGAATGAGCGTTAATCACGGCCATAAATCCTTCCACCACTTCATACAGTTCCCCAAAGGGAACAGTGTGAGGATACGTACGATGATGACCTCTTGCACAATGCACCTCCTTGGACCCTCAGTCGCAGATGCGAGGGGGCAAGTCGTGCAATTGTTAAATTTTTCATTTTATTGACATGTAAAATGTTGGCCCAGTAATTCCCTTCCAAATGCGCGAGTACGGTCGGGGTACTTACGCATCTGGCCGGATGAAATGCCGGTTTTCAGCATGCACAGTGCATGTGGGGAAAACCGGCATTTCCTGTCCTCTGAACGAAGGGGTTCAGAGGCAGAACGCGTGCGACTGCACAGGCAGCGCGTGCGCAGTATAATTCGCCGCTTTCATTAATGCTTTCAGTGAGGTCAAGTCATTACAACTTACACATGAAAAAAGCATGGGTACAGTTGCTCCAGAGGCTGCGGAGGAAGATATTTATTATCGAGGAGCTTCTGAAAGTATGTATGTCTGTATATATTCCTTTGCGTGTTATGTATATATTCCTTTACTTATGTGTATGAATGTATTATTTAATTATGACTTTCAGAGAAAGTAACTTATTGGAAAATCATAATTAAAAACATACATTCATACACATTAGTAAAGGAATATAAAACATACATACATATACATAAAGGAATATATGTGGACATACATACATAACTCATTCTCACATTCCATTCACACAGCCACAATTGCTCCTTCTACCTACCGTTCTGAAAACCCTTTTTAAAAAAAAAAAAAAAAAAAAATTTTAACTTTAAAACTTACTTAAAATTTCTTAAAATAACTTCCCTCCCTTTCCCAAACAAAAATATTGCATTTCAGAAGCTCCACGATAAAATATATCTTCCTCCGCAGCCAATGAACAACTTTACACTTGCTTTTTTCAAGTGTAACTTCTAAGGACTTACCCTCACTGAATCCATCATTGAAATCCACAAAGTTCACTGCGCAAGCGCTGCCTGTGCAGTCGCACGCGCTGTGAATAGACCTCGGGTCTGGAAATGCCGGCGTTCCCCGCATGCGCTGTTCCTGCTGAACGCCGGCATTTCCAACGGCCAAATGCGTGAGTACCCCGACCGTACTCACGCTTCTGGCCGCGAATTTCTGGCCCATGGTGTTGCTTTAATGCTCTAATAACCTGGGAGTGGGTGCATTCACCTTTAGTAGGTATTTTCAATATTGCTCATGCAAGGACTAGATGTGTATAACTTCCTTTTAAGGTAATAATAAACCGTACTTCCTCACACACACATAGGATACTGGTAGGATTCCTGAGGGAGAAAACAAATTACTTGTTAACATTGTCTCTAAGAAATTTGTGCCATGGCACTACCTTCTCAGCCTGGTGATCTCTCCCGGTTTGCTGCAGATAAGGCTTCATGCCAAGTCCTAGCCTTGTTTGTTTTTCTCCTGTCATTTACAGGAATATTGACTGTGACCACCAGAGTTCACTGTCATTTATTTCCCCCCATAAATGAATATAGCTTGATAGTAAAATCTAGGAATGTTCTGTAATCTTTTTGCAGACATTTTCTGTACCTTGGAATCAGCCCGCTTAAGTTTGCCTTTGGTCAGCAAGTTTTAAAATTAGTATGGATCCATGTGATTGGTGCATATGGCAACTGCTTACACTGTTTCCTGATATTCAATTTTCAACAAAAAAGGCTGGAAGCAACTGCTTGTTTGCTGATGGGTTATCCTGAAGATGAGCTTATTTCCTCCCAAGTGCAAAGAAATTTCAGGTTCAGGTTCTGCCAAGAAGTGCACTTTCTAATTCTAGGGATATGCATGGAGCATGCTGAGGAGCGCACTGGGAAATATTTACTGTCTTAGCAGCTTTTGTGTTGATTTGGATAGCTGGGAAAATGTGGAGCTCACAAAACTTCCTCCATCATTATTCACTAGCCTGCTCAACTGGAGTTCTGCAGTTGGGCCAGTGCTACCCATCTTCATGCCATCCTATGAAGGCTTCAAGCAATCTGGCAAGCTTTGGTGCTCTTTAAAGTGTGCATCTGCAACAGCCTGTTGAGATTGAAGGCAGACAACATAATGGTAAATACATAAAGAAGTCCCAGTTACCCTGCCTTAGTTCCATGCATTTCTAGCTCGTGTATCATTGTAACCTAATTGATCTCCCTGCTGAACACCTCACTGGAGTATAGAATGAAGTGGTGAATGTCCTCAGCAGGTACAAAGTTCAGTCGATTTGATACTGCCTTTCCTTGTGTCCCTGTGAAAATTAAATTTTACGGCTGATGGTTCAAAAACAGGCCTGAATATAATCCTTATGCCATGTAAAGCCAAGGAGTTAGACTGAGTGCAGTGGGATACAAGCTTGTCATAACTTAAGCTGTAGGTATATCCAACATGGATCCTGTGCTCCCAGCAAGGAGTGCAGGTCAGAGAATTGAGTCTATAATATTGTAACTCAGTCTCCAGCCTATGCACTCTTCAAGCATAGCTTTGTCACTGGGACCATGGGATTGTGAAAATGCCCCCATTTTTAGCACTCCTATATTGCAGGAAGAAAAAAACCTAAGAGCAAT
The DNA here is from genome assembly GCF_052327205.1 of Somniosus microcephalus. Taxonomy (NCBI): domain Eukaryota; kingdom Metazoa; phylum Chordata; class Chondrichthyes; order Squaliformes; family Somniosidae; genus Somniosus; species Somniosus microcephalus. The sequence continues at coordinate 115,942,803 of NC_140993.1, read as the reverse complement.
TTTGTAGCAGTAATTATATTAGATCGGGTGGAAAGTCTGAGACATTCATGGAAAGGGAAGCCCAGAGCAGGGAAGGCCCAAAGATTCCTTGTGGAACCAGGAAGAGCACTTCTGCTCCCTTGGCCTACAAGGAAACCTTTCAAAAATTTACAACATCTCTTAGCTGGGCCGCTACTGGCCATGGATCCAATGCATGGCAGCTTTCCCTGTCTTCTCCCGATACCCAGGAGTAAATGTTGCTGGCGAGAGTGCTATGCAGTGGTAAGGATGCAGCCTGATCTTAATCCCCTGTGCGCCCTGTTCTTGTTGGGGGGTGGGGTGCTTAAAATCAGCGTTTATGACATAATCAGGTGGTTCAGGACCACAGCTGTTTCAGTGCTGCTGTGTTCCATGCTACTCTGAACAGTTAAGTCTTTGGAGTCTCATCCATCACTTGCTCTTCCTCCTCCTCTTCCTCATGTCCCATAGCAAGAAGTTTAGGATTAAGATCTGTTAGATCATTTAGCTTCAAGCCCTGCCAGCACTGCAGCACATACACCATCATTCGTTCTCTTCCTGCCAAGAATCAGCCGGAGGCGTCCACCCATGAGGCATTAGACAGTGAGCCTGAAGGAAGCATGTAGGGTGATATACAAATAATCATAAAGGAGATGAGGTGGCAGACACTGTAGACAGTAAGATCAAGAGACATTGGCCCTCGGATGAAGAACTTTGGAACCCAGATCTCGCTCGCCCTACTTTTAAAAGAAGAATGTTTGCAGAGCATCACATGTATGTACAGACACTGGAGATGATCTTTCAGAATGTACGGTACATGGCGGGGTAATTTGAGTATCCACTAATAGCATCAAAGGCACCATGATTGATTCACAGCACTGCCATTCACCCTGATACAAGTGGCAGTTTCAAGCCGATCTGTAGCAGAGATCTCCACCAAAGAGGTCCTATAAGACATGGCTTCCACCATGGATACTGTGATTGCTGACAGAGGCCTGGGCTACCAGATTGGAAAAGACTATTTCTTCTGGCTTCAAAGGGTTACAGACAACCATTTCTCAGAGTTTGAACAATCTGGTTGGTAGCATTGTCTGGTTTCTTGCAGATCAGTGGCCATGCAGAGACAGTCTCCAGATCATGTGATATGGAGGAATGTGCTCACATCATAAAATCATACAGCAGAGAAGGAGGCCATTCAGCCCATCATACTTGTACCAGTTCTTTTAAAGAGCTGTCCAATTAGTTCCACCCCCTTGCTCTTTCCCCATAGCCCTGCAGTTTTTTCTCTTTTCATGTACATATCCAACTTCCTTATTTTTAAAAAAATTTCTCCTAATCTCCTCTCTGATTCTTCTTCCAGTTATCTGAAATCTGTGTTCTCTGGTTACCGATCCTCTTGCCAGTAGCAACAGTTTCTCCTTATTAACTATTAAAACCCTTCATAATTTTGAATACCTCTATTAATTCGCCCTTAACCATCCCAGCTTCTCTGGTCTCTCCACATAACTGAAGCTCCTCATCCCTGGTGTCATTCTAGTCAATCTCCTCTGTACACTCTCCAAGACCTTGACGTCCTTCCTAAAGTGTGGCGCCCAGAATTGGTCACTAATACTCCGCTGAGGCCGAACCAGTGATTTGTAAAGGTTTAGCATAACTTCCTTGCTTTTGTACTCTGCCTCTATTTATAAAGCCAAGGATCCTGAATGCTTTTTAACAGCCTTATTATCTTGTCCTGCCACCTTCAAATTTGTGCAATGAACCCCCAGGTCTCTCTGCTCCTGCATCCCATTTAAATTGTACCATTTAGTTGATATTGCCTACCTTGATTCTTCCTTTCACAATGCATCACTTCACACTTTTCTGCATTAAATTTCATCTGCCGTGTGTCTGCCTAAATCACCAGTCTGTCTAAAATCTCCTGAAGTCTGCTACTATCCTCCTCAATGGTTACGGCATTTCCAAGTTTCGTGTCATCTGCAAACTTTGAAATTATGCCCTTTTAACCCAGCAGTGGACCTAATACCGACCCCTGGGGGGACACCACTGTATACTTCCCTCCAGTTTGAAAACCAGCTGTTCACCACTACTCTCTGCTTTCTGTCTCGGCCAATTTCATATCCACGCTGCCACTACCTCTTTAATCCCATGGGATTCTCTCTCGGGATAGCAGCACATGCTTGCACTCTTGCTAGCCTGCATATTGGTTGAAAAAAGACATGGCCAGGTTGTTTATATTGCAGCACAAAAGGTGCAGCCTGCAGCAGGTCCACCTCAACACCTGGCTGCCATGACACGAGGGCCACCTCAGTCTCGAGGCTCACCTGAATATGCAATAATCAGCCACCTCACACACTCCTGACACTCCGGTAGCATGAGGATGAGTGGTAGATTATGTTTAAAAGTTCATTCATCGTACACTGGCACCAAGGGGAAGTACAGTGGTAAGAAAAAGTAGACATGTGTACACAGTTTGAGTTGTAAAATTATGGTAGTATTAAAGTTATTGTGCATTTGAATATTGGTTTTTGGCTTGGATGAAATGGAATGAATGGGAATTGTGGGAGTTGATGTGCATAGAGAAGGTTTCTAGCTGCTGGCATATTTGTGACGGGCAGAAGCATGAAGTAGGACGGCTTGTGCAGTGGATACATGTAGTCAAAAGCAGGTCTCCTGTATCATATTTATATAAATGACCTCTTGCAGTCAGCAATGGATTATATCCAACACCCTCATCTGCCTGATCCCACTGCTGCCCTTGGGTACCTTCCTCCACTGGCCCATCATGAGGAGACCAGTTTATAAGGCAACGTTCTGTAGGATGCAGCACACCATCACTACCCTCAAGTCCCTATACCCAAACTGATCCTCAAATGGATCCAGGCACTGAAGCGTGCCTTTTAAAATTCCAATTGTGATGATTCTGGTAGCAGAATCGACTTTTGTTATGTAGACCTGTTATACTTGGCACCAGGCCATCTCAGATGGTTATGGAAAAAGCTAACAGCCATATTTATTGTGTCTAAAGCTTAACAAGAAAGCAGATTTGAATTACTTGGTGAAATTGTAGTGAGTGCGGTGTCAGTTTTGCAGGTTGTCCATGGGTAAGGTGATGCAGTGCCTTGCTTGAGCAAACAATACATCTGACTTGCCTGATGCACCTATTTACAGGCGATTGAGTAATGTAACTGATGACCCCAAATACATAGGATTACATAGGATATACGGGACAGAAACAGGCCATTCGGCCCAACCAGTCCATGCCGGCGTTTATGCTCCACTCCTGCCTCCTCCCGTCTTTCCTCATCTAAATTTATCAGCATAACCCTCTATTTCCTTTTCCCTCATATACTTGTCTAGCCTCCCCTTAAATGCATCCGTACTATTCGCTTCAACCACTCCCTGTAGTAGCGAGTTCCACATTCTCACCACTGTCTGGGTAAAGAAGTTTCTTCTGAATTCCCTATTGGATTTCTTGGTGACTATCTTATATTGATGGCCTCTAGTTATGCTTTTCCCCAAAAGTGGAAACATTTTTCCTGTATCCACACTATCAAAATTTTTCATAATTTTAAAGACCTCTATTAGGTCACCCCTCAGCCTTTTTTCAAGAGCAAAGAGTCTCCAGTGCCTCTCTATCCTTTTTATAATATGGTGACCAGACCTGTACACAGTAGTCCAAGTGTGGTCTAACCAAGGTTCGGTACAGGTTTAGCATAACTTCCCTACTTTTCAACTCTATCCCTCTAGAAATCAACCCTAGTGCTTGGTTTTCTTTTTTTATGGCCTTGCTAACCTGTGTCGCAACTTTTAGTGATTTGTGTATTTGTACTCCTAGATCCCTTTGTTCCTCCACCCCACCTAGACTCGCACCCTCCAGGTGATGTGACCTCCCTATTCTTCCTACCAAAATGTAATACCTCACATTTATCTGTGTTGAACTTTATTTGCCAATTATATGCCCATTCTGCAAGTTTATTAATGTCCTCCTGTAACTTGTTGCAGTCCTCCTCAGTATTGACTATCCTGCCCAATTTGGTGTCATCCGCAAATTTAGAAATTGTGTTTTTGATTCCCAAGTCTAAATCGTTAATATAAATTGTGAACAGCAGTGGTCCCAGCACTGATTCTTGTGGAACATCACTACCCACCTTCTGCCACTGTGAATAGCTACCCATTGCTCCTACTCTCTGCTTTCTGTCCTGAAGCCAGCCAGCAATCCATTCTGCTACTTGTCCCCTGACTCTGCATTCTCTGACCTTGTTCATCAGTCTATTATAGGGTACAGCCTGGAATTGCCCCGTAGCATAAATATGCAGGGCTGTGATGACCCTCACAGCCACTGGCAGTGTGGTGCCTTTAGTAGATGTGGGTTGCAGGTCTGGTTATAATATGTGACATAATTCAATTGCTGACTTCTCTTGTTAAGTGCAACCTCCGCAGGCACTTTTCCTGGGTTAACTGGAGATAGGAGTGTTTTGCTGTATATATTCTGGAGGGGAGTTAGCAGTGGGTGGGTGCTATATGCCCCGCCATGGTGCTTGATCAATCTGGTCTCCCTCCATTTCTCCTCCTCTTCATTCTTGAAAGTAACATGGACAGAGGATATTTCCAGTGGATAGCCCACTGTGGCCTTTTTTAGAATGGAAAGCATAAGAACGTAATCCCCATGGACGAAGGTAGATGTTAAAGCAGTAGTCACAAATTTGCTGCTTGTTGAATTTAATTCTGTCTTTTTTGTTGCACTTTGCATAAAACATTTGTCCAACATTGCTAAGTTTAGTTACATCCTGCATTATTGAGATGGTAATAACAGAAAATAGGACATAATGACATCACCACATTGGTGCTTCTGATGCCTGATGACCCCAGAAAATAAAATGCACGTGTAAAATAGGCAGGGGATTGCTGTATTTTGTGCCCTCAACTCGCCCAATGCAATCCGAAAATTTGAGAATCGGTTGGTATGAATAGGAAAATCTACCTTTAAGTGTCCATCGATGATTATTTCGCATCGGATGAAGCTAATATCATCTTTGTATTGGAAGTGTAATTTTACTGAAAAATGAGGAAGACTATCCACAAGGAAGATAATATAATTTCTTCAGTGTCAGTTGTTTTTCGCTTGAATTGATGGTGTCTGCTCAGACAACGACGACGATCAGGAACTATTTTTTAAGAGCTGCTTTCTCTGTCTATTAGTTGTATGATGTAGATTCTGCTTCTAGTTGATGAGTTGTAGTCTAGCCACTTTGGCTGAAATTTTAGTTTGGAGACAGTTAGGGAGCCGTGTGGGGGGATGGGGGCAGGGGGGCTGGAAAGTGGCCAGGAAATCCGGAATAATGGGTTTCCCTTGGGCCCTGCCAAATTTAACAGCAGGATCTGATTAGCATTTCAGTAATGCTAACTCGATATTTAATCGCAAGACACACGAATTTTAATGAAAATTCAGCCCACCTTGCGATTCACCTAAGAAAACTCATGATTTTAAACTTTGTCTGCAATATTGTTGAAACGCTGAGCAAACTGGAATTATGTGCTCCGCCACACTGTGGAGGAGTCGAATTCGCTGGGCATGCTGGGAGGATGAGAATGGAACTACATCTAACAGTCTGGAGCCGTGCAAGTCCGGCTCGGAGGAACTGCATTTGCCACAATGCACTGCTTCACACCATTCACCTGTACACGCGCATGAATTGGCAGTCAGTGAGTGCGATCTGGTGAGTGTGAGACTTGGGTGGGGGAGGAGAGATGGTGGAGAGTAACAGGGAGATGGGGTACAGAGACGAATGGGAGAAAGATGGAGGTAGAGAGATTGGGGAAGAGTGACTGGAAGAGAGAGAGATGGAGGTACAGAGAAGAGGGGGGGAAAGATTGATGCAGAGAGAATGGGAGACAGATGGAGGTACAGAGAGAGGAATAGGAGAGAGGGATGGGGTACAGAGAGGAATGTGAGAAATGGAGAGAGAACGAGAGAGAGTGAGAGAGAGATGGAGACACGAAAGGAAGAGATTGACATGGCTGGGGGGAGAGGAGTGTGGGTGAGATTGGGGGAGGGAGAGAGACTGGGCAGGTAGAGAGAGGAGTAGGCACTGAAGGCAAGGGATCGTGAAATACAGGGAAAAGAGGAAGTGGCGGGGGGGGTGTGGGGGGGGGGGTGGCGGGGGTGGAGGGAAGACCGATTTTTGAAACCAAAAACAGAGGTAGTGGGAAAAAGACCGAGACGGGGAGAGCAATTGACGGAGAGGTGTGAGCGAGAGAGAATGTAAGGGGGGGGGGGCAGAAGAGAGAAACCAGAGGGGTTGGGGATTGAGACCAGAGGCAAGGGGGGGAGGGGGTGGAAAGAAGAGCAGAAGAAGGGAATGGACTGACAGATGGATGGGCGGGTGGGGGGGGGGGGTGGGGAACAGTGATGAGGAGGGTGTTCAAGTTTTTAGGCTGCACCAGATTGTTTTCTTGAGCCCAGTGACAAAAATCATTACTGTAGGTAGGCCCACATGGCCAGTTAACTGAAGTGACTTTATATGCCAATATCTTGTAATGTAGCATTGCCCAAGGTCAATCAGAACACTCTCTTGTTATTTAATTTGGTAATTGGATATGACCGCAGCGCTCCCATGTATTTGGATAATGGAAGAATAATTCAGTGGTTCTCAAACTGGGGTACGTGCAGACAGGCCAGTAAACCAGAGGGGAAGGGAAAAAAACCCTGAAACACTCAGCAGCAGTGCAGAGTAGGCGGGAGGTGGAGGGTTACACCTGAAACGGTGCCAGTGTTCCCAACAGGAGCCACCGAGCCTAATACCATTCCAGGAAGAGCAGGGAGGTGTTGTGCGGTGATGTATTAAAAAGACATGTTGCTGAACCTGTATAATTACCCTTCAGCTGAAGGGAAGATAAAAGTTTTCACATCACCAATCTCGTCAATGTTCACCGGGGGTGATTGCGACTCCTGTCTCCATGGGAAGGTATTTTTGATTTACCTTTGGTTGGCAGCTGCAGGGACTGCATTGCATGGTGTTTGTGTAGGGCACCAGGTGAAGGGTGGTGATAATGGGTAGGATTTTTAAAGTTTTCAGATGCAGTAATATCGTTTTTGTGACGTGTTACAGTTTAAATAAAGCCACTAATGAGGTATATAAACCAAAAAATAGCAACTCATGATTTCTTGCCGAATGTTATGATTTTTTAAGAGTTTGTCTCGTGATTTATGAGAGGGTGGAGTTGGCATTACTGGCATTTTGATTCTCTGCTGCCCGCAGCCAGCCAAATGAAGAAGCTGGCTGGCTGTGGGGCAGGTAGGCTTGTGGCACCGGAGTAGGGGTGGGGGGGTTGAAAAGCCGGATGGGGAAATTTGAGGCCTCGTGGGGTGGGGGGTGGCATTTGAGATCGGAAGGGTTGGGGGAGTGTCCAATCACGGGGGATTTGATGATACAGCAGGTAAGTGGAAAGGCACTTATCTCCTGGATCCAACAGTCCTCGCCATCCTTTAGCTGGCAGATTCCCTGAGGCCCGGGAAACCAGGCCAGCCAGAGTTAAATTTAAAATGGATCTTCCAAATGAGGCACGGAGCCTCATTTATAATATTTAAAATACCAACCCGTTGCCTGGGAGTGGGTTGGCTGCCCACCCCGTCTCGCCTCCGTTAAAAACGGAAGTGGGTGGGTTGGGGGTCGGGAATTCAGATTTTTAACTCTTTAACCTTCCACCCAACCCACATGGGGTTAAAATCCCCCCCCCCTTAGTGTCTGTTTGTCATAGTTATTGTTTCACAACCTCCTGCCACCCCCGAGTTTAGGTTCTGGCTTCCTACTGCCTGCACTAACAACAATAACTTGCATTTATATAGTGCCCAGGGGACAAAAAAGGTACGGTGTCTATTATCCATGAGGATAATGGACACCTAGCTGTGGAAGGTGCGATTGAGGGGGGTTACCAAAAGCTTGGTCAATGTGATGATTTTTAAGGGTCATAAAGATGGAGGAAGCTGAGTTCAAGGGGGGAATTCTAGAGAACAAGAGATGCTGAAGGCACAGCCACCAGTGGTGAAGCAAGATGTGGGAGGATGCGGAAGAAACTGGAACTACAGGAGTGTGGGGGAAGCATTGTGGACCTGGGAGAGGTTATTTAGACACAAAGGGTGATTTAAGAAAACTACTAGGCACTTGGTCAGTGTATTAAACAAGGCTTTAATCGACTGTTTCACAATATGGAAGTCTAGTTATCCTTCACTAGTTCCTGTTTACAAAATGTCCCTGAGCAAGCTGGGCCTGTGCCCGAGTATTTATACTCTCCCTGGACAACGCCACCAGCAGGCCACCTAGTATATTTCATAAGTCATTTCTACATGAATGGCACGATTTATGTCATTCTTCCCGCCTGAAAGATTGGAAGTCCGGCGGCTTCTTTCTACCGAATTAGTCGGACTAAGAATAGACGCAGTCATTTGGATTTCTGTCGGTGGCTGGAAGGCACGTCTCCTCGGACCGTGTTTTGGCCCCTGGGTCGCTTAGTTTGTACCAGTGGGCTGGCAGAGTCTGTGTCGCCTTGATCAACTTGAGGGGGACTGGGGAGATCGTGGCTCCGGGTGCGGGCCCCCGCAGGCGCAGAGCTGGCTTCACCCTGCCCAGTAGTCGGTGACTGACCAGTGTCCTGGCTTCGGGTGGCCATCCCGCGGGGAGCATTCTGTTCCCCAGGTTGATCCGGCGGAATAGCTGGCAGATCCCTTGACGTCCCGGGTAGGGCGTCATCCTCAGAGGAGCGCAGGGTATCAGCGTCATTGATATGGGTCCCACCCTCAATTGGGTCCGTGGGACCGGTTGGGCAGGGAGCCAGATCCCGGAGTGACACTGCGGATTCACGGCCATCAGGATACCACACGTATGCGAACGTGGGATTGACATCCGTCAGTTCCACTTTGTCGATGAGGGGACCACTCTTAGAGGATCGGACGAATCTTCGGAGCAGCACGGGGCCAGGAGCTGCCAACCATGATGGTAGGGATGTCCCATGAGTGGAGCGACGCTGGAACCCGAAGAATCGTTCGTGAGGGGTAGCGTTGGTGGATGTAGAAAGAAGAGACCTGATGGAATGCAATGCGTCAGGGAGCATAGTTTCCCACTGCTGCTCTGATAGGTTGTGTGACCTCAGTGCAAGACGAACAACGTTCCAAATGATAGCGTTATATCTCTCAACCTGTCCATTTCCAATAGGATGATACGGTGTCGTTCTACTTGTGGCGATTCCCCATTGGGAAAGATTACTTTTGAGTTCGCTTGACATGAAGGAGGGACCCTGATCAGAGTGGATGAAATTGGCCGTACCGCAAAGGGAAAAGACCTGATCGAGGCATTTGATCACTGTGGAAGTAAGCATATTGGGACAGGGCAAAGCAAAGGGAAAGCATGAATATTCATCCACCATAGTAAGCAAGTAGGTGTTTCGCATTGAGGAAGGCAGTGGCCCCTTAAAGTCAATGCTGAGTCGCTGCATAGGCTGTGTAGCGTGTATGAGAGAGCCATCCGATGGACGGAAGAATTGCGGTTTTAATTCCGCGCAAATTCTACAAGTGGAGCATGTTCTTCTCACGTCTTTCGTAGAAAATGGGAGATTTTTAGATCGCACAAAGTGGAACATACGGCTAACGCCAGGATGGCATAAGTCCGTATGAAGATCCGCAAGAGTCGAAGTTGACATGGAAGAGCAGAATGCACGCGTGAGGGTATCCGGGGCCACATTCTCTTTGCCGGGTCGATAATATATGGTGTAGCCAAAGGCAGCCAATTCCATCCTCCAGAGTTGTATTTTGTTATTCTTGATCTTAGTGCATTTCCGGTTATCCAGCATGAAGGCCACGGAGCGCTGATCGGTTATAAGCGTGGAATGGCGACGAGCGAGAAAATGACTCCATTTATGTACTGCTTCGATGATAGCCGTAGCCTCCTTCTCGACAGGAGGATAATGGAGCTCGCTACCCTGCAAAGTTCTGGACAGAAATGCAATGGGTCGACCACCTTGATTCAAGGTAGCAGAGATCGCCACATCTGATGCATCGCACTCGACCACGAAAGGGAGATTTTCATCGATGGAATGAAGCGTGGCTTTTTCCAGTTGTTGCTTGAGGAGGTCAAAAGCTGAAATAGCCGTTGCCTTCAACGGAAATGACTTTGCATGAAGCAGAGGCTGGATCTTGTCGGAAAAGTGGGGTATCCACTTCACATAATAGGCGAACGTGCCGAGGGCCCGACGAAGAGAGCCGAGATTCGTAGGAGGAGGGAGCTCCTGAAGTGGATGAAGTCGTTCCGGATCCAGTTTGATGACACCATTGCCCACCCAGTAGTCAAGGATGTTGACTGATGGTACTGATTTCACAGATTTGGACTCATTTAAGGTTAAGTTGCGATGATGGAGAACATCAAAACATTTCTGGAGGTTGGCATCATGCTCCTTCTGGTCATGACCAGCAATGGTGATATTATCCAGATATGGAAAAGTGTCCGTTAATTTCTCCTGTTTGACTAGGCTATCCATTGCCCGTTGGAAGACGGCCACCCCATTGGTGACCCCAAATGGAAGTCGACAAAACTGGTAAAGCCGACCATTGGTTGGTATGCGCTCTTTAAGTCAAAAGTTGAAAATACCTTGTAGTTGGCAAGGTTATTGACCATGTTATCGATGCGTGGTAGTGGGTAGGCATCCAGGTCGGTATACTGGTTAATAGTTTGCGAGTAATCGATGCAAAGACGTTTCTTGTGTTGCTTCAGAGGATTTTTAACAACGACGACTTGAGCCCACCAGGAAGATGAACATGGCTCAATGATACTGTCAGCTAGAAGGCGAGAGATCTCTGCCTCAATAAAGGATAGATCATCTTGGCTGAAACGTCGTGATTTAGTGACTATGGGTTACATCGGGCGGGGGGGGGGAAAGATTGGCAAACAAGGAGGGCTCGTCGAGCGAAGCCGCCGAAAGCACACAAAACGGTACTTTGGAAATAGTAAGCTCCGGCTTTGACCCTCCAAACTCGAAAGTGAGTCTTTTGTGTTGTTTCTGGAAATCCTGTCCCAGGAGCACATCATTGCATAGGTTTTTGAGCACCCTGAGCCAGATGGAAGAATAAGCGCGGCCATTGAGAATAAGGTCGACAAGACAAAAGCCGGAAGAGTTGGTGGTCAGTGTCGTCCGAGCCATTGCAATTTCCCTGTCCGAGAGGTAAATATGCAGTTTTAGCTTACTGACAGCCTGCTCGCTGATGAAGCTGTCAGAGCTGCATGAGTCGATTAGTGCACTCAAAATGTGTCCATTTACTGAAACCTTCGTGGCTGCATGGGACAGGCTTTGGGGAAAAACAGCTGTAGTGGGAGGAGGAGTAGTTTTACCCTTGACAGTTGTAACCTTAGTAGTGGCTCTTGGGGGAGGAGCAGTTTTATAGATCGCAGCTGCAAATCTAACAGGGGCCCTCGACTGGTATACCTTAGAAAAGTGACCTTTTTTGCTGCAATGACTGCAGGTTGCGTTACGAGCAGGACAGAATTTCCTATAGTGCAATGCACCTCCACAGAAGAAACACTTCCTTCCAGATTCCCAAGATGCCGCTAGGGCAGGGTTGTCATCAGTGAGGGCTTCTAGGGTAGGGTCGTCATCGGCTAGGATAGTCATCAGTGAGGGCTTTCGCCCGAGGCCCATTGGAGGATTTGCCAAAAGTGAAGGCAGCAGTCTGTTCACGCGGTAAAAGATAGGCATCTGTATTTTTTCTTTTGCTAAGTCCAGAGAACATGCCTGATCATAGGCAGCTTGTAACTTGAGGGTTTTACTCTCCAACAGACGCTGGCATATGAAAGGAGACACAATTCCATTAATAAAGGAATCACAAATTAACTCCTCCTGGTACTGCTCAGCTGAGATATCTTTGAGATTACAATCCTTGCTGAGCCTGTGAAGCTTTTGACGGAATTAGTCAAGTGATACCCCGGGTTGTTGTCGAGTTGTGGCCAGTAGATGCCGAGCAAAAATTTCGTTTGGGGCCTTAACATCTAGTTGCTGTAGTATTTGGATAGCGGAGTCATAGTCTACACAGTCTTCGATATGGTCAAACACATAAGTTAGAGACACTTGCCAATTATGTATCCTCTCATCAGGAACATTCTCGCCACACACCCTGAGGAAGCTGCTGAAGGTACAATACCAGTGTTTCCATAACTTAGCCATTGTAGGTGAATTCGGGTCCAGGTCAAGACTGGCGGGTTGGAGTAGTTTCTCCATGATGGATTGATTACTACCTCTGGATCCTTTCTACCATTTGAGTCATAGCCGTCTGTTCCCAAAACCACTCAGAGCATGGAGCAGCAAACAGTTGATTAAATTGACGTAAGAAAATTACTCGGCACTTGGTCAGAGTATTAAACAAGGCTTTAATCGACTGTTTCACAACATGGAAGTCTAGTTATCCTTCACTAGTTCCTGTTTACAAAATGTCCCTGAGCAAGCTGGGCCTGTGCCCGAGTATTTATACTCTCCCTGGACAGCGCCACCAGCAGGCCACCCAGTATATTTCATCAGTCATTTCTACATGAATGGCACGATTTACGTCAAAGGGTAAGGTTATGGTGGATTTTAAAGACCAGAATAAGAAGTATAAGTTTGAAGAATTAGGGGATTGGGAGCCAACGTAGGTCAGTGTGGACAGGGATGATGTGATGCAGGATAGGGTACGGACAGTAAGAGAGGCAAAAATAAAAGCACTTCTGCCCAATGAAATAGTGGGAAATGGAACTATTGGGCTTTTGACTTAAAGTTCTGTTTTTTTATTGAAAATCTTATTTTCTCTTCTGGTATGTCGGCTGTGGCTCAGTTGGTAGCATCCTCACCTGATTCAGAAGTTTGTGGGTTCAAATCTCTCTCTAGTAAAGCTCTTTGGGACATCTGGCGGTCATGAAAGCTGCTATATAAATTTCTAGTCTTTCTTCGTTTCTTTCTTTCTGTGGCCCCATGTCAACCTTTTCATTTATTGCAGTAGCCTCCATAGCCATTGTAACATTTTTAAAACATGCAACATGGATCCAATATGATATACATGTGAATTTATTTTTCCTCTTTTTTTCCCCCAGAAAATGAAAAACCAGCTTCTTTGGTGACCAGTATGATAGATTATAATATGCCTATTACAATGGCCTACATGAAGCACATGAAGCTACAGTTACTGAGCTCGCACCAAGATGAGGTATAGCACTTTTTAAAAGAACAAATATCTGAATTACAAAAAAAAGGTTATTTGTAACTATGTAGGGTTAAACTGAGTAAATACCATTTTTTAATTGAAATTATTAGAATTTCAAAATGCTTAATATTGGATAGAGTTTGATTTGAATTTTGCTCTGGTTATAACTGATTTAAAAACCTTGGCCTTAATTTAAACTGCTTAATGCCTTTGTTAAAATAGAGAACAAAGGGATTGTTCATAGTGTAAATTCAAGGCTATCGAGAATGCAATGTTTCTGCTTTTGTTTTAATTTCTTTCTAATGGCTGGTAAACAAAGTAGAAGCAATACATTCTGCCTAAAGATATATTATGGAGACCTGATTTCTGCTGGTGGTTTTACAATATTTAGAACATGAATAAACACCAAAAGAGTAACTGAGTAATAAAGTTGGTTATGCTGGTCTTTTCAAATAGTGCAAGAATGTTTGTGTATATTATTTATACCATAACTGACCATCTTCTGTTTTTGTTTCTGGTAAAAGTAAAATACAGTGTAACTTTGTGTAGAAGACTGACTAGTTCATATTGAACAGCGAAAGAGGCATTCTCTTTGTGAAAAGCACTTTGACATGCTTTGGATCATTATGTTGTCAATCTCTAAGTAGTTGGAGAAATGTTCGTCAAACACTTTTCATGAAGACCTTTTAAAAAATACTGTTGTTTGTGATATATTATCAATGTTGTTATGATCACTGCCAATTATAATGGGGAACTTTCTGACTTGTAGCCTGATGCGCCTTTTACTACCCCGTTCTTGTGAAGTACTTATCAAAATGGGGCAAAACAAATGCTGTTTGTTGAGACACAGAAAATAAGATTATCGCACAACAGTCAGTCGTACAAAATTTAGGAATTTTTAATGAGCCGTTCCCTCTTGCAACTGTCTCATTGCACTTCTGTAATCGGACCCTGTATCCCCTACAATTCAGACGCGGCAGCCTTTTGAATTTTTTTTGTCTCTGCAGAGCCTCGTACACTTTTTTAAGGACTTGCACAATTCTAGAACGCTAAGTGCCCCCTGCACTTTATTTCTCTCCAAGCCACTCCAGAAGACAGTATTATTATCGCATCATACTCCAATTTCAAATGAGGCTAATTAGATTTATTTACAGAACTTAAACAAATAGAAAACATACAGGATAGAACAATCTTATGTACAATGACAGTAGAAAAATGCCAAGTCTTTTAAGCATAAAATCTGCTGCACTGGCAGTCAATGTAGAGAATATTTTTACTCAACAGGCTATAACACACTATGTTTGCAATGATTTGAACACATAGGCTATTGGATAAATAAACTGTTTCAATTATTATTATAACTGGGATTAAAGAAATTGCAGGACCTTCACGGAGTAGGTGTCCTAAAGCTTTAGGAGGTTGATTTTAGAATACCAACCAGGATAATGGCTAGTCATAGAGGAACAGCGAAGCCTACATTTAGAATTAGTGTTGTGGAAGTAATGGTAGTAGCTGTACCCATGCATTAGGAATGAAAACTCCACTGTGGTTCACTTCTGATACTGTTATGGTGAAACACTGAAATATGGCCCTAAGCATAATACTTCACTGGTCTGAATGAAAATTAAGAACTCATTTTTTATATCTACTCTTCCTCACATGAAACTCCATGATTCTAACACAATTATCTTGAACAAGCCCTTACCAGTCCTTGATGAGCAATTTCTTTTGGACTAAGTTTTATTAAACGAAGCAAGACTTAGTAGTTGTAAAAATGAAAGAAAAAGTTAATCACCACTTTCTACCGTTATTGGTCTGCTGTTTACTACAATCTGCTTTCTTGTTAAACTTTAGATACAATAAATATGGCTGCTAGTCTTTTCCATAACCATCTGAGATGACCTGGTGCTAAGTATAATAGGCCTACATAACTTTTTCCATAATTTGTAAACTATTGAACAAGTATTAAGCACAGTGGAAATCTCCTTTCTGCCACTCCCCCAAAACATAGACAACCATACATAAGTATTCTTTATCTCTGATATGTTCTCTAAAATGGTTATGAATATTCATACTTTACATTTCTTATCTTTTAAAAGTATCATATCTGAAATAGTTTTTAGATCCATTACATGATCTGCATGTTGTTTTCCATTACTTTGAAAACAACTGGTCAGAGCATTTACACTTATTTTCAAAATAAAATGTGAAAGTGCAGCAATTGCTTCCTTGTTTTCTTTTACTAGAATACTTTAGGGTTTTTTTTTTGGCAAAAATCACTTCTGCCAGATTTCCATTGATTCAATACACTCCAACCGCTTCCAATGACATCAGTGCTGGAAGCTTTTGACCAGAACAGGTGAAAGCTCTTTTAAATAATAAAATTCTTTACTACTCTGAGTGTTTCCAAGTGCAGACTCCCAACATTGAATTCTGATTTCTGTTCCTATTAAAATGGGCCTTGCAGGTTGCTGTGTGCTGTTAAGAAGTCAGCATTTAAAGGAGCGATGCCAATTGTGCGCTACTGAATTTTGCACAATTCAAACAAGGTATCTTTTGCAGCATTTTTAGTATTAGCCCATTTACTTGAGCACTTTTTTCCTGACTGTAGAGTGTTGTCATTGCCATTTTCACGTAGTGCAATTTATATTGGCACTAAGGTTTCCCAAATGGGAATCCCATTATACTTGGGTTATTTGGAAGAAGAGGAGTTATGGAAACATAAATAGGAGCAGGAGCAGGGCATTCGGCCCTTTGAGCTTGCTCCGCCATTCAATGAGATCATGGCTGATCTTCTGCCTCAATTCCATTCACCGGCCTTATCGCCATATCCCTTGATGCCCTTACTAGTCAAAAATCTATCGACTTCTGTTTTGAATATACCTAATGACTGAGCCTCCAGAGCCCTCTGGGGTAGAGAATTCCAAAGATTCACCACCCTCTGTGTGAAGAAATTTCTTCTCATCTCAGTCCTGAATGGCCGACCCTTTATCCTGATGCTGTTGCCCCTGGTTCTAGACTCCCCAGCCAAGGGAAACATTCTCCCAGCATCCATCCTATCAAGCCCTGTAATAATTTTGAATGCTTCAATGAGATCCCCTCTCATTCTTCTGAATTCAAGAGGCCTAGTTTACTCAATCTCTTCTCATACGACAGTCCCGCCATCCCAGGAATCGATCTCGTGAACCTTCGTTGCACTCCCTCTATGGCAAGTATATCCTTCCTTGGGTAAAGAGACCAAAATTGTACACAGTACTCCAGGTGTGGTTCTCACCAAGGCCCTCACCAAGGTCAACAAGGGCAGACGTCGACGACGAAGTCCAACACCGCCTTCAGTGTGCCAGTGCAGCCTTCGGTCGCCTGAGGAAGAGTGTTTGAAGACCAGGACCTCAAACCCAGCACCAAGCTCATGGTCTACAGAGCAGCAGTGATACCCGCCCTGCTGTATGCCTCAGAGACATTGACCATGTACCGCAGGCACCTCAAAGCACTGGGGAGGTACCACCAATGCTGCCTCCGCAAGATCCTACAAATCCATTGGCAGGATAGGCGCACTAACATCCGTGTTCTTGCTCAGGCCAACATCCCCAGCATCGAAGCTTTGACCACGTTCGATCAGCTCCGATGGACGGGTCACATTATCCACATGCCCGATATGAGACTCCCAAAACTAGCGCTCTACTCGGAGCTCCGGCATGGCAAGAGAGCCCCAGGTGGGCAGAGGAAATGCTTCAAGGACACCCTCAAAGCCTCCTTGGAAAAAGTGCAACATCCCCACCAACACCTCGGAATCCCTGGCCCAAGACCGCACAAAGTGGAGGAGAAGCATCCGGGAAGGCGCCGAACACCTTGAGTCTCTTCGCCGGGATCAAGTGGAAGCCAAGCGCAAGGAGCGCACGTCAACCCAAGCACCCACCATCTGCCCCACCTGTGACGGAGACTGTAGGTCCTGCATTGGACTCATCAGTTACATGCAAACTCATTTTTAATGTGGAAGCAAGTCATCCTCGGTTCCGAGGGACTGCCTAAGAAGAATATAATTGAAGTAAGACTTCTTTACTCCTGTACTCAAATCCTCTTGTAATGAAGGCCAGCCTACCATTTGCCTTCCTAATGGCTTGCTGCACCTGCACATTCACTTTCGGTGACTTTTATGTACCAGGACACCCAGGTCCCTTTTGAGTATCTGCATTCCTCTGCCTTTCTGTTTTTCTACCAAAGTGGATAACTTTACATTTGTCCACATTATATTCCATCTGCCACTTTCTCGCCCACTCACTGAGCCTGTCGAGATCCCCTGAAGCCTCTTCACATCCTCTTCACAACTGACACTGCCACTTAGCTTTGTATCATCAGCAAATTTGGAAATATTACATTTAGTCCCCTCATCCAAATCATTGATATAGATTGTGAATAGCTGGGGCCCAAGCACCGATCCTTGCGGTACCCCACTAGTCTCAGCCTGCCATCCTGAAAAAGTTGCCAGGCAGGTAAGTTTGCACCATACACTGATAAGCTGCACCCGCCATTACCTCAAATCCATATCTACAGGTAGCGGCAGACTTACCTACACTTGTCTGAGTCTCTGTTAACTATGATTTACAAGAGAGATTGTGTCCAATACAGGAACCCAATCTCTAGCTCAGTGGTAGTCAAGGCCATTACAACATTTAGGTCCAGAAATTGGGCTACTTATCGCCACCAATTTGTGCCGCAATCCTGGAAAAAAATGGTGGCTGGCGCTGTAACACCCGCCTCTGGTGCGGGACTCGGCAGCCATCATTTTGGTGCAGGCCTTGGGCAGCGCTGGCCCTGGACCTGCAAATATGGAGAGCGTGACTTCAGTTGGCGTGCAACCCCGACTGAACGTCAAGCTCTGCGAACTTGGATCTTTGTGCTAAGTTAGAGTTGGGTCCTACGCTTGCTCTGAAAAGCGAGTGTGCAGCAGACTGACCGATGCTGTCAGCACTTCTTAAAGGGACACACACATCTTTCAGGTAAGTTTCAATTTCAGATTTTTGAGTTTTTAAAAATATGTTCTTGGAGTAGTGGCATGGTGCAATACATTAAAAAAAGTTGTTACAAGTGTGCAGGTTGTGCTGCTGGACGCTTGCAAGGCTTTGGATGTTAAAGGAAGGCCTCTGAGAAGACCACTTGCTCCCACTCCTGGGGGCGACATAGAGATGAAGGGGACAAGCTGCTCGCAGAGGGAAGAGGAGGAAGTATAAGGAAGGATGCAACCCAGACAACCCCTTTCTGGCCGGGAGATATTGGATGGAATCATCTGCCTGCCGTACCAGTGACCACAACCCCAATTCCCCTTTCAACATTTGTCCCACACCTTGCCTTCCCTCTGTTACTGACCATCACAGTGTCCTCTTGGCCACATTGCTGAAATAAAAGCCACCACAAAGCAAACTTTCCAATCCAACTTTATCTGTTTCTGCATCCAATATCATATCAAAAAATCAACTAATCACCCTTGTGCATTCCCTTAGTGTCATGCGTGTGCCTTTGCTTATCCTAGTGATGTCACACAGTGCTACCCCAGTGCTGCAGCATGGCTGGCGGAAAGCTGCTGACTTTCATTGGAGGACACTGCAGATGGCCTTGCAGGACGATCTCGAGGAGCTGGTGGCTGGGAGTGTGAAATCGAGTGACGGTGTTTTTTCTTCTGCTTCACTCTCCTCTCCCTCTTCTTGGTTAACCATTGGCTGGGCAGGCTGGATTTCTTGGGTGTCTGAAATAAGTAAGTCACAAGGGTAGGGTTTTGGTGAGAGGAGGGTGGGAAAGCAAGAGCTGCATGCTTACACCACGTGCAGCCTGTACATCAGAAAAGATTGTGGGATGAGGGGGAAGTGGGATGTGAGAAGGAGTGTAATGTATGAGGATACCCACATCTTGTATTCTTTCAGCCTGCCGCTGGCCAAGGGCTCAGCCATGCCTCTGCCAAGAATGGCCAGCACTGTCTCCTCCAAGGGGGGGGTGAGTTGAAGCTAGGAATGGGAGATGTGCCTTGTGTTTGGTAGAGATTGTTGGTAGGTGAGTGATTTTGGGGGAGGGGTGTGTGGCGGGATCATGCAATGAGCAGTGTGTGAGGCTAATAGTGCAGTTGGCAGGAGACGGCTTTTGAAGATGCATCCACGGACCTTGACCATTGGTCTGAGGTCATGAAACTTCTTTGGGCACCAGAGCCAGGTCCTGGGGCTGACACTGCTGGCAGTGACAGCCTCGGCGATCTGGTCCCACATCCTTCTTTCTGGAGGGCCTCCTGGCCCCCTGTTGGTAGAGAACTTCTTTTGCAGTGTTGACCCCTTGCACAAAGATGGGAGTGCTGTGTATGAGACTTTGGCTGCCCTTTCTTTGGCCTGTTGCACCATTTGTGTTAGTGCTGAAACACTCTTACCATTTTTTATATGCAGAAGGTAGTTCAGCTTTAAGAGCTCGACAGCCTAGTTTGGAATAATTTTTAACTTTTTTGTCGGAAGGCAGTTCATTTTTAAGGTCTCGAGACTGCTTTCTAAAATGCTAGCCTTGCTTTAAGAGAAGGCAGACTTGCTCCAGGGCCATTATAGCGACACGGCATTGGGCCTCCTGCTGAGTGCACAGCCTCAAGCAGCGCGTTCATCACTGAGCTGTGTGCTGAAATCATTCAAATCAGCAGGCAGCACCAAAATAACAAACAGCTGATTTTCCTTGGAACCCTGCTCCTGGGAGCTAGATGGGCAGAATGCGCCCAAAATGCCAGCAAAGACCTGAATCTGTCTGTATAGGTCACTTAAATGATCCAGATGCTCCCTGGCACAGGCCTGCCCCTTGACATGCCCTTGTGCCTGGAAGTAGGGGAAGAAAATCTGTCACTATTGCAGGCCTGCAGTGGTTGCTGCCTTCTGGTTTCTGTACAAAAACAGCAGCCAGAAAGCCTCAAGCCAATTGATGGCTTAACAGGCCTGTAAAGAAGAAAAGGGATTTATCTTTAACTCTGCTGCCTGCCCCTCTTTGATCCTCTGATTTGGAGAGCGGCTAGGTGCAGGGCCTTAGGCCCACTTCTTCTGAGCGCCCCTCAAAATGGGCATATGACTGACAGAGGAAAAGGAAATTAGACCGGAGAGCTGGGAATGCTGACTGCCATTTGCCTGGGCCAATCTGCACCTCTTTCTCCCCGCCCCCCCCCCCCCCCAGAAATCATGGGACAATGCAAAAGGGTCAAAAAACTGATGGTGTGGCTCTCTGACCCTTTTTCCGGTGCTTAACATCTGGAGAGTAAGCATTCCTAAGTACTCATAGGAGGAAAACCAGCTTTTCAACGTTTTATGCGCTATGACTGCCACTCCCCCACCCCGCCCGATCCATCACCTGCACCTCTCCCTTTGCCACTACCTTTTGCATTGTATATACATGCCTGAAATTACCTTTGTCCACAATGAAGAACATTTGCCACACATGGGTCCATTCCCTCAGCCTATCAACTGTACCCTATATGTTTGATTTAAGTTCTTGGCTCACATGCAGAATTTTGTGTGATCAGCAAACTTGTGAATGGTTCCATTAATGCCTTCATCCAAATCATTTATGAAGATGGTGCACAGCAGTAGTTCCAACATGACTCCCTGCAGGACTTCCCTTGTGACTTGGTCCCTTGCAGAGCCTCTGCCTATGAAGTTGCAGCCAACTCTAGATCGGCACAAAATCTGACCAACACTTCCCCACAATAAAATCTTACCAAATAGCTTGCATTTACTTCTATGGAATCAAATTTAGAAGCCTCACTATCTGGCACTACTAGCACCTTTAGCACTACCTTCAATAGCTCTTCAGCCATATCTTGATCTTTTATCCGAACCAGCACTGCTGAGTCTCTCAAAGGACCGATGCAATCCCAGATCCTTTTCTGGGTTCTGACATAACTGAAAACCAAACTTTACCACTGCACTGCACTTATCTACAATTACTTTTTCTAATGTACTTTTTTTGTTTTTCTAATAATGGTTATAGTTTGCCTCAACTGTATCTTGTATCAATCCCTAATCTCTTGACAGTTATTTACTTTGTATTTCTTTCGAAGGTTAGTTCACCTATGAATCTCTCTATTTGACCCACGAGGAAAAGTGCTAATACAAAAGCAAAATACTGCGGATGCTGGAAATCTAAAATAAAAACAAAAAAATGCTGGAAATACTCAGCAGCACCTGTGGAGAGAGAAACAGAGTTAACATTTCAGGTCGATGACCCTTCATCAGAACTGAAAAAGTGTTATGTTGGCTTCTTGGCTACCAAGGATACCCTCTTGAGTCCTGGCCAACTGCACTTTTAGGACACCTGTGAAGTGTTGCCGGCATTAGATACAATCTGGCGCATGCACCTACCAGAGTTGTCACTCAACAGTTCATAGGCAACTTGAAACAGCGCCTTGCCATTTGGGTGTCCTTTTATATAGGCCAGTAAAAGTCTCCAGGGCCATTATGGTTTCCTGCCAGCTACACACCTTTGCAGTCTAACTACAGAACACTAGCAGAGCAGGAGAATCAGTTGCTGCAGCCAGGCAAAGGTGACTAGCTGGAGAATTCAGAAGCCTTTTTACTGTCTGCTAGTGCTGTACACTAGGATCTCATTGAGCCATTCTCCCAAGTCACCAATCCTCCTGTTGCATCAGCAGTTTTCTACCCCTTTTTATCATGCCCTCAACAAAAATATGATTTACCTTCCTTTTTAGCAACGACTGGTTCTATTCCTGTTATCTAAGGGGTATTTTGTCTAACATCATACTTTGTCTAACATCGTACCAATAACACTCTCCCAGGCTCCGAGCTAAGGTTGAAGGATTGGTGGAGGGTTCAAGTCCAGGTTTGGCCAACTTAGCCCCCAGAGGCAAAAATTTAGGCGAGGCGTCTGGGGGCTGGAGAGCTAACTCTTTCGTCTAATGATGAGAGTTAATGATGTCACCCTCCAATGCTGCGTTGCCATTAGCGTCCGATTCAAAATGGCAACGCGATTGTGATCGGTTATTTAAAAGTTAAATGAGTAAACTATTTACAGTCAATTTTGGCCAAGTCCTGACATACAAAATTGGCTGACCCTAAAATGATTGTGGGTGGTCATGACCCCTCAGGACCAATGTTCTCTATAATTTCTTTTGAGACGCGCGGTCCCTTTTAATGGGTGGCGTGGCCCATTCAAAGTTACATTCATGTGCGATTTTTTTTTTTTCCATTTGAAAGCTGGTGAGCTGGCTGCGCAGGTTCTCCAGGGCGCCACGCAGCTTAAAGAGAACTTGGTTCATGATCCCCCACTGGCTCTGCCACTGCTCTCTCCTTGCCAGTTGTGGGACCTTGCTGTGCACAAATTGGCTGCCACGTTTCCCACATTTCCTTGAACTGTATGGCAACCACTTTTTTCACTACAAGTAATATATGTGTAGGTCTAGTATATACCACCTAGATGCTTTCCTGGCACTACATGATGTGAGCTGTAGATCCTAACCTCATGTTACCTCTAGGTGTGACCCTGTGGCAAGAGCCACTGAAGTGGTTGATGTGTTGCCCACTTCTGGGTTTAACGGAGGCAGGGCGGGGGTGGCAGCCAACCTGCTCCCAGGAGGCATGTTGGCACTTTTAATATTATAATGAAGCTCCGTGCTTCAGGGTGATCAACCATTTTAAAGTTAACTCTGGGCGGGTGGGTTTCCCAGGCCTCTGGGAACCTGCCAGGTAAAGGGAAGCGAGGACTTTTTTTTTATTCATTCCTGGGATGTGGGCGTCGCAGGCAAGGCCAGCATTTATTGCCCATCCCTAATTGCTCTTGAATGGTTGGTGGTGAGCTGCCTTCTTGAACCGCTGCAGCCTGTGTGATGAGGGTACTCCCACAGTGCTGTTAGGGAGGGAGTTCCAGGATTTTGACCCAGTGACGATGACGAATCGGCGATATATTTCCAAGTCAGGATGGTGTGCGACTTGGAGGTGGTGGTGTTCCCATGTGCCTGCTGCTCTTGTCCTTCTAGGTGGTAGAGGTCGTGGGTTTGGGAGGTGTTGTCGAAGAAGCCTTGGCGAGTTGCTGCAGTGCATCTTGTAGATGGTACACACTGCAGCCACGGTGCGCCGGTGGTGGAGGGAGTGAATGTTTAAGGTAGTGGATGGGGTGCCAATCAAGTGGGCTGCTTTGTCCTGGATGGTGTTGAGCTTCTTGAGTGTTGTTGGAGCTGCACTCATCTAGGCAAGTGGAGAGTATTCCATCACACTCCTCATTTGTGCCATGTAGATGGTGGAAAGGCTTTGGGGAGTAAGGAGATGAGACACTCACCGCAGAATACCTAGCCTCTGACCTGCTCTTGTAGCCACAGTATTTATGTGGCTAGTCCAGTTAAGTTTCTGGTCAATGGTGACACCCCCCTCCTGGATGTTGATGGTGGGTGATTCAGTGATGGTAATGCTGTTGAATGTCAAGGGGCGGTGGTTAGACTCTCTCTTGTCGGAGATAGTCATTGCCTGGCATTTGTGTGGCGTGAATGTTACTTGCCACTTATCAGCCTAAGCCTGAATGCCGTCCAGGGCTTGCTGCATGCGGGCATGGACTGCTTCATTATCTGAGGAGTTGCGAATGGAACTGAACACTCTGTAATCATCAGCGAACAACCCCATTTCTGACCTTATGATGGAGGGAAGGTAATTGATGAAGCAGCTGAAGATGTTTGGGCCTAGAACACTGCTCTGAGAAACTCCTGCAGCGATATCCTGGGGCTGAGATGATTGACCTCCAGCAACCACAACCATCTTCCTTTGTGCTAGGTATGACTCCAGCCAGTGGAGAGTTTTCCCCCCGATTCCCATTGACTTCAATTTTACTAGGGCTCCTTGATGCCACACTCTGTCAAATGCTGCCTTGATGTCAAGGGCAATCACCCTCACCTCACCTCTGGAATTCAGCTCTTTTGTCCATGTTTGGGAGAAGGCTGTAATGAGGTCTAGAGCAGAGTAGTCCTGGCGGAAACCAAACTGCGCATCGGTGAGCAGGTTATTGGTGAGTAAGTGCCGCTTGAAAGCACTGTCGACGTTACCTCTATAGTCTGGTAAATGGAGGCATTGCAGGGCAGCTCAGTCCTGTGATTTGCACATCCTGTGCCATGTGGGAAATCCTGGATGCTTCTTGCGGCATAGATGACCACGTGTGCAGGAAGTGTCACCTACTGCAGCAACTCGGGCTCTGGGTTTCGGATCTTGAGCGGCAGCTGGAGTCACTATAGTGCATCTACGAGGCTGAGAAATGCTTGGTCACCCCGCAGCCTCAGAATGTGCAGGCAGAGAGGGAATGGGTGACCACCAGACCGAGAAGGAGGACTGGGCAGGAATCCCCAGAGTGCATCTTGCTCGCTAACCAGTTCACAGTTCTGGAAGCTGGTGGGGGTGATGGCTCTCCTGGGGAGGGCAGCTAAGGCCACGACACCATGGGTGGCTCAGCTGCATGGGGGGAGGAAGAAGAGTGGAAGAGCAATAGTGATAGGGGAAGAATTAACCAAGAGATGTTCCAAGTACAGGCTAGGTACATTCCAACAAGAAGGAAGGGTAAGGGAACCAAAGCAAGGGCTCCTTGGATGACGAGGGAGATGGTGAAGATGATGAAACAAAAAAAGAGTGTGTATGATGCGTGTCAGGTGAATTCTTCAAGGGAGAACCAGATCAAATACAATAAGTTGAGAGGGGAAGTGAAGATGAAAATAAGATTGGCAAAGAGAGAACATGAGAGTAGAATGGCAGTTAACATTTTCTACTGGCATGTAAACAGTAAGCAGGTAGTAAGAGGCAGGATGGGGCCCATTAGGGACAAAGGAGGTGTTATATGCTTAGAGGCACAGGGCAAGGCTAGAATACTCAATGAGTACTTTGTATCGGTGTTTACTAAGGAGGTGGATGCTGACAAAATATCGGTAGAAGTGGAAAAGTTGGAAGCAATGAAAGAGGTGAAAATTGATAGACAGGATGTACTAGAAAGGCTGGGTATGCTTAGAGTGGATAAGTCGCCTGGTCCAGATGGCTTGCATCCCAGATGGCTAAGGGAATTGGGGGAGGAGATAGCGGAAGGGCTTGCCATAATTTCCCAATCTTTCCTAGATGCGGGGAAGGTGCCTGAGGATTGGAAAGTGGCAAATGTGACATCATTGTTCAAGAAAGGGTGCAAGGACAATCCTAGTAACTACAGGCCGGTCAGTTTAACAGTGGGTAAAATTTTAGAAACAGTAATCAAGGAATAAATTAACCGACAGTTGGAGAGGTTTAAGCTAATTCAGGAGAGCCAACACTGATTTGTAAAAGGCAGATCGTGTTTGACTAATCTAATTGAATTTTTTGATGAAGTAACAGGGAGGATTGATGAAGGGAATGCAATGGATGTTGTCTACATGGATTTTAGGAAGGTGTTTGACAAAGTACCACATAGAAGGCTGGTTAACAAAATTGAGGCTCATGGAATAGGTGGGTCAGTGGCAGCTTGGATAAGGAATTGGCTTAAGGACAGAAAGCAGCGAGTTGTGGTAAATGGCTGTTTTTCAGACTGGAGGATGGTAGACAGTGGTGTTCCCCAAGGATCAGTGCTGGGGCCACTGCTTTTTTTGATATATATAAATGCCCTGGATATTGGAACACAGTAGAATTTCTAAATTTGCCGATGACCCCAAACTTGGGGGTGTGGCAAACAGTAAGGATGATACCAATCGACTGCAACAGGACATAGAAAGGCTAGCAGAATGGGCAGACAAGTAACAGGTGGAATTTAATACAGGGAAGTGTGAGGTGATGCATTTTGGCAGAAGGAACAGGGAGAAGCAATATACACTTAATGGCACAGTTTTAAATCGTGTGCAGGGACAGAGGGACCTGGGAGTTAATGTGCATAGGTCCCTGAAGGTGGCAGGGTATATTGAGAGAGTGGTTAGCAAAGCATATGGGATTTTGGGCTTCATAAATAGAAGTATTGAGTACAAAAGTAGAGAAGTTATGCTGAACTTTTAGAAAGCGCTGGTTAGGCCAGAACTGGAGCATTGTGTCCAGCTCTGGTCGTCACACTTTAGGAAGGATGTGAAGGCCCTTGAGAGGGTGCAGAGGAGATTTACCAGAATGGTTCCAGGGATGGGGAATCTTGACTACAAGGGCAGGTTGGAGAAGCTGGATTTGTTTTCATTAGAGCAAAGGGGGTTGAGTGGTGATTTGATAGAGATGTAAAAGATTATGACTGGTTTGGATAGGCTAGACGGGGAAAGGCTGTTCCCAGTAGTTGATGGTACAAGGACCAGGGGACACAGATTTAAGGTTTTGGGCAAGGGATGCAGGGGGATGTGAGGAAAAACTTTTTTACGCAGTGAGTGGTGAGGACCTGGAACTCGCTGCTGACGGAAGTAGTGGAAGCAGAGACATTCAATGTTTTCAAGGGGAGACTGGATAGGCACTTGAGGGAAATAAACTTGCAGGGCTACGGGGATAGAGCGGGGGAATGGGACTGATTGGATTGCTTTACAGAGAGCCGGCACGGACTCGATGGGCCGAATGGCCTCCTTCTGTGCCGTTATGACTCTATGACCTTCCATCTCTTTGCTGATGATGGAGAGTAGACTGATGGGGTGGTAATTGGCCGGATTGGATTTGTCCTGCTTTTTGTGGACAGGACATACCTGGGCAGTTTTCCACATATCGGGTGGATGCTAGTGTTGTAGCTGTACTGGAACAGCTTGGCTAGAGGTGCGGCTAGTTCTGGAGCACAACTCTTCAGCACGACAGCCGGGATGTTGTCGGGGCCCATAGCCTTTGTTTTATCCAGTGCACTCAGCCGTTTCCTGATATCACGTGGAGTGAATCAAATTGGCTGAAGACTGGCTTCTGTGATGGTGGGAACCTCACGAGGAGGCCGCGATGGATCATGCACTCGGCACTTCTGGCTGAAGATGGTTGCAACCGCTTCAGCCTTGTCTTTTGCACTCGCATGCTGGGCTCCATCATCATTGAGGATGAGGTTGTTCATGGAGCCTCCTCCTCCCGTTAGTTGTTTAATTGTCGTCCACCATTCACAACTGGATGTGGCAGGACTGCAGACCTTTGATCTGATCAGTTGGTTGTGGGATCACTTAGCGGAAGCAGCATGCTATAGACATAGCTGTTTAGCATGCATGTAGTCCTGTGTTGCAGCTTCCCCAGGTTGGCAGCTCATTTTTAGGTACGCCTGGTGCTACTCCTGGCATGCTCTTCTACACTCCTATTGAACCAGGGTTGGTCCCCTGGCTTGATGGTAATGTTAGAGTGAGGGATATGTCGGGCCATGAGGTTACAGGTTGTGGTGGAATACAATTTTGCTGCTGCTGCTGATGGCCCACAGTGCCTCATGGATGCCCAGTTTTGAGCTGCTAGATCTGTTCTGAATCCATCCCATTTAGCACGGTGGTAGTGCCACACAACACGATGGAGGGCGTCCTCCGTGTGAAGTTGGGATTAGTCTCCACAAGGACTGTCCGGTGGTCAGTGCTACCAATACTGTCATGGACAGATGCATCTGCGACAGGTAGATTAGTGAGGCCGAGGTCACATAGGTTTTTTCCTCCTGTTTGTTCTTTCACCACCTGCTGTAGGCCCAGTCTGGCAACTATATTCTTCAGAACTCGGCCAACTCAGTCAGTAGTGGTGCTACCGAGCCATTCTTGTTGATGGACACTGAAGTCCCTCACCCAAAGTACATTCTGTGCCCTTGCTACCCTCATGGTGTTCAGCATGGAGGAGTACTGCTGATTCATCAGCTGAGGGAGGGTGTTGGGTGGTAGTCAGCAGGAGGTTTCCTTGCCCATGCTTGACCTGAAGCCATGAGACTTCATGGAGTCCGTAGTCAATGTTGAGGACTGCTGGATCCACTTACCTGCTGGATCCAGTGTTCGTGCCTTGCCAACCCCCAACGATCGGATACCCCCCTGACCCTTCCGATGTCTCTCTGACCCCTGATGACCTTCCGGCCTCCACCCCGGCCTCCGATTCCCCCTTCGGCCCCTGATTTCCCCTCCCTCCTGTCTGCGGCCTGGTGCCGCAGCCCTACCCGCCCGACAGCCAGCCAGCCTCGCTGCGGGTGGGAAACAGAGATTCTAAATGCTAATCAGGCCCTGCCGTTAAATTCGGCTGTGCCTGCGGAAACCCGTTCTCCCAGGTTTCCCAACCACTCCAGTCTCCCTGCTCCCCACCCGCCTCCAAATTAAAATTCCGGCCAATGGGTGGGTCTTGAGTGGCAGCCAAAATGCTCATATGAATGGATGCAGAGGGAATTCAGGTTACATTTGGCACATCAGACATTGAAAGAAATAAGTCCTGCTTGTAAACTGAAGACCTTCCTCTTTTATTCCAGGTGCCTTGTACCAGATGCGTCAAAAATTATTACAGTCGGTAGATTAGTGTTACAATAAATGTTACAATATCTAATTAACCAAGTGTCAGTCCCCAGGGGCTAAATTTCACTGGATCAACAACCTCATCAAACATTAAGGCACTCTTCAAAGCAAGACTCAGAAATTCAATGGAAATATTCCTTCTTTTAAGTGCATCTCTCCCTCTGTCCCCGATCCATAAGTGAATCTCTGCCTCTGTCCTTGATCTTTTAAGTGAGTCTCCTTCTGTCTCCAATCCTAAACTTTACATGAGGTACTGGGAAGGGGTTGAATTTTCTCACAACTCTGTAATCTGTAGTTCCAGTGCAAAGCAACAGGGAGGAAAAATTATACTTCAAAGTAGCTGCCATTTTACACTGATAAATGAGATGGACGCATAGGCCGTGAATTTTCTTAAAAGTTGCTCCCGCTCCATGCTCAAAGTTTTGCCAGAAGTCTGGTGGAAGCCCTGCTTTTATGCCGCACTTCTGGTGAAGTTACAGTGGCACAGTGGGAGTAGCTCTGAGGAAATTCCCAGTCATAGATACAGAGCTTGGTTGCATTTTTTTCAGTCTGTCCTAGGTGAAGATATATTAGGTACAGCACATGAGTTTAGTGTGCAAATGGATTTTTTCCCAGCCTCTCCTGCCTCCCCATTTCCCTACCCCACCTCAATCTCCATTTGCAATTTTTCAAATTTACCGTCATGCTTGGCACAATCCATTTGTTTTTTTTTGCACTTTTGTAACCATTTGTTCATTTTTCTAGCGGATACAGTAAATGACTTGGAACCCATTATTTTCAACAGGAATTCATCTGGTGTTTGATTTTTTTTTATTATGATGGAGCCCATTATTTCTTCTTTCCCAATGGATGCTCATCTGCTCCTCTTTTGAACAGACTCGTGCCCTCTGACCGCTTGCAAATTAAGGTTGCTAAACACATTACTACCATTGTTAGTAAATATGATGACATTTATTTGCTGTGGACTCCTGTCTACAGATGAAATTGCCAAATCAATTTAGGGTTAAGGATGACTATTAAGAGGAGACTTTTGTTACATCTGAAAATTTGTCAGATCTAAACCATGTTCCCAGAGGTAAAAGAGCAATGTTATAATCGGTCATGCTGCCCATTTCGCCCTCTAGGCTAGAAACTATACTTCAATAGGTATGTATCATTATGATTGGCAGGTAACCTTTTCACAGAATATTCAGGGAAGAATGAAAAAGATTGTTCCAGGATTGAATTTATAATATCTCAAATGTTGGTGGAGTTTAACTCTTTGTGTCACGTTTCATCCCAAACCACAGAGGCTGATTGACATATGCAAGAATTTACCTCTAATGACTAATATACTGAAATGCTTTGATAAGATTTGTAGAGCATTGCAACAGTAATCTGCTCATTAAAAAAAAAATCAAAGAATAAAACGGAGAACTGTGTTTTAATGTATGTTCAGGAATTTAAGGTGGAAACTCTCAAAAAGCTTTTTTTTTTAAACGGGTCTAGATGAGTTTAGTAAAGATATTTGCAATTGCATTACTTCCATTATCTAGCATATTGGAACACATTGAGCAGTAGGCAAACTGATTATATGGAAAATATTTACCTGTATAGTCAAAAAGTAGAGATCATACACTAGGGCAGATTGACTCAGGATTTTGTTGAGGTTACTTAAAAGGCAAACATGCAGTCCTGCAGAGAAGTTGTAGCAATTTCCACTTGTTTTGGCACCGTGCAATTTTTATCTAGATTCATATTTCAGATATTGCTTCGATTTTTAACTTAAACTTGTCAGTGTTGGAAAGGGCATTTTTACTGTAGTTAGGACACATTGGCCCAGTAATTCGGCTCGGGTGATTGCCGCACATGTAAGGCCCCAAGGTGGACTTACCCGGCGCGCCGACATCTGAAATCTGGCCCGCAATGACATTCCTGTGACTGGCCAGCTTGAGGTCCTGCCGCGCTGTGCGTGCGTGACCCAGCGGCGTACTTAGTGCGATGAGCCGGCTGGGATCACGTGGGCACTGGGCAACCAATGGGAGGTTGCAAAAGTTCATTCATAAGTTTGACAGTGAGAGCTGTCAAACTCATGAAAACTCATGGCCCCAAAACACTACTTAAACCTGAAAGAAAATTAAAAAAAAATTGCACTACTTTAATGAACCATAAATAACTATGAAAAACTATTTTAAACAATCATTTTAAAATTTGAAAAAAAAAATTTTAATAAAAAATTGGGGCTAAAACTAAACTTACCTTACTGTAAATTCTTTAAAAATAACAAACCTGTGGAAAAAAAATTCTAAATTGTATTAATAGACCACTTACCTGAAAAACTAAGTACTTACGTCTGGTTTTTCTGTGTGTAAATATCGGAGGCCTTTACACACGCGCAACTCTGGAAATAAAAAAGGGAATTTCACTGCGCACGCGCTGCCTGTGCAGTCGCGCGCGCTGTGCCTCTGAACCCCTTCGTTCAGAGGACTGGAATGCCGGCGTTCCCCGCATGCGCGGTGCTTCCTGAACGCCGGCATTTCCACCGGCCAGATGCGTGAGTACCCAGACCGTACTCACGCATTTGGACCCAAATTACTGGGCCAATGATAAATGTCATTAAAAATGCCATGGCTAAAGTCTATGGGCCTGAAATTCCAATTGGCACCCGGGCAGAGAGCATTTGGATCATCTCGACGAGCCAGAATGTGGGATGGAACTTGGTTCTACCAAGATTCCACTGTATGTAAATTGAGGAAGAAATACTGGTTGGGTGGGGGAGAGAGGGTGAGACTTCTGCCTGCCTGCCTGCCACCTACCCAGAGGGTATTGATTAAGAACATAAGAACATGGAGCAGGCCATTCGGCCCCTCGAGCCTGCGCTGCCATTCAAAAAGATCATGGCTGATCTGATCTTGGCCTCAACTCCACTTTTCTGCCTGTT
This sequence comes from Somniosus microcephalus, assembly GCF_052327205.1. NCBI lineage: Eukaryota > Metazoa > Chordata > Chondrichthyes > Squaliformes > Somniosidae > Somniosus > Somniosus microcephalus. The sequence continues at coordinate 115,911,270 of NC_140993.1, read as the reverse complement.
CCCCATAACCCTTGACTCCCCTGTAGTTCAAAAATCTGTCTCTCAGCCTTGAATATATTCAATGACTCAGCCTCCACAGCTCTCTGGGGTAGAGATTTCAAAAGATTTACGACCCTCACAGTAGAAATTCCTCCTCGTCTCCGCATTAAATGGGCGACCCCTTATTCTGAAACTATGATTCCTAGTTCTAGGTTCCCCCATGAGGGGCAACATTCTCTCAGCATTTACCCTGTCAAGCCCCCTCAGAATCTTGTATGTTTCAATGAGATCACCTCTCATTCTTCTAAACTCCAATGAGTCTAGGCCCAACCTGCTCAACCTTTCCTCATAAGGCAAACCCTTCATCCCAGGAATCAACCGAGTGAACCTTCTCTGAACTGCCTCCAATGCAAGTATATCCCTCCTTAAATAAAGAGACCAAAACTGGTACTCCAGGTGTGGTCTCACCAACTCCCTGTACAGTTGTAGCAAGATTTTCCTACGTTATACTCCATCCCCCTTGCAATAAAGGCCAACATTCCATTTGCCTTCCTAATTACTTGCTGTACCTGCATGCTAACTTTTTGTGTTTCATGTACGAGGACCCTCCAGATCCCTCTGTACCACAGCATTCTGTAGTCTGATTATCTTAATAAAAATCCATTCTGGTTCCCTTAGGGAGCTGAAGACTTAAAAGCTATAGGGATAAAAATTCGATAGTCCCCGAAAACGGACGTTGGGATTGCGGTGCGCAATTAACTCGCACCCGTTCAGAATAATGCAGGTAGCATGCAAACTTGGTACTGCCTGCTATTTTAAATTATAGTGGCGTGCAGCCCAGCGCTAAATGTGCTGCTGAGTGGCTGCACGCTCAGCAGGGTTCCAAGTTCGTGCGAGGCTAGCACCAATTAAAGCTAGCCTTCATTTCTTAAAGCCAGCCTGCACCTCTTAAAGGGTAGGTGCAGTTTGACGAGACCAGGTGCTGGAAGTCATTACAGAAGGCAGTTTCAACTGGAAAATATTCAACAATGGCATAACAGGCAAGAGAGATGTTTCCAAGTTTCTCAAATGCAGCACTGGAGGCTTTCGTACAGGAGCTGGAGAGGAGGAGAGAGCTCCTGTTTTCACAGGGGGCCTGGATGCCCTACAGACACTGTGAAGGCAGTGGGACCAGATACCCATGGAGGTAATGCAAAAAGTCTAGCTCCGAGGACCTGGATGCAGTGCCGGAAGAAGGTTAATGATCTCATGAATGGTCAAGGTCAGTGAATGAATCTTCAAATGCCATATCCCACCAACTGCACCACTAGCCTCACACACTGCTCAATTCACCACACCCCCCATTACTCACCTACCAACAATCTCTATCAATCACGACTCATACCTCACATTCATATGCTCCATCTCACCCTCACACACTTACCACTGCTGCAAGCCTCATACCCACATCTCACAGCTTGCACAGTGCCAGCTATTCAACCATGACAGCCACATCGGCCAAACACACTCACTGACACATTTCCCCCTCTCTTGCAGGACAAGGTGGTAGACTACCGTAGGCAGCGGCAGCTAACTGGAGGGGGACAGGCGCACCTCCATATCCTGAAGCTGCTCAGCATAATTGGAGTGGTTGTGACTGAGGCTGTGGCCAGTGGCAGCGCTGAAACTATTGACCAGGATGGTATGCTCATACCTAATCCTCCTTCTCACATTCCACTTCCCCCCCCTCATCCCACAATCTCTTGTGACTTACAAGCTGCAGATGGTGTAAGCATGCACATCTTGCTTTCTCCCACCCCCCCCTCTCCTCTCACCACAACCCTACCATTGTGCCTTTCTCATTTCAGAGACCCAAGAACTCCAACCTGATCAGCCAGTGGTTGACCAAGAAGAGGGCGAGGAGAGTGAAGAAGAAGAAACAACACTGTCACTTGATTTCACACTCCCACCCATCAGCTCCTTGAGGTTGTCCTGCAAGGTTATCTGCAGTCTCCCCCACTGAAAGTCAGCAGCCGTCCACTAGCCATGCTGCAGCCACTGGGGTAGCACTGCGTAAGAGCACTAGGATAGGCAATGCCACATACAAGAAACTCACTAAGGGAATGTACAAGGGTGATTAGTTGATTTTTTGATGTAATATTGGATGCATATATGGATAAAGTTGGATTGGAAAGTTTGCTTTGTGGTGGCTTTTATTTCAGCATTGTGGCCAAGAGGATGCTGTGATGGGAAGGAAAGTTGTGAGACAAATGTTGAAGGGGGAATTGGAGTTTTGTTCACTGGTACTGCAAGCGGATGATTTGATCCCGGATATCCCGGCCAGAAATGGGCTATCTGGATTGCTTCCTCCTCTTCTGCTTCCTCCTCCTCTTCTTCCTCTTCTGTTTTGCCCTCTTCCTCCTCTTCCTGGTGGAAGAGGAGAGTGATGATGAAGAGACATAGTCACTCAATCTGACACTCGCAGCCACCAGCTCAGATACTGGCACTGTACAGATTTGAGGGTAGCTTAGGGGCGGGATCTGCATGTGGTGAGTCACCGGGGTCGAGTGGGCTACAGCCGGGGCAGGGGGGAAAGGGTAGTGCAGGTGCCAGCTCCCCGGATGGCGAGGTCGCACACGAGTTCTGCTGCAGAGGACTCAGATGAGGACTTCGATGGGGTGGCCTACAGAACAAAGCTGATGGGTATGCACAACAAAATGCTTGGTGCATTGGCAGGCCTGCGAGGAAGCCTGAATGCATGTCAAGGAGCATCGAGGAGTCCAGCTCCAACCTTGCATAGGGCTTTGCACAGAGCTTGGAGCCCAACCTTTCTAGCATGGAAGGGGTGGGCAGATCCATTAGCACACTTGTGGCCCCAACCATCATGCAGCGGCTGATGGCTGATGTCTCAGCTTCCATTGCAGCACAAGCAGAAGTCACCCAACGCCTGAGTGCTGCAATGGAAGCTTAGACTGAAGTTATGCAAGCTCAGCTTGTTGCCACGCAAGCACAGATTGCTGCCATCATGGCTGTGGTTAGCAGTGTTGAAAGGGGCTTCCAGGGTGTCACAGCAGTCCAGCAATCTGTCCCCCAACAGATTACTGGGATTGGTGAGGTGCTGCCCCAGGGCTGTGGCAGTGGCTCTATTGAGGATGAACATGCTGCCCTCTCTGGATGATAGCATTCATGCTCCCACCACTGCCACTCCGCCAGTGCCCTTGCCTGTCAGACAGCCAGGCCAGACTGCTGCCACCCATGCTGAGGTGGTGCAATCCGAAGCTGGGCCTACTAGGCCCAGAACTGCTCGAAGTTGTGGTGCAAGGCCATCTGCAGTCTCCCCGACTGAAAGTCAGCAGCCTTCCACCAGCCATGCTGCAGCCACTGGGGGTAGCACTGCATAGGAGCACTAGGACAGGCAAAGCTACATATAAAACCGGCATTAAGGGAATGCATTAGGGTGATTAGTAGACTTTTGAATGAAATATCATAATGGTTTGACTCAAAAAATTGATTTGGAATGTTTGTTTTGTGGTGGCTTTTATTGTAGTATTGTGGCCAAGAGGACGCTGTGATGGTCAGTAACAGAGGGAAGGTATGGTGTGAGATTTTTGGTGAATGGGGAATTGGGGTTGCGTTTGTGAAGTCCGCGCCTCAATAATACACGGACTTCAGGAGAACAGTTTAACAGGTACTTTACTGAACAGGAGGGTAACGTCAGACTGAAATACAGAAGCCTGCTGGGGCCTTTTATACAGGGGTGGTCACTGCCGGTACTGCAGTCTAAAACCAGTTCTTCCCTTAAAGGTACATACACAACAATTCCTCCCCTTTTAGATAAACAGTACATAACATTCATTTAACAACTAAATAATAACTAATTACAATTACAATTTTCTCGGTACTATATACATCAACTGAAATAATCATTTATAAGTTCAGTCTTTGAGGAGGCTTCCTGATTCTGACTGGATAGTGCCTTTCTTGAGTATCCTGTTCTTGCGGTGGAGTCGATTCTGGCTCATTGTCATTGGTTGGTTCGTCAGCTTCCAATACCACTGCTTCTGAGGTAGACGCAATCTGTACTTCGGGCTCATTACCAGGTGCACATGCTCGTGGTATAGGTTTGGCTTGTTCCTGTGACTCTAGAATCTGGTCAGCATGGCGTCTCACGATGCTCTCTCCAACGTCCACTGTGTACATTAGTGGTCCCTGCTGTGTGCATATCGTTCCTGGCTGCCATTTTTCTGTTCGGTAGTCGCGGGCCATGACTGGTTGCCCTATCTTGAAGCTCCTGGTTGGCTTCTCATTTATGTGCTGGAACTGCTTATCCTCAACATCTCGCCTTATGTTCGGTTTGAGCAAATCCAGGCGACATCTTAGCCTTCGGTTGAAAAACAGTACGGCTGGAGCTTGGTTGGTTACTGCATGTGTCGCATTCCGGTAAGCAAACAAGAAATTATCCATCTTGTGTTGTAGTGGTATGTCGTCATTATACATTGCCTTTATGGCCTTTTTAAAGGTCTGAACAAACCTCTCAGCCAATCCATTTGTGGCTGGATGATATGGGGCAGATGTGTAATGTTTCACCCCATTATTCTTCAGGAACCTCCGGAAATCCTCAGACACAAACTGTGGCCCATTGTCGGAGCAAATCTGTTCTGGCAACCCATTCCTGGTGAAGATGGTCCTTAGGACTGCAATAGTTTTCTCCGTGGTGGTGGAGGACATTTTAATGACCTCTGGCCATTTCGAATGGGCGTCCACAGCGATTAGAAACATTGAGTCCATAAATGGACCAGCAAAATCAATGTGTACCCGTTGCCATGGAGATGAGGGCCACTCCCATGGATGTAGCGGGGCCTGTGGTGGAGCGTTTTGGACCTTCTGGCATCCTGTGCATCTCTTGGTCATATCCTCGATTTCTTTATCGATTCCCGGCCACCACACAAACGCCCTGGCTAGGCTCTTCATTTTTACCCCTCCCAGATGACCCTCATGAAGCTCATTGAGCACTCTATCTCTCAACTTGGGTGGGATTACCACTCGGGATCCACACATCAAGGTCCCCCGGCACACTGACAGCTGTTCTCTCCTTGGCGAGAATGCTGGCAACAGTGAGTCGCCATATGCTGGCCATCCCTTCACCGTCAAATCATAGACCCGAGAGAGTGTCGGGTCATTTCGGGTTTCCTTCTCTATACTTGAGTTTGTAACAGGCAAACATTCGACTATGGTCGCATGGAATATCTCAACAGGGTCCACTGCAGGTGCTTCCTCTACCGTAGGCAACGGTAGGCATGACAGCCCATCAGCGTTTCCATGCTGTTTCGTACCCTTGTACTCTATGTCGTACTGATGTGCCCCTAGAAAAAGTGACCATCTTTGCAGCCATTGCGCCGTCATCACCGGAACGCCCTTTTTTGGGTTAAAAATGGAGACCAGGGGCTGATCATCAGTCAGTAGGGTGAATTTCTGCCCGTGCAGATAGTGATTGAACTTCTTCACCCCCCACACCAGGCTGAGGGCCTCCCTGTCAATCTGGGCATAGTTACGCTCGGCTGAGGTTAGCGAGTGCGATGCAAAGGCTATTGGCCTCTCTGAACCGTCAAGGAATTTGTGTGACAGCACCGCTCCAATGCTGTAAGGTGACGCATCACATGCCAACCAAATCGGTAGTGTTGGGTTGTAGTGGGCCAATACTTCTTTTGAAGTGATTAGGCATTTACATTCCAGAAAGGCACGCTTACACTCATCACTCCATTTCCACGTTACTCCAGTTTGCAGCAGGGCGTTCAGTGGTTGCAGAATTGTAGATAAATTCGGCAAGAACTTATGGTAGTAGTTCACCAACCCGAGGAAAGACCTCAGTTGCGACACATTTTCCAGTGCTGGAGCCTTGACGACAGCCTCAATCTTGTCTGGCGACTTATGCAACCCTTCCTCATCAATCATGTGGCCACAATACGAGATTTGTCTCCTGAAGAACTCGCATTTGGGGCGGTTGGCTCGTAGCCCATATTCCTGTAATCTCGTGAGCACCTGCTCCAGGTTGGCAAGGTGTTCACTGTCATTTTCGCCCGTAACCAGGATGTCGTCCAAATAACACTGGGTCCCCGGGATCCCTTGCAGGACTTGTTCCATCGCCTTCTGCCAAATAGCCGGGGCTGATGCTACCCTGAATACCAGTCGATTGTACTGGTAAAGGCCTTTGTGAGTGTTTATTGTGAGGTATTTTCTAGATGCTTCTTCCACCTCCATTTGTAGATACGCTTGGGCCAGATCAATCTTTGTAAAACGTTTCCCTCCAGATAGTGAGGCGAAAATATCTTCTCTAACTTTTACCGCTGCTTAATAGAGAGCATCCTGACAAACTGTATCACAGTATGGTATGGCAGCTGTAGCTACTATGACCGGAAAGCCCTGCAGCGGGTAGTCAAAACTGCCCAACGCATTACCGGCACCCGGCTACCGACCATAGAGCACATATACCAGAAACGTTGTTTACGGAGGTCACGGTCCATCATCAAAGACCCTACCCACCCCAGCCACAGTCTGTTTGCCCTCCTGCCATCTGGGAGACGCTACAGATGCATTCGCACCCGTACGACCAGATTTAGGAACAGCTTCTTTCCCAGGGCTGTCATCCTACTGAACTCCACAAATAAACTCTAAAGCCTGCACATCTGCCAATGCACTTTATTATGGTTATGTTTATGTTAATGTATTACAAGCCAAATGTATGTTGAATGTTTAAATGTCTTAATCTAAATGTACACTCTCGGGAGCCGCAAGCCTACATTTCGTTGTACTGCACTTGTGCACTAACAATGACAATAAAAGTTGATTTGATTTGATTTGATTTGATATCCGCGGAAGTGGATATTGTACTGTGTGCAGGACTGGGTTCACAGTCACCTTGAAGTCCCCACAGATGCGAACCTTTGGCTCCCCAGGCGTGCTGCTCAATGCTTTCTTCATTACAGGAACGATGGGTGTGGCCCACTCGCTCCAGTCCACCTTGGACAGCACACCCGAACATTCCAGACTCTCCAGTTCAGCTTCAACGGCTGGGCGGATCACGTATGGCACCGGTCTGGCCTTAAAAAATTTTGGGTTTGCGTTATCTTCAATCTTTATGGTTGCCTTTACTCCTTTTAGAGTCCCAAGTCCTTGTTGGAACACCTCTTCCGTGTCAGATAGAATTTGTGACAGATGTCCAGGTGCGACATCATCATCCTTTTTGTCAGTCACAGTTAGCGCCTGAATGGAATGCCAATCCAATTGTATTTTTTGGATCCATTCACGTCCCAATAATGGTGGTCCTCCATCTCGTAGTATATACATATATAGTTTCTGCGTTTCCTTGCCGTTATATTTAACTGGCACCCTTATTTTTCCTCTGGGGTAAACCTTTTGCCCCGTGTATGTCTTCAATACAATGGACGTGTCCTTTAGGGGTATGTGTGAGAATAGCCGCTCATAGTCTCATCGATTCATGATAGTTAGGGCTGATCCTGTGTCCAATTCCATCTTTACTGGGGACCCTGCTATCGTGAGGGTGACCCAAATGGTTCGGTGATCCTCCTTTGCGATCACGTTGTGTAACTTTAGACAACTTAGTCTCCTGCTCCCGGAGTCCTTATCACTCTCCTGATCTTCCGAACTACTGTCTGTCAGTTTCTTTACTTTCCTGTACTGTTCCTTAGTCGTTCTTGTCGTGCTGGTTTTTTTTCCCGACCTGCACACTCTTGCTATATGTCCCATTTTTCCGCATTGCCTGCATACTTTGTCCTTAAACCAGCAGTCCTTCTGCTCATGGGTTGTTCTGCCGCAGCGATAGCACTTTTCTGCTCCATACGCCATTTCGTTAGCGCTGTATTCTTGTGGTTTCTGTTGTATTTCCGCAGCTCCCCGTGCTGCTGCTTCGTAGGATACTGCCACGCTGAAAGCCTGTTCTAGCGTCAGGTCCTTTTTTGAAAGTAGTCGTTTCTGGGTTCCTTCACTCTGGAGCTCGCAGACAAACTTATCCCGTAAGGTGTCTGCCAGTCCTGCTCCGAACTGGCAGTGCTTCGATAACTTGCGTAGTTCCGTAAGATAGTCAGCATTGCTCTCATCTTTGTGCTGGTTTCTTTTATGGAACTTGAATCTTTCTGCTATCAGCAGCGGTGTAGGGTTTAGGTGTTCCTGTAAGATATGAACAATCTCCTCAAAACTTTTCTCCATTGGTTTAGCTGGGGTAATTAAATTCCGCAATAGGCCGTACATACTCGCGCCCATCAAATTCAATAATACCGACGCCCTCTTTCCATCGGCCACCTCATTTGCCTTGCAGTACACTTCAATTTTTTCCACATACGTGGGCCAGTCTTCTACCTCGTTGTCGAAAGCAGTGATACTGCCACTTTTCGGCATCTTGGGTGATTTAAAATGGCGCCTCCCGCGCTTTTGCTTCTTCCCCAATGGAATAAAATGGCGCCTCCCGCGCTTTTCCTTCTTCCCCAACGGGATAAAATGGCGCGTCCCGCACTTTTGCTTCTTCCCCTTGCTGCCATGCTGCTCCTAGCATTCTACAGGGTAATGGCAGCGACCCGCGGCTTCGGCGCGTCTCGCTTTCCTTCCCCCTGTTTATTTTCTCTCCGCTGCCCGGTTCTTGAGCACCGACCGCACCCTGTGCGCTCCACCCTCTCTCTTGTTTTCTTTCCCCGGCGACGCTGTGCGGCCCGTTTTGTAGAGCCGCTCGATCGAGCCTGAGCCCGCCGCAGTCCGGAAAGATCAGCGCACTACCTGCTACCAGCACGATTTGCTGGAACACCTTAATTGGGGAGCCAAGCACAGCTCTCCACAGCCTCTCCCGCAATTCTCCAAACACCGATGAATTCTTTGGGCGGTTGCCCGCGGTCGACGCCCGTTGCTCAGACTACGACCTCCAAGAAACCTCCTCTCGGTGAGATCCCCGTGAGACGATGCCACACTGCAGGTGAGTTCGAACTTACTCGTCGCCACTGTGAAGTCCGCGCCTCAATAATACACGGACTTCGGGAGAACAGTTTAACAGGTACTTTACTGAACAGGAGGGTAACGTCAGACTGAAATACAGAAGCCTGCTAGGGCCTTTTATACAGGGGTGGTCACTGCCGGTACTGCAGCCTAAAACCAGTTCTTCCCTTAAAGGTACATACACAACAGCGTTCACTGGTACCGTAGTCAGATGAGTCAATCACGGAGAGCCTGGGCAGAAAGGGGTTTTCTCTTCCCTTCCCCCTCCTCCTCAACTAGTCGTTGTATGCCTGGTGGCAAGGACTCTGCCCTCATGATGGCAAGGTTGTAGAGCATGCAGCAGACCACAACGAATCAGTGAGTACTGCAGGGCTCCTCCAGAGCGGTCCAGGCAGCAGAAGCATTGTTTAATGATGCCAATGATCTGTTCTGAGATTCCGTGTGACACCATGGCTTTCATTGTATGTCATGAGCCAGGTGGTCAGCAGATAGCCCTTGTCACCCAGTAGCCACCCTCTGTCGTAGTGGCTCAAATGCTGATGGTACAGCGGACTGCTGCAGAATGAAGGCATCATGACTGCTGCCAGGATACCGAGCATTGACCTGCATGATACGCTGAGTATGGTCGCACACTAACTGGACATTGAGGGAGTAGAATCCCTTCCGGTTGCAGTACATCTCCGAATTGAGATGTGGCGCCTGCAAAGTGACGTGTGTGTAGTCAATGGCACCCTGCACTATGGGGAAGCCTGGTATCCTGGCGAAGCTGTGTGCTCACTCCGTTTGCTTCTCTCTGGCAAGAGAGAATGAAATGTATTCAACTCTCTGAATACAGAGCCTCACTCACCTCCCTTATACAGGAGTGGATGGCAAACTGGGAGATGTTACAGATGTCGCCTGCTCCAGCCTAGAAGGAGCCCGACGCAAGGAACGGTCACCTTTATGGCCATTGGCAATACTATCCTCTCCTGAACTGAGGCTGCAGGTCTGCCTGTAGCAGGTGGCAGATTTTAATGAGCACCTCTGGGAGCAACTGATCTGCGCAGACCCCTTACAAGTCAGTACCAAGTCCTTGAGCATGTGTCACACCACACCTTGTAGACTTTAGACAACTTTAAAGAAGTCTAGAAAGCACGTAACACTTCTACAAACTCAGCAACAGCTAGTCGAAAGCATAGTAGAAAGCAATCAGCAGCTAACCTGTAAGTAGGTGATGATCCCTTTAAGTATCACTGGTGGAGGGTAATTCCTGCTGCTGAATGCATGTTCAGCTGTGCGAGGTTAATAGAGGGCATTAGCTCCAGCGTTTGAGGTCGGAAATGGCAGCACTGGCATCAAATCAGCATTACACGCTGATTGGCGTCACGGTCTACGTACTCTGCATAAATGGTGCACGCTCCCAGCGTCGATGTTAATGCCCTCACTAAAATGCCATCCACCATGGCCTACACCAGATGTGTGTGCGCGCTGCTCAGGCGCCATTTTCAACCCAAAACTGCACCTGTAGTGCTCAACCAAATTTTTAGCCCATAATATTTCTTTAGGCATAGGCTGGCTCTCCAGGTCCCTCTGATACTACACTAGTGGATTGGGGCGAGTGGTAGTCTACTCCGACCATATAAATTAACCTGTCTCTGGGGTTTGAGCTGGAATCTGTGACCTTTGATTTAGGTGGATGGAAGATCCGCTCCACCCCGCTGGCGCTGGCAGAGCAGCCCTGTCAGGATTTTGCCTCGTATATCATTGAATGGACATTTCCTGTTCTAATTGGAGGAAAGTAATCCAGTTGACATTTGCCATGTTGGGCCAGTAATTCCAGTCCCAACGCGTGAGTACGGACGGGGTACTCACGCGTGGGCCCGATGGAAGTGCCGGTTTTCAGGATGCACAGCGCATGTGCTGAAAACCGGCATTTCCTATCCTCTAAACCAAGGGGTTAAGAGGTGGAACGCGTGCGACGTATCAGGCAGTGTGTGCGCGCTGAAATTCGTTTTTTTGTAAAGAGTTGCCCGTGTGTAAAGGCCTCCGGTTTTTACGCTTGAAAAAACCAGACGTAAGTACTTAGTTTTACAGGTAAGTGGTCTATTAATACAATTTAGGATTTTTTCCCCACAGGTTTATTATTTTTAAAGAATTTACAGTAAGGTAAGTGTATTTTTAGACCCGATTTGTTAAAAAAAAAAATTTTTTTAATTTGATTAATTGTTTAAAATAGTTTTTTTTTTAACAGTTATTCATAGTTCATTTATTTAGTGGGATTTTTAAAAAACTTTTATTTGTAGTTTAAGTGCTGTTTTGGGCACCCTGAGTTTTCATGAGTTTGACAGTTCTTACTATCAAACTCATGAATGAACTTTTGCAACCTCCCATTGGTTGCCCAGTGCCCACGTGATCCCAGCCGGCTCATCAAAATAACTACGCTTGAATTCTGTTTAAAACTACTTTACATTCTTCAAAATAATGTAAAAGTATTAAACTTTATAAAAGTTACCTAAAGATTAATAAAAATGCAAAAAATTTATTTAAAATGCTGCTCTGCATGTAAAATTGCTTTGCAGCTTGTGTTAAAAATTGGGGGCATGGCCTGTGTTAAGGAGACCTCAAGGGGCGTGTCTAACTTAGACTCCGCGCTCGAGGCTTCGCGCTGGCTGCACTCCTGGGCGGCGTGACGTCAGACGCTGCCCGGGAGTAATCAACTGAAAACAGGAATTGCAAGCGTCCTGGGAGCAGAACGGCAGGCGCGCCGGGTAAGTGCACATCGGGGGCTTGCACGCGCGACAAGCCCCCGAACCTAATTTCTGGGCTGTTATGAATCCGACTGTTCTGCAGTGAATTTTGGATGGAGTATTGGTATCACAATGGCTGCTTTGTGAGCAATTCATCCCAAATATAGGTTGAATGTTGTTTCATTCTGGATATTTCCTTTCATAGAGTCATAGATAGAGTCATAGAGTTTTACAGCACAGAAATAGGCCCTTCGGCCAATCATGTCCGCGCCGGCCATCAAGCCCTGTCTATTCTAATCCCATTTTCCAGCACTTGGTCTGTAGCCTTGTATGCTATGGCGTTTCAAGTGCTCATCTAAATGCTTCTTTAATGTTGTGAGGGTTCCTGCCTCTACCACACTTTCAGGCAGTGAGTTCCAGATTCCAACCACCCTCTGAGTGAAAAAAGTTTTTCCTCAAATCCCCTCTAAACTTCCTGCCCCTTACCTTGAAACTATGCCCCCTGGTTATTGACCCCTCTACTAAGGGGAAAAGTTTCTTTCTATCTAGCCTATCTATGCCCCTAATAATTTTGTACACCTCAATCAGGTCCCCCCTCAGCCTTCTCTGCTCTAAGGAAAACAACCCCAGCCTGTCCAGTCTCTCTTCATAGCTGAAGCGCTTCAGCTCAGGTAACATCCTGGTGAATTTCCTATGCACCCTCTCCAATGCAATCATATCCCTCCTATAGTGCGGTGACCAGAACTGCACACAGTATTTTAGCTGTGGCCTAACTAGCATTTTGTACAGCTCCATCATAACCTCCTTGCTCTTGCCTTCATTAGCTGAGGCATGGACTATAAGTATCCCATATGCCTTTTTAACCACCTTATCTACCTGTCCTGCTGCCTTCAGGAATCTATGTACATGCACACCAAGGTCCCTCTGATCCTCTGTCCTTCCTAGGGTCCTACCATTCATTGTGTATTCCCTTGCCTTGTTAGTCCTCCCAAAATGCATCACCTCACACTTTTCAGGGTTAAATTCCATTTGCCACTGTTCTGCCCATCTAACCATCCCGTCTATATCGTCCTGTAGCCTGAGGCTTCCCTCCTCGCTATTTACCACTCCACCGAACTTACTGATTAATGATTTAGATATGAATGTAGGAGGTATAATGTACACTACAAACAACAGAAGACCCAGCACCGATCCCTGTGGTACACCACTGGACACAGACTTCCAGTCACAAAAACAACCTTCGACTATCACCCTCTGCCTCCTACCACTCAGCCAATTTTGGATCCAATGTGCCAAATTTCCCTGGATCCCATGGGCTCTTACCTTCTTGACCAGTCTCTCATGTGGAACTTTGTCAAAAGCCTTACTGAAGTCCATGTAGACTACATCAACTGCACTACCCTCATCCACACACCTAGTCACCCCCTCTCAAAATTCAATCAAATTGGTGAGACATGATCTCCCCCTGACAAAACCATGCTGACTATCCCTGCCTCTCCAAGTGGAGACTAATTCTGTCCCTCAGTATTTTTTCCAATAATTTCCCTACCACTGATGTTAGGCTCACTGGCCTGTAATTCCCTGGTTTATCCCTACTATCCTTCTTGAACAATGGTACTATGTTAGCTGTTCTCCAGTCCTCTGGCACCTTCCCTGTGGCCAGAGAGGTTCTGAAAATTTGTGTCAGAGCCCCTGCAATCTCCTCCCTTGCCTCAAACAGCAGCCTGCGATACATCCCATCAGGGCCTGGGGATTTATCCACTTTTAAACCCGCTAAAACTGCTAATACCTCCTCCCTCTCAGTACTAATTTGTTCAAGTGTATCACAATCCCCCTGCCTGATTTCTATGCCTACATCATCCTTCTCCAAAGTGAACACAGATGCAAAATATTCATTTAAAACCTCACCTACATCTTCCGGCTCTACACACAGATTGCCACTTTGGTCCCTAATGGGCCCTACTCTTTCCCTGGTTATCCTCTTGCCCTTAATATACTTATAAAACTGTGGTGTATGTGTCTTTAAGAGCAATTATGGTGTATGTGCCTTTAAGAGCCCCAGGTGTGCGTAATGCCGGTAATTGCCACTTGGGCTATATAAGCCTGTGTATTGTGTATATCCTTTAGAAACCCCCCCCCAGACTTGCTTAGTAAATACCTATGAACCAACTCCTGTCTTCAGTGTCTTTATCTACACACGGACACTACAAAAACACCTTGGGATTTTCCTTTATTTTGCCCGCCAGTGTTTTTTCATGCCCCCTTTTCGCTCTCCTAATTTCTTTTTTAAATACCCCTCTGCACTTTCTATACTCCTCTAGGGCTTCCACTGTTTTTCATCCTTTATATCTGCCAAAAGCCTCCCTTTTTTTCCTAATCCATTCTTGTGTATCCCTTGACATCCAGGGTTCCCTGGGTTTGTTGGTCCCACCCTTGACCTTTTACGGGAACATGTTGGTGTTGTACTCTCTCTATTTCCTTTCTGAAAGACTCCCACTGCTCTGATGTGGATTTTCCTACAAGTAGCTGATCCCAGTCCACTTTGGCCAGATCCTGCCTTCTATTAAGATCGGTCTTCCCCCAATTTAGAACCTTTATTTCCAGTCCATTTTTGTCCTTTTCCGTGACTACCTTAAACCTCACCGAATTATGGTCACTGTCACCAAAATGCTCTCCTACTGAAACATCTACCACTTGCCCGGCTACATTCCCTAGAATTATGTCTAGTACCGCCCCCTCTCTTGTAGGACTTTCTACATGCTGGCTCAAAAAGCTCTCTTGGATGCACTTTAAGAATTCCGGACCCTCTAAGCCTTTCACACTCTGACTATCCCAGTTAATATTGGGGAAGTTGAAATCCCCTACTATTATTACCCTATTGTTTCTACACTTCTCTGAGATTTGCCTACATATCTGTTCCTCTATCTCCCCCTAATTGTTTGGGGGTCGATAGTACACTCCCAGCAAAGTGCTTGCCCCCTTTTTGTTTTTAAGTTCTACCCATATGGCCTCGTTAGAGGAACCTGCTAAGATATCATCCCTCCTTACTGCAGTAATTGACTCCTTGATTAATATTGCAACACCCCCTCTTTTACACCCCCCTCTGTCCCACCTGAAGATTCTATACCCCGGAATATTGAGCTGCCAGTCCTGCCCCTCTCAACCATGTCTCTGTGATAGCAACAATATCATACTCCCATGTGTTCATCAACACCTTCAATTCATCTGCCTTACTCGCAAGACTCCTTGCATTAAAATAAATGCCATCCAGCCTTGCCATACTCCCTTGTGCCGTTACATATTTGCTCTGCCTTCCAGGCTGACTTGTTTTTTCCTCTATATTTGGCTGTGCATCACCCCCTACTATAAGTAGCTTCTTAATTTTCCCCCCTTTTTCTATCACATTTCTCCTCTGCTGCTGTTGTTGCCAAGTTGTTCCCTACATTCTCCAGAACTTCATCAAAGTGACCAGTCTTTATGGGAGAACCTGAATAACAAATGTCAGCAGCTATTTTAGGATGTGAAATGAACTGAAGCTGTACCTCACCTAATGTCCACGCATGCACATTTCCAACAAGTTTCTCTGGAAAGTTCAGGGGTGAAAACCCAAGCCAAGTTTCACCTGCGTAACATTTGGGGTCCAAAATGGGCACTATGAGGCCGAATTCAGCAATGCAATATTCCGTGCTGGAAGTGCAGCAGAAATGCAAGCAACATCAAATTGGTCCTGCTGCTCAATATTCATCCAGGGTGCCTGCCTGCAGCAAGCAAAGGCATCATTTAAATATGATAATAAGGATCCAGTGCCTGAATCAGGCCTTTTGTTAAATTGGTGTCCGTGCATGCCTCAAACGTCATTTCCTTAACATGCCCAGTAACTGAGGGCAGGAACAATCAGCAAGCAGCTTTCAAAAGTGGTATTTAAAGGGATCCTCACCTACATTGAGGTTGTTTTAGCTATTAGTCAGTTTAGGCTTCTAGGGTTCTTTTGGCAAGTTTGGAAAATGTTTGAGATAATTTTGCAGAGTGAGTTGGTGGAGGGCAAGAACTGTTTCACATAATTTGCTTGTTCTGAATTACTGAACATTGGAATGCTGTTGGGCTTACCATCAGTGAAACAATTCTTGGACTTTCAAAAGGCCTTCGAGAAGTTACAGCATAGGAAAACAGAGAGCAGGTTTTAAAGGTAGTCACTCAGACTGGCGGAAGGTGGGAAGTGGTGTCCACAAGGGATCAGTGCTGGGCCAATGTTGTTCACTATTTTACATACATGATTTGGACTTGGGAATCGGAAGTACAATATCAAAATTTGCGGAAGACAACAAATTGGAGGGGATGGTTGATACTGAGGAAGACTGCAACAAAATACAAGAAGACATCGACAAACTTGCAGAATATGAATGTAAATGGCAAATGAATTTTAATATAGATAAATGTGAGGTGGTGTATTTTGATAGGACAAATAAGGAGGTCACCTATTCCTTGGAAAATAAATCTAAAATCTAAATGGGGTAGAGGAGCAACGGGGTCTAGGGGTACAGATGCACAAATTAAAACTAGCAATGCAGGTTAACAAAGCCATAAAAATGCAAACAAAGCACACTGCTCTTCACCACACCCCCAATGACTCACCTACCAACAATCTCTATCAATCACGACTCATACGTCACAATCATAGCTTCACCACACCCTCACACACTGATCACTGTTGCAAGCCTCACACCTTGCACACACTGCCAGCTATTCAAACATGACAGGCACATCACCCAAACACATTGCACCACATTCACTGACACACTTCTCTTTCCCGAGCTCCCCAAGGTGGCGCATAACGGGAGACAGCAGCAGCTAACCGGTGGGGGACAGGCACAACTGCATATTCTGACCCAGCTGGAGGAGGCTGTGCTAGACATCATTTGAGGGGTCGTCACTGAGGCTGTGGCGATCAGCGAGGCAGAAACCATTGATGATGATGGTATGCTCATACCGAATCCTCCTTTTCACATTCCACTTCCCCTTCATCCCACAATCACTTCTCACTTACAAGCTGCTGATGGTGTAAGCATGCCCCTCCCCTCACCACAACCCTACCCTTGTGCCTTTCTCCTTTTGGCTACCCAAGAACTTCAAGCTTCCCAGCCAGTGCAGGAAGAACAAGAGGAGAGTGATGGAGAAGAAGAGACACCATCACTTGATCTGACACTCGCATTTTAGAGGGTAGTTTAGAGGCGGGATTTGCACATGGTGAGTCAGTGGGCACGAGTTAGCTGCAGCAAGGGCAAGGGGAAAGGCTAGCACAGGTGCCAGCTCCCTGGAGGGTGAGTGCGCACACAAGTTGTGCTGCAGAGGACTCGGGTGAGGACTTCGATGGGGTGGCCTTCAGAAGAAGGGTGATGGGCATGCACACACAAATGCTTGGTGCATTGGCAAGCCTGCCAAAGAACCTGTTGTCATTGTCGAGGAGCATGGAGGAGTCCAGCTCCAGCTTTGTGCAGAGCTTGGCGCCCATGATTTTCAAGATGGAAGTGATGGTTAACTGCATTGGAGCACAGTTGGACTTGACCATGATGCAGAGTCTGAGTCTGATGCCGATGTCTCAGCTTCCATTGCAGCACAAGCGGAAGCGACTCAATGTCTGAGTGCTGCAGAGGAAGCTCAGACTTCTGTCATGCAAGCTCAGCTTGTTTCCACACAAGCTCAGACTGCTGCCATCGTTTATGAGTGTGGAAAGGGGCTTGCAGAGTGTCACAGGAGTCCAGCAATCTGTCCTCCAACAGATTACTAGGATTGCTGAGGCACCGCTTTGGGGGAGTGGCAGTGGCTCCGTGGAGCACAAACTTGCTGTCCTTTCAGGATGACAGCATTCGTACTTCCACCACCGCTAGTCCGCCAGTGCCCTTGATGTTGCCTGTCAGCCAGCCCGTCCAGACTGCTGCTGCCCATGCTGAGGTGGTGCAGTCTACAGCCAGGTCTTCTAGGCCCAGAGATGCTCGAGGCCCTCCTGCAAGGCCATCTGCAGTCTCCCCCACTGAAAGTCAGTAGTCTTCCACCAGCCATGCTGCAGCCACTGGGGTAGCATAAGAACATAAGAAATAGGAGCAGGAGTAGGCCATTCGGCCCTTCGAGCCTACTCCGCCATTCAATGAGATCATTGCTGATCTTCTGCCTCAACTCCATTCACCGGTCCTATCGCCATATCCTGGTTCTAGACTCCCCAGCCAAGGGAAACATTCTCCCAGCATCCACCCTATCAAGCCCTGTAATAATTTTGTATGCTTCAGTGAGATCCCCTCTCATTCTCCATATCCCTTGATGCCTTTACTAGGATTGCTGAGGCACCGCTTTGGCGAACTGCGAGATGTTTGCTATGTCGCCTGTTCCAGCCTTGAAGGATCAGCTGGCGACAAAATTCAGGGCCATGGTCACCTTGACAGGCACTGGCAGAGCCATTGTTGCCCTGCTCAGAGGCTGCAAGTCTGGTTCCAAGAGGTAGCAGAGTTCTGCGACCACCTCCCTGACGAGGTGAAGCCGCCAAACACACTGCTCCTGGCTTAGCTGTAGGTAGGAGAAGTGCTCCCTGAAGACCCTAGGTGGGTTAGGCCTTCTGCAAGCCCTCCTCCCGCTCCTCCTCCCTCTGCACACAGCTTGCCTTCTTTGCTGCCTCTGCTCCATCTCCCTGTCATGGTGCAGCGCGAGGGGGACTGCAACTAGAGGCCCCATGACAGGGAGCAAGTGGTGTTCTCAGAGGCCTTCTAGTAGCAGCCAACGCCTTCCCAACATCCATCAGGACTCTCTGCACACTGTCTTCTAGCAACTCAGTACTCATACAAATGCTGCAAGAGCCAGTATAAAAGCAATAAGCAACTTACCTGCAAGTTGGATGTATCCCTTTAAATTGCGCTGGTGGGGAAGGGTCCCTCATGCACCTGAACGCATGTTCAGCTGTTCGTGTTTAGGAGAGGGTGTTGAATGGAGCAGCGATGTCAAAAATGGCAGGTCGTACATCAAGTCAGCGTTACTCGTTGACTGACGTCACGATCTGCCTACTCTGCATACTGCCAGTGCACACACGTACCGCCCATGCTATCGCCCTCACCGAGATGGCGATAGCGTGGGCTTCGTCGGAAGTGGGCGGAAGCAAGGCGGACAACTTTTTTTAAACGGCCATAGCTACCGGCACTAATGTGCCGAATTTCGCAGCAGTTATGTGAAACTTATATAGAACTGTGGTTAGGCCACACTAAGAGTACTGTGCACAGTTCTGGACTCCATATTACAAAAAGGATATGGAAGCACTGGATAAAGTGTAAAGAAGATTTACAAGGATGATACCAGAACTGAGAGGGTACAACTATCAGAAAAAATTCAACAGATTAGGTCTCTTTTCTCTAGAAAAGAGAAGATTGAGAAGTGACCTGATACAGGTCTTTAAAATTATGAAGGGGTTTGATAGGGTAGACGTAGAGAAGATGTTTCCAGTTGTGTGGAGTCCAAAACCACGAGCCATAAACATAAGGTAGTCACTAATAAATCCAATAAGAAATTCAGGAGAAGCTTCTTTATGAGTGGTGAGAATCTGGAACCTGCTACTACAGGGAGTAGTTGATGCGATTAGTATAGATGCATTTAAGGGGACGCCAGATAAGTACATGGGCTAGAAAGGAATAGATGATATGTTGATAGGTTGAGATGAAGTAAATAGTGTAGGAGGAGGTTTCTGTGGAGCATAAACCCTGGCATGGACCTGTTGGGCCGAATGGTCTGTTTCTGTGCTGTAAATTCTATGTAATTAAGGCTCCCAAATCAGGAGGAGACGCAGTAGCAGCAAGGAAGGTAGCAAAGACCTGCCCAGGCTGCAAGATGAGGGCGAAGGAAGTTTGGGTGCTGGAGGCATTACAGCATGTGGGTATTCAGGAACAGAACATTATACCTAAACCTCACAGAGCAACAGTGTGCAAGGTGACTGCATTTTAAAAGGGAGCCAGTCACTTATCCGTGCACCTGTTAAAAGTGAGAATTATTTACTCTATGAAAATCCTTCATCATTTTGAACACCTCTATTAAATCTCCCCTTAACCTTCTCTGCTCTGCTCTGGAACAATCCCAGTGTGGCGGAGCCACCAAGGGTCTCAGAACAAGTAGTAATAATCCCTTTAACTACAGTGTAGTGCAGCCGTGGACTGCACCTTTAAACTGCCTGTTAACTGTACTGTATTGTGTTTTCCTGCACTCCACGTGATGACGTCATGACGCCGATCACGTGACCACCAGTGGCGCAAAGAACGCGATGACGTCATGACGTCAGCTTCCAGAATCTTCCAGTAGTCGTCGAGTGCCCAGCAAGCTGATTAGACCTGTGTACCGTTTCTCCTGTAGTTCCCCTGTTAACTTCATTGTTCATTAAAACCTGTTGATTTGATTCATCGAGTCGAATACCTTATTCAGATAGGAACCTCCGTTCCTACATTGGTGACCCCGATCTCGTCGGACAACTTTCGTCGAGGATGAACACGAACGCCGTCGCCCTTAAACTGCCGCAGTTCTGGGAACAGCAGCCAGCAGCATGGTTTTTCCAGGCAGAAGCACAGTTCGCTCTCCGGGAGGTCACAGCGGATTCGACCCGTTATTATTATGTGGTTGCTGCTCTCGACAGTGCCACGGCCTCGCGGGTCGTCAGCATCCTTGGAAGCCCACCGGAGGAGGGCAAGTATGAAGCGCTTAAAGCCCGTTTGCTACAGGTATTTGATCTTAATAAGTCGGAGCGGGCACGCAAGCTTATTTCCATGCCTGGCCTCGGGGACTCAAAACCGTCAGAGCTGATGAGTCAAATGCTCACGCTGTTGGGCGCGGAACCCCGATGTTTTTTATTCCGTGAGCTTTTCCTCTGCCAGCTACCCGAACCGGTTCAGGCGGCCTTGGCCAACACTGCCATCACAGACAGTGCTGAACTCGCTGCAGAGGCAGACAAGATATTTACTGTTACTCAGCAATGTTGTGCAGCCACGAGGCGCCTTTCCCCCACGCGAGCCCTCCCCCAGCAGGATGGTGCGCGTACCACGCCCATTTTGGCGCCAAAGCTCGATGCTGCCGGCCTCCTTGCAGTTTCCCTCAAGAAAAAAAAACTCCAACAAACCTGCGTCCTCCCGGACGGACGACAAGGTCTGAAAAGCACGGCAAGTTAGCTATGGCGGCGGGCTCAGCGGGCAAACTCATTTACGTTACGGATTCCGTTACGGGCCGACGATTCCTGTGTGACACTGGTTCACAGTGCAGCATCCTGCCAGCTTCAAAGCTGGACCTACTATCCGGCGGCCAGGGGCCTTCCCTCGTGGCAATAAATGGCACTGCCATGTGTACGTTCGGTAAACGGACGGTAAATTTAACCTTCGCCGGTCAGCGTTTCGTCTGCGACTTTATTACAGCTAAGGTCTCACAGACCATCCTGGGGGCTGATTTTTTCTGTGCCAATGGTCTGCTGGTCGACGTCCAACACTGCCGACTCATTAATGCGTCCACTTTCCACGCAGTGCCCTGCCACCGCAGCACCGCCGTGTCCTGGTCGGTGGCCTGTGCGGTTCCGTCGCAAGACGGGTTTACGCGCCTGCTCGGCGAATTCCTGGAGCTCACCAGGCCTACTTTTTCGGCTGCAGGCTCACGGCACGGGGTGGAGCACCATATCTCCATGACCGGAGCACCCGTTTACGCTCGGGCGCGGCGATTAGAAGCCGGCAAGCTGGCAGCCGCAAAGGCTGAGTACCAGACCATGGAGCGCCTCGGGATCATCCGGCGTTCGGACAGCCCTTTGTTCTCCCCATTGCATATAGTACCCAAACCAGGCGACGGATGGCGACCTTGCGGGGATTACAGACGCTTAAACAATGCCACGACACCGGACAGGTATCCTATTCCCCACATCCAAGATTTTTCGGCACATCTGGCTGGCAACTCTATATTTTCTAAAGTGGATCTCGTTCGTGGATATCACCAAGTTCCGGTGCACCCTCCAGATGTCCCCAAAACGGCAGTCATCACTCCGTTCGGCCTTTTTGAGTTCCTCCGCATGCCATTCGGTCTGAAAAATGCAGCTCAAGCATTCCAGCGGTTGATGGACTCTGTCTTACGGGACCTGCCCTTCATTTTTGTATATTTGGACGACATCCTAATAGCCAGCAAGGATACGACAGCTCACATGGCCCATTTACGTACACTTTTCGCCCGGCTCAGCCAACACGGCCTTATTGTCAATCCGGCCAAATGCACGTTTGGAGTATCCAGTATTGATTTCCTGGGACACAGGATTACCCCAGAAGGCGCCGTCCCACTAGCCACCAAGGTAGAGGCAGTTACCGCATTCCCACGGCCTCACACAGTCAAACCCCTG
Source organism: Somniosus microcephalus (assembly GCF_052327205.1). Lineage (NCBI taxonomy): Eukaryota > Metazoa > Chordata > Chondrichthyes > Squaliformes > Somniosidae > Somniosus > Somniosus microcephalus. The sequence continues at coordinate 115,889,208 of NC_140993.1, read as the reverse complement.
CAAGAGTTCTTGGGGATGGTAAATTTTTATCATCGTTTCGTCCCCAAGGCGGCCCGGTTAATGCAACCTCTGTACGAAGCACTAAAAGGAAAGTCGGGCAAGGATGTTCTCACTTGGACACCACAAATGGACCAGGCATTCCGCGATACCAAGGCGGCGTTGGCGGATGCAACTATGCTAGCACACCCACTCCCGGGCGCGACTGTTGCCCTCACTACAGATGCCTCCGACTACGCCATCGGAGCAGTTCAAGAGCAGTGGGTCGACGGGGGTTGGCAGCCGTTAGCCTTTTTCAGCCGCCAACTGCGCAAGAACGAGCGAAAGTATAGCACTTTTGACAGAGAGTTGCTAGCCCTGTTTTTGGCCATCCGGCATTTCCATTTCCTTCTAGAAGGCCGTCCGTTCACTGCATTCGTGGACCACAAGCCGCTCACCTTCGCCATGGCTAAAACGGCGGAACCTTGGTCAGCTCGGCAGCAGCGCCACCTCACGTTTATATCCGAATTCACAACGGATTTGCGGCACGTGTCAGGCAAGGATAATCTCGTTGCAGATTGCCTTTCCCGGGTTCCAGTCCAGGCAGTCCACCTGGGCATCGATTTCGTCGGACTGGCCGAGGATCAACTGGCAGACCCAGAGGTACAAGCGTTTAGGACCACGCCTTCCAGTTGGCAGGTTGCAGACGTGCCGTTTCAAGCGGCAGGAACCACGCTCTTGTGCGACACATCCATGGGAGTGCCCCGGCCCATCGTGCCGGTCGAATGGCGCAAGGAAGTATTCCAGGCAATCCACGGGTTATCTCACCCGGGGATGTGGGCTTCTCAACGGCTACTGTCCCGCAAATTTGTTTGGAAAGGCATGCATTTGGACGTCCGGGACTGGACAAACAATTGCATCAATTGTCAAAAATCCAAAGTCCACCGTGACGTCAAGGCTCCGGTTGCCAACTTCCCGGTGCCTGAGCGCCATTTCGAACACGTTCACGTGGATTTAGTAGGTCCCCTTCCCGGGTCACGTGGATTCACACACCTCCTGACGGTGGTAGACCGGACCACCAGGTGGCCAGAGGCGATTCCCTTGGCCGCTACCACCGCAGCAGACGTCGCCAGGGCGTTTCTTTCGTTGTGGGTGGCTCGGTTCGGGGTGCCATCGGACATCTCCTCAGACCGCGGTCCACAATTCACATCAGAGCTGTGGAACGCAGTGGCACAAGGCCTGGGTACCAAGCTGCACCGTACCACCGTGTACCATCCGCAGGCGAATGGTCTGTGCGAAAGGTTCCATCGGTCTCTCAAAGCGTCCCTCCATGCCAGCTTGAGGGGACCCAACTGGGTGGACAGGCTCCCATGGGTGATGCTGGGCCTCCGGACAGCCCCAAAGGAGGATCTTCAGTCTTCATCGGCTGAACTGGTTTATGGCCAGACACTCAGAGTGCCAGGTGACTTTCTCCCTCCACACACCGAACCATGGTCTGCAGCTCAACAGCTCCTGCTACATCAGGAGGCGGCTAGGAATTTCCTGCCCATCCCAACCTCGCAGCATGACCTGCAGAGGCCTCACGTCCCGACAGAGCTCATGAGTTCGGACTATGTCTTTATTAGACAGGACGGTCACAGAGACCCGCTCAAGCCGCCGTATACCGGACCTTTTCATGTCATCTCATCATGAGAAAAGTTTTTCACAGTCGAAGTTGGTGGAAAGTCTGATACCATCTCTATCGACCGGCTCAAACCAGCCCACCTAGATCGGAGTGAGCCTGTCGTGGCTGCTCAACCGCCTCGCTGCGGCCGACCGCCGTTGGCCGCCAGACCAGCCGTGCACCAGCCCACCGTCGAACAGCCCGATTCGGCCTCAGACGCGCCTGCACCTCTGACTACCGTTTCTGCCTCGCCCGAGACGCCGCTTCTGCCGCAATCTGGCACTGGTTCTTCTACTAACGCCCCGTTTCCGCTGCCTGAGTTTCATCGCCGTTCGGCCAGGACCATTAAACTTCCTACTCGGTTGACAGTGTCCGTTAAAGTGGATTCTGGGGGGGGCGCCTGTGGCGGAGCCACCAAGGGTCTCAGAACAAGTAGTAATAATCCCTTTAACTTCAGTGTAGTGCAGCCGCGGACTGCAACTTTAAACTGCCTGTTAACTACTGTATTGTGTTTTCCTGCACTCCACGTGATGACGTCATGACGCCGATCACGTGACCACCAGTGGCGCGAAGAACGCGATGACGTCATGACGTCAGCTTCCAGAATCTTCCAGTAGTCGCTGAGTGCCCAGCAAGCTGATTAGACCTGTGTACCGTTTCTCCTGTAGTTTCCCTGTTAACTTCGTTGTTCATTAAAACCTGTTGATTTGATTCATCGAGTCGAATACCTTATTCAGATAGGAACCTCCGTTCCTACACCAGCTTCTCTAGTCTCTCCACATAACTGAAGTCCCTCATCCCTGGTATCATTCTGGTAAATCTCCTCAGCACCCTCTCCAAGGCTTTGAAATTCTTTCTAACTGGAAGGATGAACTTCCATTAACCAGATGGATTGCCTTGCAAGGATGTCCTGAAAGGTGGAGTGAAGAATGCTACTGTTTATGCAAAGTTTAAAATTAAAGGGAGGATGTTCCTCTTGGTGCAGGTACATTGGTTGAAGAAGATGTTCCTGTACTTCTTTTGGGAGGTGAAGCCTCTCAAATTAAATTTAACCAAAATGCACAAATGATGGATTGGACCTGCTGCATCCAAAACTGTATGATTGAATGGATATTTAAACTTCAATACGTGACACACTGGATTTGCCCTATAGCAAATGATGTGGGTAGACCTGAGCAGGGGAGAGGTGTGGTTTGTGAAGCTGCTTCTATTTAAGAATTTATTTAACACTCCTACCACACGTCTGAAGTCTTAAATTGAAGTATTACATGACTCTTGTAAATATCTACTTGCCTATAATTATTGGTTTAAGATGGGCTTATCACATATCACATGTGAATCAATCCTTATTTTGATATAGATCATAGGCGAACAATATTCCATAATTGGGTTAAATTGGGAATCAGCTGAGTTTGGGTTGTATATGAGGAGAGTTTCTCAGATTGTTTCAACAGATAAGTCAGCAATATTTTGGTTTTAAATTAAATTAAAGATATGTTTCTGGGGTGAGGAGCAATCTTTGGACCCCTTCAGGCTTGAAATTTTTAACCAGTAATAAACAACACTTTGTGTCCAAAGCCTATAAGATGTTCAACAAGGTGGGGGATAATATTTATGGAATGCAAAGGCTCTGGAAAAGGAACCTTGGATTTGAATTCACACACGTAAATTGGCCAACAGGGCAGCTCTCAGGGGGATGTAAAAGATCTCATGGCACTCTTTTGAAGAAGAGTAGGGAAGTTCTCCCCGGTGTTCTGGTCAATGTTTATCCCTCAACCAATATCACTGAAACAGATTACCTAGTCATTATCATATTGCTGTTTGTGGGATACTGCTGTGCACAAATTAGCTGCTGCGTTTCCTACATTACAATAGTGACAAAACTTCAAAAAGTACTTCATTAGCCGTAAAGCGATTTGGGACATACAAAAATACATTAATTTTTTTCTTTTGTTTCTTTCCTCCTTTCCTTCCTTGCTTCCTTCCATCCCATCTTAAGCCATAAACCTGTCTCCATGCAATGTGGAAAGCTTTTATAGATATGTGAAGAGAAAAAGATTGGTGAAGTCAAGCGTAGGTCCCTTGCAGTCAGAATCGGGGGAATTTATAATGGGGAACAAAGAAATGGCAGACCAACTAAATACATATTTTGGTTCTGTCTTCACAAAGGAGGACACAAATAGCCTCCCAGAGATGCCGGGGAACATAGGGTCTGATGAAAGGGTGGAACTGAAAGAAATCAGTATTTGTAGGGAAATGGTGTTAGGAAAATTGATGGGACTGAAGGCCGATAAATCCCCAGGGCCTGATAATCTACATCCCAGGGTACTTAAGGAAGTGGCCCTAGAAATAGTAGATGCATTGCTGGTCATCTTCCAGAACTCGATAGACTCTGGAACGGTACCCATGGATTGGCGGGTAGCTAATGTTACCCCACTATTCAAAAAAGGTGGTAGAGAAAAGGCGGGGAATTATAGACCGGTAAGCTTGACATCGGTAGTGGGGAAAATGCTAGAGTCCATTGTAAAAGATGTAATAGCAGAGCACTTGGAAAGCAGTGACTGGATCGGACAAAGTCAACATGGATTTACAAAAGGTAAATCATGCTTGACTAATCTACTGGAATTGTTTGAGGATGTAACTGGTAAAATAGATAAGGGAGAACCAGTGGATGTGGTGTATTTGGACTTTCAGAAGGCTTTCGATAAGGTCCCGCATAAGAGATTAGCGTGCAAAATTAAGGCACATGGGATTGGGGGCAAGGTATTGACTTGGATAGAGAACAGGTTGGCGGACAGAAAGCAAAGAGTTGGAATAAACGGGTCGTTTTCCGAGTGGCAGGCAGTGACTAGTGGGGTACCGCAAGGATCGGTCCTAGGACCCCAGCTGTTCACAATATATATTAATGATCTGGATGAGGGAATTGGATGTAATATCTCCAAATTTGCAGATGACACAAAGCTGGGTGGGAGGGTATGCTGTGAGGAGGATGTCGTGAAACTCCAGTACGATTTGGACAGGTTGGGTGATTGGGCAGAAACATGGCAAATGCACTATATGTGGATAAATGTGAGGTTATCCACTTTGGTGGCAAAAACAGGAAGGCAGATTATTATTTGAATGGCAATAGATTGGGAGAAGGGGAAGTGCAAGGAGACCTGGGTGTTCTTGTGCACCAGTCGCTGAAGGTAAGCATGCAGGTGCAGCAGGCGGTTAAGAAGGCAAATGGTGTGTTGGCCTTCGTAGCAAGAGGGTTCGAGTACACGAACAAGGATGTCTTGCTGCAGTTGTACAGGGCCTTGGTGAGACCACACCTTGAGTATTGTGTGCAGTTTTGGCCTCCTTACCTGAGGAAGGACGTTCTTGCCATGGAAGGAGTGCAGCAAAGATTCACCAGGCTGATACCTGGGATGGCAGGAATGACGTATGAGGAGAGATTGTGTCGATTGGGCTTATACTCACTGGAGTTTAGAAGATTGAGAGGGGATCTCATCGAAACCTATAAAATTCTGTCAGGCCTGGACAGACCAGGTGCAGGAAGGATGTTTCTGATGGCCGGGGAGTCCAGAACCAGGGGTCATAGTCTAAGGATAAGGGGTAAGCCATTTAGGACTGAAATGAGGAGGAATTTCTTCACCCAGAGAGTGGTGAACCTGTGGAATTCTCTGCCACAGAGGGCGATGGAGGCCAGTTCATTAAGTATATTCAAGAAAGAGTTGGATATATTTCTTAAGGCTAAAGGGATCAAGGGATATGGGGAGAAGGCAGGGACAGGGTACTGAATTTGGATGATCAGCCATGATCTCATTGAATGGCGGAGCAGGCTCGAAGGGCCGAATGGCCTACTCCTGCTCCTATCTTCTATGTTTCTATGTTACAGGCTTGAGAAGAAGATATGTTTCTTTGTCTTTCTATTATTAATTTCTTTGTTTCCATTAAAAATTGTTAATATCAGGTGTGAAAACGAAACAGCCTTTATGCAGAATAATACCATCTCTATCTTCACTAAACTACATCCCCCAATACATTATATTTCAAATCCTTTTCCTCGTCTTTAAATCACTCTATGACCTCACTATAATTTCCTGCAACCCTGTATCTCTTCCCATTCCCCCACCTCCCCAATCAATTGCACACACTTCGGGCACAAACCAAGCATATTCCCATAAGGAGGAAAGATTGGGCATCGAAAGCTAGAGCTCCCTGGGTGACAAAGGAAATAGAGGTTAAAATAAAACTAGAAAAAGGAGGTTTATGACAAATATCAGGTACAGAATGCAGTTGAAAACCAGGCAGAATACAGAGAGTGCAGGGGGAAATTGAAAAAGGATACAAGAAGGGCAAAGAGGGAATATGAGAAAAGATTAGCAGAAAGCATAAAAAGGTAATCAAAAATATTTTATAAATATAAAAAGTAAAAGGTTAGTCAAAGGAATGGTGGGACTGATTGGGGACAAAAATGGAAATCTTCTTGTGGAGCCAGAGGGCATGACTGAGGCACTGAATGAGGGCTTTGCATCTGCCTTCACAAAAGAGGATGATGAAGTTAATGTTGCAGTAGAGGAGGGGGGAGTAGAGATATTGGATAGGATAAAATGGATAGAAAGGAGTAGCTAAACAGGTTGGCATCACTCAAAGTTAACAAGTCATTCAATCCAGATTGGATGCATCCTAGGTTGCTGAGGGATGCTAGGGTAGATATAGCAGAAGCTCTGACCACAATCTTTCAATCCTCCTTGGGTATGGGAGTGGTGCTAGAGGACTGGAGAATTTAAAACGTTACACCCCTGTTCCAAAAAGGGGAGTGGGATAAACCTGGTAACTACAGGCCAATCAGTTTAATGGTAGTGGTAGGAAAACTACTCGAGACCATCATCAAGGACAAAATTAATTCTCACTTGGAGAAGCTTGGGTTAATAAGGGATAGCCAGCACGGATTGTTAAAGGCAAATCATGTCTGACTAACATGATTGCGTTCTTTGATGAAGTAACAGAGGGGGTTGATGAAGGTAGTGCAGTAGATGTATATATGGACTTTCAAAAGGCTTTTGATAAAGTACCAATTTAATGCAGATAAGTGTGAAGTGATGCACTTTGGGAACAACAACATGGAGAGGCAGTATAATCTAAATGGTACTATTTTGAGGGTGATACATATTCACAAATCTTTGAAAGTAGCAGGACAAGCAGGGCAAACTGTGCACAGTTTTGATCTCCTTATCTGAGAAAGTACATACATGTGTTAGAGGCGGTGCAACAAAGGTTCACTAGATTGATCCTTGGGACTAGAGAGTTGTTCTATGAGGAGAGATTGAATAGATTGGGCCAATACTCTCTAGAGTTTAGAAGAATGAGAGGTGATCTTATTGAAACATATAAGATTCTGAGGGGGATTGACAGGGTAGATGCTGAGAAGTTGTTTCTCCTGGCTGGAGATTCTAGAACGAGAGGGCATAGTCTCAGGATAAAGGGTCGGCCATTTAAGACTGAGATGAGGAGGAATTTCTTCACTCAGAGGGTTGTGAATCTTTGGAATTTTCTACCTGAAAGGGCTGTGGATGCTGAGTCATTGAGTATATTCAAGGCTGAGATAGATAGATTTTTGGACTCTAGGGGAATTGGGCGGGAAAGTTGAGTTGAGGTCGAAGATCAGCCATGATCTTATTGAATGGTGGAACAGGCTCGAAGGGCTGTATGGCCTACTCCTGCTCCTAATTCTTGTGTTCTTATATATTCTTATAAGGTGGTTAACAAAGTGGATGCAATATTTGGCTTTGTAAATAGGGGCATTGAGTACAAAAACAAGGATGTCATGCTAAACCTTCATAAATCACTGGTTAGGCCTCAGCTGGAGTATTGTGTACAATCCTGGGCACCACACTTTAGGAAGGATGTCAAACCTTGGAGAGGGTGCAGAGGAGGCTTACGAGGATGATACCAGCAATGAGGGACTTCAGTTATGTGGAGAGATTGGAGAAGCTGTGATTGTTCTCCTTAGAGCATTGAAGGTTAAGGGGAAACCTAGTAAGGTATTCAAAATTATGAATGGTTTTGATAGAGCAAGTAGGAAGAAACTGTTTCCTCTGGCAAGTGGGTTGGTAACCAGAGGTCATAGATTTAAAATAATTGGCAAATGAACTGGAGGGGAAATGAGGAGAAATGTTTTCACACAGCGGATTGTTAAGATCTGGGACACACTACCTGAAAGGATGGTGGAAGCAGATTCCATAGGAACTTTCAAAAGGCAATTGGATGTGTTACTTGAAGGGGATAATTTACAGAGCTATGGGGAAAAAGCTAGGGTGTGGGACTAAATTGGACAGCACTTTCAAAGAGTTGGTACAGGCACGATGGGCCGAATGGCCTCTTTCTGTGCTGTATGATTCTATAATTCTATGCTCTTTTACAGGCAGCCTTAGGCACCATTTGACCCTGCTGTGGAAACAGTAACACTCTATTCTCTTGCACTTCCTGTAAAAACATCGTAATGTACCCTCCTCAAAGTAGGGTGCACTGCTTCTTCCAGACTTGCAGCCAGACAGGAGAAGTGACTTCCCTAACCAGTAAACAGTGCCTTTCAGCACAAAATAAAGACACCAAATGGAGCCAGAATACAGCAAAAAAAGCAACCAAAGCAGCCAGACTACTAAATTGAAGACAACCAATCCGACCAGATATCAGTAGATTCTGGAAGAATTCAAGAAGCCCACAAGTCCAGCAGCTCAGTACAAGAAGAAATTCCTCTTTAAGCAGCACGCCAACTTTCTCTGTAAATGTACCCAATGTACGAAGCACCCTTACTGCATGTGAATGAGCTGAACCTAGAAATACTGATGGACTCACCAACTTGTAAGTGCAGTGCACTTTTGGCTGTATGGAGAGGAGGGGAAAGGAAAATTGACCATGATATTTCTTGGAATTTCCAAACTGACTCAGATTCAAACAGCTTAACTATCCCCGAAAACGACCACTGGGACTTCTTGGATTTAAATAACTGTTGAGCACGTTTGAAAATAATGGTTGTCATCCACAAAGCTGAACAAATCACACAGCTTGTGTTTGCTCAAAGGTAGCTTGGTTCATCATTCAATGCTTTGCTTAACTAACAGAACTTGAAACATTTGTATTGAGTTAAGCTTGGGACAAAATTCTAATTTGTAGCTAGATTTTTTTTCACCTCTTTATTTTTTTATTATTCGTTCCTGGGATGTGGGCGTTGCATTTATTGCCCATCCCTAATTGCCCTTGAGCAGGTGATGGTCAGCTGCCTTCTTGAACCACTGCAGTCCGTGTGATGAAGGTACTCCTACAGTGCTGTTAGGGAAGGAGTTCCAGGATTTTGACCCAGTGAAGGGACGGCGATATATTTCCAAGGCAGGATGGTGTGTAACTTGGAGGTGATGGTGTTTCCATGTGCCTGCTGCCCTTGTCCTTCTAGGTGGTAGAGGTTGCGGGTTTGGGAGGTGCTGTTGAAGAAGCCTTGGCGAGATGCTATGCATCTTGTAGATGGTACACACTGCAGCCACGGTGTGCCAGTGATGGAGGGAATGAATGTTTAAGGTGGTGGACGGAGTGCCAATCAAGCGGGCTGCTTTGTGCTGGATGGTGTCGAGCTTCTTGAGTGTTGTTGGAGCTGCACGCATCCAGGCCAATGGAGAGTATTCCATCACACTCCTTACTTGTGCCTTGTAGATGATGGAAAGGTTTTGGGGAGTCAGGAGGTGAGTCACTCGCCGCAGAATACCTGGCCTCTGACCTGCTCTTGTTGCCACAGTATTTATGTGGCTGGTCCAGTTAAGTTTCTGGTCAATGGTGACCCCCAGGATGTTGATGGTGGGGGATTCGGTGATGGTAATGCTGTTGAATGTCAAGGGGCGCTGGTTAGACTCTTGCTTGTTGGAGATAGTCATTGCCTGGCACTTGTGTGGCGCGAAGGTTACCTGCCACTTATCAGCCCAAGCCTGAATGTCATCCAGGTCTTGTTGCATGTGGGCATGGACTGCTTCGTTATCTGAGGAGTTGTGAATGGCACTAAACACTGTGCAGTCATAAGCGAACATCCCCATTTCTGACCTTATGCTGGAGGGAAGGTCATTGAAGAAGCAGCTGTGGATGGTTGGGTCTAGGACACTGCCCTGAGGAACTCCTGCAGCGATGTCCTGGGGCTGTGATGCTTGACCTTCAATCACCACAACCATCTTCCTTTGTGCTAGGTTTGACTCCAGCCATTGGAGAGTTTCCCCACCCCCCCCCCCACCCGATTCCCATTGACTTCAGTTTTACTAGGGCTCCTTGATGCCACACTCAGTCAAATGCTGCCTTGATGTCAGGGCAGTCACTCTCACCTCACCTTTGGAATTCAGCTCCTTTGTCCATGTTTGGACCAAGGCTGTAATGTGGTTGGCAGCCGAGTGGTCTTGGCGGAACCCAAACTGGGCATCAGTGAGCAGGTTATTGGTGAGTAAGTGGCGCTTGACAGCACTGTCGATGACACCTTCCATCACTTTACTGATGTGAGAGTAGACTGATGGGGTGGTAATTGGCTGGATTGGATTTGTCCTGCTTTTTGCAGACAGGGCACCTGGGCAGTTTTCCACATTGTCGGATAGATGCCAGTGTTGTAACAGTCTGGAACAGCTTGGCTAGAGGCACGCCTAGTTCTGGATCACAAGTCTTCAGCACGATAGCCGGGATGTTGTCAGGGCCCATAGCCTCTGCTGTATCCAGTGCGCTCAGCCGTTTGATATCACGTGGAGTGAATCGAATTAGCTGAAGACTGGCTCTGAGATGGTGGTGACCGGAGAATGAGGCCAATATGGATCATCCACTCGGCACTTCTGGCTGAAGATGGCAGTATTGTAACTGTACTGGAACAGCTTGGCTAGAGGCGCGGCTAGTTCTGGAGCACATGCCTTCAGCACGACAGCCGGGATGTTTTCGGGGCCCATAACCTTTGCTGTATCCAGTGCGCTCAGTCGTTTCTTGATATCACGTGGAATGAATCAAATTGGCTGAAGACTGGCTTCTGTGATGGTGGGGACCTCAGGAGGAGGCCTAGTAACTGAATTAAATGAGTCTATACAAGGCAAAAACAAATTGGAACTCCTTAATTTTATCACACCCAGCCCCCAATACTTCTGCTCCTCCCACACTCCACCATTTCCTACCAGTTCTTCCAGATGTTTGTACTACTTCCACCTCCTGACACTGTTAAACCATGTGACCCCTTCCCTCTCCATTAACCTACTACATTTCTTGCCTTTAATATGAAACATCTTCCCAACTAGTTTTGCATTTTCCTCTGGACTTCAAAAAAAATGGTAAGACAACTAAAGGAACAGAAAATAACAAGTGAATGATTTAATTTTCATACTGCTGTTAACAGTCTCATAATGCTCTTACATTTTTGGGATACTTAACTTTTTTGGGGTCAACGTCATCATCCACTCCCATAAGAACATGAGAAATGAGAGCAGGAGTAGGCCATATGGCTTCTCGAGCCTGCTCCGCCATTCAATAAGATCATGGCTGAACATCGACCTCAACTCCACTTTCCTGCTTGATCTCCATATCCCTTGATTCCCCATGATTCCAAAAATCTATCTATCTCAGCCTTGAATATACTCAAAGGGGGAAATTTTTATTGCTGTACTTAGAAATACCACATGGACCTGTGGTTTCATTAGAGTCTTATTAAAATGGTTGAAAAAATTACTATTGGAGTACTTTTTCAATCAAAGACTGTTGGCCTCATGATGGTTGCTGCTTAGCCTTGACTCCCAGCATTCTTTGCTGCTCATTGCTAAACATGCTCGAGTTGTGCGGAATTGAAGCTAGGCTACAAAAATCATGTTTTCACTACTGCCGAGGTCAGACCAATGGAGATATAAGTTTTTCTGTAGAAATCGTGACCCAGATTGTAAGTCCATTAAATAGACACAGCTAGGTTTTTTGTTTTTTTTGCATTGAGATACACAAAGAGGTTACATTGTTCCACAACATAGAGTGACTCACGGATGGATCTGTCTTTCCATAGCATCAGAAATGCAGTAGAATATTGTAAACCCGTAAGGGAAACCAGTCCATTCCTGCTGAGTTTCTGGGGAAAAAATATTTGTTTAAAAAAAATTAAATGCAGTTATATTTTTGACACATTCTTTGTAAGGCCTTATCTTGAAGCATATTTCTTTAAAAACTGTCATCCCTAGATCATCTAGATTTTTAAGTCACTATTGGGTTGCATCTTTTTGACATGGGAGATGTATAAAGTGAGGGTGAATGTGTGGCTGGTGACATGGTGGCATTGGGTGACACATGGTACAAATCATTTTGCGTTTTAATTTCTTTTGCAAACAATTTTTATGGAACCATTTCGTAGAGGATTTGATGGTTGAATTAGAGCAATGGGCAGAAAGTGTAAAATATATTGATTTGCTGACATTGAGTTGCTTGATTTTGAAATTACGTTAACTTGACACATTGTACAACGCTATTGTGGTGCTAAAATAGCTAACATATAAGTGATATCTGGGTAATTATTAACTCTTTCTGGCTAACAATTGAGCCTACTGCGGCGGTAGCAGTGGTTATTATTGCAAGACAGATTCAGTAACGCCTTTTCCCTGGTTATTGCTTCAGTGTCCTGCTCCTTCACTTGGAGGAGGTTAGCGTCACCGAGCAGTGATGTCACTGGCGCTCCCCTCCCCCGTGCCTGTCACACTCACACAGATGCAGTGAAAGTGAATACAGTGTATCTTTTATCTGTAACAGATACCAGCCTTTACCCTTTCAGGATTGATACAATGCATTATTCGGAAACGACGTCCTTCTGCACGAAGTAAGATGCATGTTTTGAGTATATCGCTGAATTCGCTTCTTGCGATTTGAAGATTTTTTTTCGAGTGAGGCGAGAAGCAGGGGTTTATTTGAAATGAGAACAGTTAAAGGGGGGACCTGCTGGGTTTGTGTGTTGATAATGGAACTGAGGTAACAATGATAAAGCGGCCTCAAGTAATTAGCGATCATGCAACGATCTCCCAGCTATTCCATTCATTGTTTTCCCCCCAGTCAGTTTCTGTTATTTGGGAACTAAAATATTTAGCAGTTTGAAGCAGTGCTGAGGGGAACTGCATCATGTGCTAGAAAACTTAAAAATTCCGATTATGTATTTGGATACAATACGTATTGCAATACAAGGCCGTGAAATTGTGATTTGAACATGTATATCGTTTTATAAGTTTTCTGAATCACAAAAAACAATAAAATTAAACGCACACCCTAACTGGATTTAATGTAATATCGTAAATGTGGTTGACAAAGAAACGCGAATTAAACTACGAGCAGATGTCTTGTTGGGAAACATTGATTGCCTGGTACTTGCAGTATTACTGTGTCATCATAGAGTATTGCAAACCATATGTAACTTGAAGGATCCAGATAAATAAGTTTTCTTCTTTCTAACTGGTTAAGTGTCTTTTCCTCCTCCCCCTCATTGGTTAAGATTCCAGGAACGACTCGGTGGAGTGTTGCCAGAGCTTGAGTTAGGACCATAGCAGGAACAGAAATTCGGAACCTCTCAGCAATGCCGCAATAAAAAAAAACAAGATCCAGGCCCTAGACTGGTCCATCTGTGAGCAGTGGCACGGGAGATGCACTCGCGTAATAAAATACAAGATTAACAAATTGCCTGCCACTGACAGTAAATATCCATAGGTTTTAAAACTTATGAGAATTAAGTTATTGTATAGTATGTGTGTTTTAATTTAGTTGAAAAAAGTTTGGTCTATAATATGTTCCGAGCAAAGCGTATGGTTTGCAAATTTTAACTTTTCTTTTCATCCCTCTCTTGTTTCTAATGAGCTCCAGTCCTTCATCGTGCTTACACTTTTTGTTATATTTGCACTGTTCAAATCAATACATACTGCACAGCCTCACAGGGGGCTCTTTTGCAAGATCTCAAAACTCTGGAACTCCTTACCTCTCAAATTGTTTCCATTCTGCTACAATTTTCAAGTTTTTAAAAGCCAAGCTTTATGCCATCTAATTACTATTTCCTGATTTACCATGCCTTCCATTTTACCCTTTCCAGCTTTGGTGCTTTCCTCACCATATGCCTTGGCCCTTCACTTTGATTTCTCAAGAATGTTTTTTTTGAGAAATCAGATTCTCTCAGCTGTATAAGTATTCAAGTTCAGCAGCCACTTCACATATAAATGTGACAAATCATGTTGAGACGTTGTAGGCTTATCACTGCAAAACCCACACTACTGGTCTTTATGGGTAAGCTGAACATTCAGAACAAAATGCCAGTATGTGGCATTCAGTGGCACCAGTTTATATTTGCCACTGGTGGCAAATTCTCACCAGTAGTCCTGGGAAAGATGTCTTGATATGGCATTCTCAGTAGATACTAGAATTGCTTTGTTGATTTTACTATGGTATTATTAGAATGCACTGCAGTGCTGTAACATTAATGCACGCATACATGTCTCCCATTTTAGAGTTGTGTTCCTTTGGCTGAATGTGAACTCATTCTCTATGTCTTGTTTAGGCACTTGTGACTGTGAACTAGTTTTTATATACTTTTTTGTGCTCTGTATTAGTTTTGAGGTACTTTGATCAGCATTCGTTTCTGTTAGTTTTCTTTAACTTATCACTTGGAAAGAATTATAATTCACAAATCAAATGTGCAAAGATCTAAACGGTGGCGGTTATTAATATTTCCAAAAGATAAGCTACCATAGAATACACAACATTTCTGTTTATTGTTTTCAGTTTCCAGAGTATTTGACAAAATATAAGAAATATACTACAGATTAGAAAAAAGATCATCCATGATTGGTCTGAAAAGAGGCCAATGAGAAGCGAATGCACTCTCAGGGCATCCTCTTGGGTTACGTTAGCCTGGTGAAATTGAGTGGGCTGGTAAACTTGAATGTTGTCATGGGAATGGAGTCACAGACACCATGGATGGAAGGTTTCCTTCCTTGAAGGACTTTAGTGAACCAGTTGGATTTTATGACAATCCAACAACTTCATGGTCTCTTTTCACTTAAAAATTTCTTGAAATAAATTCAAATTCACAAACTGCATGATGGGATTGCAACTCATATTCTTGTATTATTACTCAAGGTTTCTGGATTACTAATCTAGTAGCATAACCACTATACTATTGTACTCATTACAATTTAAACAATCAAAAATAAATTTTGGGCATATTTAAGGATTAGCTCCCCTTGGCTCCACAAAACAACTGTGGGTTGCTGCTGGCCCACCCTCGCCCCTTTCCCAATTGCCTTGATTCCTCCCAGACTTGCCTGTGGGCTTTGTTGTCGGCTGAAATTGGTTATGCTCACACTTGAGCTGTGTTGAGGTGCCCTATTGGCACTCGCAATTCGCCTAAATTATGACGAGGTTAGAGAATGAATTTCGGGCAGTCCTTGGATCTCTTCGTTCTGGTGCGCTGTCACTGCATGACGCCGGAATCATGCCTAGTTTGGGGTGCTGACACAATTTAGGAAAAAAAGAAAGACTTGGATTTATATAGCACCTTTCATGACCACCAGACGTCCCAAAGTGCTTTACAACCAATTAAGTTATTTTTGAAGTGTTGTCACTGTTGTAATGTAGGAAACACAGCAGCCAATTTGCACACAGCAAGCTCCCACAAACAGTGTGATAATGACCAGATATTCTGTTTTTTAGTGATGTTGATTGAGAGATGTAAAACGGGCTGTCAACATGCTATTGCCTATTTTACACTATTACACAAACTCAAGATCTACCAGAGAGTCTTTCCTTGTTCTATCTTGAGTTCTTTTGTTAAAAAAAAGTTGAATTTTGAAAGCAAACAGAGCATTTAATTATCATCTGATTGTCCCCATTATTTTGTTGATGGTTCAAAATATAAATATTCTAATTAATGACACCCATGAGACACAGATAGAGAGAGACAGACAGGCACAGAGATACACTTAAAGGAACAAATCACGAAAAAACAATTTTAATGTTTGCAAAGATATCTTAGAAAGTTACAAAACAGTGCTGCCAGACATGTATACCTTCTCCCTCCCCTCACTGCTGATAGATGGCAGGAATCCACTAGTGAGCCATACTTGACATTAAATCCCCCCAGTTCTGTCAAACCACAAGTTCCCCCTCTGCACTGATGCCAGAGTTAAGGATGTCCCCTCCATGCGACCAAATCTTAGCAGCCCCACCACAATGATGACAATCTACAGAAATCCCACAACAGTTCTGCCAAAGCCCAGGACCACCTCTAGTGCTATTAAAATACAAGTCCGTCCCAGTGCAGCTAAGCCCACTCCTCCTACTCAGTACTGCTGAATAGGAGCTATCTAATTTCTTGAATACCATCTTTCTGTGTATTCTCCATTTTAACACTTATAAAGGATAAAACTTTAATACATTGGTAAAATAATATAGAAACATAGAAACATAGAAGATAGGAGCAGGAGTCGGCCATTTGGCCCCTCGAGCCTGCTCCGCCATTCAATGAGATCATGGCTGATCATCCAAATTCAGCACCCTGTTCCTGCCTTCTCTCCATATCCCTTGATCCCTTTAGCCTTAAGAAATATATCCAACTCCTTCTTGAATATATTTAATGAATTGGCCTCTACTGCCTTCTTTGGCAGAGAATTCCACAGGTTCACCACTCTCTGGGTGAAGAAATTCCTCCTCATCTCTGTCCTAAATGGCTTACCCCTTATCCTTAGACTGTGACCCCTGGTTCTGGACTCCCCGACCATCGGGAACATCCTTCCAGCATCTAGTCTGTCTAGTCCTGTTAGAATTTTATAAGTTTCGATGAGATCCCCTCTCATTCTTCTAAACTCCAGTGCGTACAAGCCCAATCGACTCAATCTCTGCTCATACATCATTCCTGCCATCCCAGGTATCAGCCTGGTGAATCTTCGCTGCACTTCTTCCATGGCAAGAACATCCTTCCTCAAATAAGGTGACCAAAACTGCGCACAATACTCAAGATGTGGCCTCACCAAGGCCCTGTACAACTTTTTTTTAAAAATTATTCATTGATGGGATGTGGGCGTCGCTGGCTAGGCCTGCATTTAGTGCCCATCCCTAATTGCCCTTGAGAAGATGGTGGTGAGCCGCCTTCTTGAACCGCTGCAGTCCATATGGTGTAGGTACACCCACAATGCTGTTAGGAAGGGAGTTCCAGGATTTTGGCCCAGCGACAGTGAAGGAACGGCGATACAGGTCCAAGTCAGGATGGTGTGTGGCTTGGAGGGGAACTTGTAGGTGGTGATATTCCCATGCGTCTGCTGCCCTTGTCCTTCTAAGTGGTAAAGGTCGCGGGTTTGGAAGGTGCTGTTGAAGGAGCTTTGGCGAGTTGCTGCAGTGCATCTTGTAGATGGTACACACTGCAGCCACAGTGCGCTGGTGGTGGAGGGAGTGAATGTTGAAGGTGGTGGATGGAGTGCCAATCAAGCGGGCTGCTTTATCCTGAATGGTGTCGAGCTTCTTGAGTGTTGTTGGAGCTGCACTCATCCAGGCAAGTGGAGAGTATTCCATCACACTCCTGACTTGTGCCTTGTAGATGGTGGAAAGGCTTTGGGGAGTCAGGAGGTGAGACACTCGCCGCAGAATTCCCAGCCTCTGGCCTGCTCTTGTAGCCACAGTATTTATATGGCTGGTCCAGTTCAGTTTCTGATCAATGGTAACCCCCAGGATGTTGATAGTGGGGGATTCAGCGATGGTAATGCCATTGAATGTCAAGGGGAGATGGTTAGAGTCTCGCTTGTTGGAGATGGTCATTGCCTGGCACTTGTGTGGTGCGAATGTTACTTGCCACTTGTCAGCCCAAGTCTGAATGTTGTCCAGGCCTTGCTGCATATGGACACGGACTGCGTCAGTATTTGACGAGTCTCGAATGGTGCTGAACAGTGTGCAATCATCAGCGAACATCCCCACTTCTGACCTTATGATGGAGGGAAGGTCATTGATGAAACAGCTGAAGATGGTTGGGCCTAGGACACTGCCCTGAGGAACTCCTGCAGTGATGTCATCACAGAATCACAGAAACCCCACAGTGCAGATAGAGGCCATTTCGGCCCATCGAGCCTGCACCGACACATATCCCACCCGATCCCCGTAACCCCTACACCAACACATATCCAACCCTATCCCCGTAACCCCACATATTTAATCCCCCTAACACTAAGGGTCAATTTTTTTTATCATAGCCAATCAACCTAACCCGCACATCTTTGGACTGTGGGAGGAAACCGGAGCACCCGGAGGAAACCCACGCAAACACGGGGAGAATGTGCAAACTCCACACAGACAGTCACCCGAGGCCGGATTCGAACCCGGGTCCCTGGCGCTGTGAGGCAACAGTGCTAACCACTATGCCACCGTGCTGCCATGTGATTGAGATGAATGACCTCCCACAACCACAGCCAATTTCCTTTGTGCTAGGTATGATTCCAACCAATGGAGAGTTTTCCCCTTGATTCCCATTGACTTCAGTTTTGCTAGGGCTCCTTGATGCCACACTTGATCAAATGCTGCCTTGATGTCAAGGGCAGTCACTCTCACCTCACCTCTTGAGTTTAGCTCTTTTGTCCATGTTTGGACCAAGGCTGTAATGAGGTCAGGAGCTGAGTGGCCCTGGCGGAACCCAAACTGGGCGTCAGTTAGCAGATTATTGCTGAGTAAGTGCCGCTTGATAGCACTGTCGACGACACCTTCCATCACTTTGCTGATGATTGAGAGTAGACTGATGGGACGGTAATTGGCTGGGTCGGATTTGTCCTGCTTTTTGTAGACAGGACATACTTGGGCAACTTTCCACATTGCCGGGTAGATGCCACTGTTGTAGCTGTACTGGAACAGCTTGGCTAGGGGCGCAGCTAGTTCTGGAGCACAAGTCTTCAGTACTATTGCCGGAATGTTGTCAGGGCCCATAGCCTTTGCAGTATCCAGTGTCTTCAGCCGTTTCTTGACATCACGTGGAGTGAATTGAATGGGCTGAAGACTGGCATCTGTGATGCTGGGGACCTCAGGAGGAGGCCGAGATGGATCATCCACTCGGCACTTCTGGCTGAAGATAGTTGCAAATGCTTCAGCCTTGTCTTTTGCACTCACGTGCTGGGCTCCACCATCATTGAGGATGGGGATATTTTTGGAGCCTCCTCCTCCTGTTAACTGTTTAATTGTCCACCACCACTCACGACTGGATGTGGCAGGACTGCAGAGCTTTGATTTGATCCGATGGTTGTGAGATCGCTTAGCTCTGTCTATCGCATGTTGCTTCCGTTGTTTGGCATGCAAGTAGTCCTGTGTTGTAGCCTCACCAGGTTGACACCTCATTTTTCGGTATGCCTGGTGCTGTTCCCAGCATGCTCTCCTGCACTCTTCATTAAACCAGGGTAGATCTCCCGGCTTGATGGTAATGGTAGAGTGAGGGATATGCCGGGCCATGAGGTTACAGATTGTGGTTGAATACAATTCTGCTGCTGCTGATGGCCCACAGCGCCTCATGGATGCCCAGTTTTGAGTTGCCAGATCTGTTCGAAATCTGTCCCATTTAGCATGGTGGTAGTGCCACACAACACGGTGGAGGGTATCCTCAACATGAAGACGGGACTTCGTCTCCACAAGGACTGTGCTGTGGTCACTTCCACCAATGCTGTCATGGACAGATGCATCTGCAACAGGTAGATTGGTGAGGACAAGATCAAGTAGGTTTTTCCCTCTTGTTGGTTCCCTCACCACCTGTCGCAAACCCAGTCTGGCAGCTATGTCCTTTAGGACTCGGCCAGCTCGGTCAGTTGTGGTGCTACCGAGCCACTCTTGGTGATGGACATTGAAGTCCCCCACCCAGAGGACATTTTGTGTCCGTGCTACTCTCAGTGCTTCTTCCAATTGGTGTTCAACATGAAGGAGTACTGATTCATCAGCTGAGGGAGGGCGGTAGGTGGTAAGTAGCAGGAGGTTTCCTTGCCCATGTTTGACTTGATGCCATGAGACCTCATGGGGTCCTGAGTCAATGTTGAGGACTCCCAGGGCTACTCTCTCCCGACTGTATACCACGGTGCCACCACCTCTGGTGGGTCTGTCCTGCCAGTGGGACAGGACATACCCAGGAATGGTGATGGTGGTGTCTGGGACATTGGTTGTAAGGTATGATTCGGTAATTATGACTATGTCAGGCTGTTGCTTGACTAGTCTGTGGGACAGCTCTCCCAATTTTGGCACAAGCCCCCAGATATTGGTAAGGAGGACTTTGCACGGTCGACAGGGCTGGGTTTGCCATTGTCGTTGTCATTTCCGGTGCCGAGGTCGATGCCGGGTGGTCCGTCCGGTTTTATTCGTATTGTTTTTCGTAGCGGTTGTTTACAACTGAGCGGCTTGCTAGGCCACTTCAGAGGGCATTAAGAGTCAACCACATTGCTGTGGGTCTGGAGTCACATGTAGGCCAGACCAGGTAAGGACGGCAGATTTCCTTCCCTAAAGGACATTAGTGAACCAGATGGGTTTTTGCAACAATCGACAATGGTATCATGGTCGCCATTACTAAGACTAACATTTAATTCCAGAATTAAATTGAATTGAATTTAAATTTCACCAGCTGCCGTGGTGGGATTTGAACCCATATCCTCAGAGCATTTGACTGAGCCTTTGGCTTACTAGTCTAGTGATATAACCACTACGCCACCACCTCAGCAAGGCATCCTTGTTCCTGTACTCAAACCCTCTCGCTACGAAGGCCAACATACCATTTGCTTTCTTAACCGCCTGCTGCACCTGCATGCTTACTTTCAGCGACTGGTGCACAAGGACGCCCAGGTCTCGTTGCACTGCCCCTTCGTCAATCTTTTGCCATTTAGATAATAATCTGCCTTCCTGTTTTTGACACCAAAGTGGATAACCTCGCATTTATCCACGTTATATTGCATCTGCCATGCTTCTGCCCAATCACCCAACCTGTCCAAATCATACTGGAGTTTCTCGGCATCCTCCTCACAGCACACACACCCACCCAGCTTTGTGTCGTCTGCCAACTTGGAGATATTACATCTAGTTCCCTCGTCCAGATCATTAATATATATTGTGAATAGCTGGGGTCCAAGGACCGATCCCTGCGGTACCCCACTAGTCACTGCCTGCCACTCGGAAAAAGAGCCGTTTATTCCAACTCTTTGCTTTCTGTCTGCCAACCAGTTCTCTATCCAAGTCAATACCTTGCCCCCAATCCCATGTGCCTTAATTTTACACGCTAATCTCTTATGCGGGACCTTATCAAAAGCCTTTTGAAAATCCGAATACACCACATCCACTGGTTCTCCCTTATCTATTTTACCAGTTACATCCTCAAAAAATTCCAGTAGATTAGTCAAGCACGATTTACCTTTTGTAAAGCTATGTTGACTTTTCCGATCCAGTCACTTTTTTCCAAGTGCTCTGCTATTACATCCTTTATAATGGACTCTAGCATTTTCCCCATTACCGATGTCAGGCTTACCGGTGTGTAATTCCCCGTTTTCTCTCTACCACCCTTTTTGAACGGTGGGGTAACATTAACTACCCGCCAGTCCATGGATACTGTTCCAGAGTCTATCGAATTTTGGAAGATGACCAGCAATGCATCTACTATTTCTAGGGCCACTCCCTTAAGAACCCTAGGATGTAGATTATCAGGCCCTGGGGATTTATCGGCCCTCAATCCCATCAATTTCCCTAACACCATTTCCCTACAAATACTGATTTCTATCAGTTCCTCCCTTTCATTAGACCCTATGTTCCCTGACATCTTTGGGAGGTTATTTGTGTCCTCCTTTGTGAAGACAGAACCGAAGAGTGTATTTAATTGGTCTGCCATTTCTTTGTTCCCCATTATAAATTCCCCTGATTCTGACTGCAAGGGACCTACGCTTGACTTCACCAATCTTTTTCTCTTCACATATCTATAACAGCTTTTACAGTCAGTTTTTATGTTCCCTGCAAGCTTACTCTCATACTCTATTTTCCCCCTCTTAATTAATCCCTTTGTCCTCCTTTGTTGGATCCTAAACTGCTCCCAATCCTCAGGTTTACTGCTTTTTCTGGCCAATTTATATGTCCTCTCCTTGGCTCTTATGCTATCCCTAATTTCCCTTGTTAGCCACGGTTGAGTCACCTTTTTTGTTTTATTTTTATGCCAAACTGGGATGAACAATTTCTGTAGTTCATCCATGCGATCTTTGAATATTTGCCATTGCCCATCCACCGTCAACTCTTTGACATTCCCCAATCAATCCTACCCAACTCGCACCTCATACCATCATAGTCTCCTTTATTTAAATTCAGGACCCTAGTCTCTGAGTCAACTATTTCACTCTCCATCTTAATGAAGAATTCTATCATATTATGATCGCTCCTCCCCAAGGGGCCTCGCACAAGAAGATTGCTAATTAATCCTTTCTCATTACATAATACCCAGTCTAAGATGGCCTGATCTCTAGTTGGTTCCTCGACATATTGGTCCAGGAAACCATCCCGTATACACTCCAGGAATTCCTCCTCCACAGTATTGTTACAAAGGACACCCAGGTCCGGTTTTCGAAGAATAATGGACAGAATCCAATCCCCAAAGTGTGTAGCTAGCTTGCCTCTTTTGATGGAGGTCATTGAATTTGTCCCGGCACTGTAGCCATGTGCGGTGTACAGTGCTGCTGGAATCACTATGGTTCACCACTTCCCGCTACTGCTTTTGACCAACTGTCTTGCTCACTTTTCTCCCTCAGGCAGGGAATAGCACATACATGCTTTTCTACATAGCCCTTAGGAGCAGGTCGGTGCTGTTGTTGTAAAAATGTGGCACGCTGCTTCTTGCTTGGGGTTCTGTTGCCATTCCAACCTTGTGGAGTAGCTGAAACACATTCACAAGCGAAGACACATAAAAAGCAAGGAGCAAAGCTATATGTTATACGTAAAGTCCTAAATGAGGATGAGCGAAAGATTCGGATAGTCTTGGTACTTTAAAAAATATTCTTGAAAGAATTGAGCTAGCATCAGGAGGGCCAAAAAGTTGGGCCAGGGTCAGAGCAGGCCTGCTAAATTTTTCAAAGAATTGGGGCATGGCATGTACAGGGATCCGTAACAAGAATAGTTCAGTTGGGAAGAGCAGCAGAGGAAGACCAACAGGACCAACATTTGGAACCTTTAGGGAGTGGGGAGGCAAGGCAGGCTGTCCAAAAGCTGAGGCTTGAACTGCTCTAAGGTTCAGGAGGGGAGGTGTCTGGAGGCAATTTTGAGTGGGAAAAAAACAGAAATTAAAACAGAAAAAGACCTAAAATTCTTACCTGTCATAGAAAACCAAGATGGTGGTTACAATTAACTTTGACAAAACAAAGAATGCTCTACAGTAACACTCGGTGGCCAAAGCCTACAACTGCATGTGAACTGAAAACAGTTCTTAAAGTATTCCAGCATCAGAGAGAAAAGCATGACAGGGCAGGCATAACGATGTAACAACATAGGTGTGGATAAAATTACATTGAAAACCCTATTGGGGCTGTTGACATAGAACTTTTCAATGGAAAGTTAACAGGAGCTACCAATCTTAAAAATATGATAGATATACAAAATATTTATACCTGTCAAGTCTATAATTTTAATTCCATCCCCAATTTTCTCTCCTGCCCCAACCCATTTACTGTATCTCTAGATTAATGCAATACCTAGTCAGAACTATTAAAATCAATGTCCACAGATAACTTCAAACTTGCTCTTTGATTGTGTAGTGTGGTAAAGGCTTCTCCTCACCTCTGCACCCTCACCAAATTGTATCTTCATCGCATAGTCAAACTAGGTGTTTCTAGAGAAATGTGCCCCCTAGGAGGCCTGAGTGTTTAATTGAGACCTCGATACAGGCACAGATCTCCTTATCCATCTTTCCAGCACTCTAAGGACATCGTCCCATAGTTTCAATGTTAATGATATCAACCATAGATCAAATTTAGCAGTGTCTGATATATGGATGCAATGGCAGGGATTATAACTTGTGGATGATTTCCTTCCTCCTTCATTTCCCTAAATTGAGTTCCTTTCTACAGTTTCTATTTCGTTTTCCTGTTCCTTAGCCTCTTGCATAACATATTGAATGTATAGAGCAGATGTATAGTGGAATACTAATTTTCCTTATTTGTAGCCAAACTCTACTGCAGACATCCGAGAGTACTTATATAATATAGGTAGGCTTAGATGTAGCTCTATAAAAATACTGCGAAATATCCAGAAGACTTAAATGTCAAAAGTCTAGTCACCCATAATTCACAACATGTTTTAGTATTAATGTAATTAGGCCCACTTTCAAAGCAGATGATGGATTTAAATCTAATAGTGCCATGGGATCTTTTATCTCCACCTGAGAGGGAAAAGGGGGCTTCAGTTTAACGTCGCATCTGAAAAGTACCACCGACAGTGCAGCACTCCCTCGGGAGTATCAGTCTGGATTTTGTGCTAAAATCTCTGGAGAAGGGACTTCATTCTTACAACCTCCTGACTCAGAGGCGTGAGTGCTACCACTGAGTCACGGTCGACACTTCAAGTGTAGCCCTATGTATTCCTGCACATAATACAGGGTAATGGAATCTGAAATGCAAAGGATGCTATTCAGTCAATGTCCCGATGTACAGATTAATGCCTATGAATGCACCTTTCCCAGCAGCAGTGATATTGTCCTGGATTTTGCAGTCAGTGGCGAAGGAATGATGCTCACCATTAATTATGCTGGCAGCTGCCCACAAATTTTTCGCAGGCTTTGGAGCGGAGACCTGCTCTGATCTGGTGTCTGATCTAGTGCGGTGCCCTCTACAGGGGATCTGTGGCATCTGTGAACAAGACAAGAAACAGCAAGGCTCTTCAACCAATCAGGTCGAAGAATCCTCACTGAGACACGCAGAGTCTAAACCAGGAAGTACAAATTAGATTTCAGTCATGTACAGAAAGTGAAATAAAGATTGGGAAAGAAAGATGGGCTATAGAGAGAGATAAAACAGACAGAAAATGTAGAACAATTATTTTAATTTTAATTTTTTTTAAAATCTCCGACACTAATTGACTTCTGAAGGAATGAAACTCCACACTTAGAAAATAAAATTTTCAGGGCCAGAGAGGATGTTTGGCAGTAATTATCACTTACCACGCCGTTAAAAATTCACTTATTCCTGAATGCACCAGCCCTAACTTTTTCTGGTGCGTTTAGTGGGTAACTAGTGGGTAAGTACCCCAACTTCACACCGTTACATGTATTTCAGTGCCAAGTCTATCGGTGAGGTTCTGTTATAGTGCAGCCTGTGGAGGAGCAGGGTAACTCAGACCACAACTTCCGGATTTCTGCATTTAACTGCGTATGTTCATACTCCAGAAGTTGCTGTTGGATTTACTCCATAATAACGGTGAGCGCTGAAAGACTCAACGTTATTATTAACACAAAACCGGGCCAATATTTTTATTTTAAGGCAATCTGCCATGCCTCCATTATTAGCTCCCAACAA
The DNA here is from genome assembly GCF_052327205.1 of Somniosus microcephalus. Classification (NCBI taxonomy): domain Eukaryota; kingdom Metazoa; phylum Chordata; class Chondrichthyes; order Squaliformes; family Somniosidae; genus Somniosus; species Somniosus microcephalus. Next base: position 115,864,041 of record NC_140993.1, on the reverse strand, counting down.
AAAAATGTGCAAGGTTGGATCCTACAAGACCAGCGACATTCACTGCAGTCCTGGAACATGATCACTCTGTCAGCCACGAAAAGCAGTGGAGTGCAGATATAGGAGGTGCATGCCTCCACCAGAGCCATCAATAAACACACCAGAGGCCTGATGCTGCAAAGGTTAACTACATGATACAGTTTCAAAGTGAAAGTAAAACGGTTGACTGAACCAATTACGAAGCCAAATTCAAATTAGTGTGTACCACATACTTGTTTAAATGCAAGCTTTATTAGAAAAATCAGATTAAAAATAGGTTAGTGATTTGTTTTGAAAATGCATACATTTGTGAAACTGCTGTTTCTTTCAAGTTGAAGATTTGAGTTTCTCCATTTTATAAACGAGTAATAATAGAACTTCAGGAGGAGTGCACAATGGAACTGAACACAATTGTTTATGTTTTACTTTGAAAATGTAATAGATCCTTTTATAATGCATAGATCCTCTTTATATTGCCATTGTTACCCCTTTGAAACTGACCGCAACTTCAGGATGTAGCGCATGCGCATTTAAACGTGGAAATCCTGAAGTTGCGGTCAGTCATTCTCAGTTCCAACATTGGCTGCATTGTGCCCCCTCCCCCCACCCCCATAGCCGGCAATCAGCGTAATTAGGGAAATCCATGAAACTGATGAAAACGTGAGCCAGTCCACTGTTTGCTGTTAAGGTTCTAGCTTATCCCCATGTGAGAGCCCCAATCTTTGTTTTGTTCTCTGTAACATTTTTAAAAAGTCCGGATAAAAGCAGCTTCTCATTTCCTGGTTCCCTGTCTGTGAGAATTCTGCAATGTGATTGGCTGCTTAGACAATCTGTCACAGCAGATCACACTAAGGAATTCCCACTACACTGCACTGAAATCAAATTAACAAAAAAGGCAAACTTCTCACCAGAGAGATAGAGAGATCGTGAGATCTCTGTGGGCAGCTTTCTTCGGGGCCAGCGGTGAACGCCTTTGCTGAAATTTCAGGCCATAATATTATAGTCAGGATTTGTGGTTTGGGTAAGGGAAGGGTTGAAGCAGGTGATGAGATGTGGGTGAGTATGTCTCTGGTACTTGGTCACCTGACCTTGGGGGAGAATAGGGTTAGAGGGAAGGAATGGAGAGTGGATACAGGGGTTGAGCAAGAAAGTGGTGGCTAGGAGAGGAGATAGTGCCAAGCTGAGGTGAGTGGAGTGCGAAAGGCCAGAAAAGTGTTGCATTTAGCCTCAGCAGGATTGATTGGGGCATAGATGCTGTAGAACAGCAGTTTTTTTTATAATACTTGTGTTAAATAAACAGATTTGATCCTAGTGAGATTGATCCTAGTGAGAGTTTGATATTAGTGGGAGTTCAGGCCAACAATATCTTCGTTTTTAAGTTAGCTGTAGACGTGTCGTACGATGTGTGGGCCATCATGGATCCTCAGTGCTACTGTGCCAGGAAATTGAGCCTCTGTAACAGGGATCTCTGTGTTTGAGGGGCAGATGGTGACACTACAGCATCAGGGAGACTGAGGAGTTTTTGGATTGTACTCAAGAGACAGTGCATGATGCAGGAAAAGTGTAGAAAGAAAGAAGTGGGTTATCACCTGCAGGAGCAGCAACAGGACACAGGTGTTGGGAATACCAGTTACTGGAACTGTCCAATCGATGCCTAGGCCATGAATTTGCTTGACTTTTTCAGTGATTCTTTGGCGCTTGAATGGTGTTTGAGGCCTACAAATTTGGGAGAATCCTATTTAAGATAGCTTAAATCCCATTTAAGGTGTGCTGCCATTTCCATTTTGGTCTGGACCTTCTGATAAGTGTGTATGCTTGTGCTGCTGGGAGTTCATTAGAATGTATTTGTGATTTGGAATGGCAGAGGAGTTCCCAAATCCTGTGATTACCGCACCATTGCACCAAGGGTTATTCACAATGAGATAAAAGAGGCATATCTGTTGCCAGCATAAGCTAATAGTGGTGGAAGTGCTTTACTTTGGAGCCTGGAGAAACTTTAGAAGGTAATTGCTGGGCTTACAAGGGAGGATTTGGAGAAAATGTTTTTGCTGTATACCTGAAGAGAACTGACCCTGCCTCTGACGACCTGAGGGCTTGTGAGACCACCAGGAAAATTATCCACCCCAACAAAGTAAGAGGTTCTGAGTTATGGGATTCCCAATGGGTATTCCCTTGTTTGCTATTTTAATGGAGGAGGATTATTATAGGATGAAGAAAAGGAGGGTAAGGCAGCATTTGAAGAGGATGCACCGCACAAAATATTATCACCCCCACCTCCCCCACCAAAAGAATTCGCCAACCACACAGGTCCTTAGTAAGGAGCTCTGTCTGAGAAGAGTGCTTGCTACCAAATAGACTGTAGAAAACTATCTTCCGTATAAAGACCTGCAGCCAAGATTAACTGCCTAGGCAGCACTGCCTGTGGCAGTGAAAGTTACAATGGCACTCAACTTTTATGCCTTTGATTCACTTCAAGTAGCCGTAGACAACCTGTGTAATATTGCTCAGGGTGCTCTCTGTGGCTCTATTCGTCAAGGCACTGACACCATTCTTAGGAGAGCAGGAGAATTCATTCAGTTTGGTATAAATAGCAGGCAGCAGCATGGTAAAGACAGAAATACAACAGAAAATGCTGGAAAAACTCAGCAGGCCAGGCAACATCCGTGGAGAGAAAATAGAGTCAACGTTTCGGGTGAAAACCCTTTGTCAAGACTTCGGATTTCCAGCATCTGCAGTATTTTGCTATCATGATAAAGACAGAGTTCCCCAAAGTGCAGGGTGAAATAGATGGCACTCCTCTGGCATTGCAAATTCTTACAGAAACACCCTAACATTTTGAATAGAAAAGGCTTTCACTTGCTGAATATACAGATCATGGGTGACCAAATGCAAAGAATTCTGTATGCTAATTCCTCAATTGCTGGAAGTTGCCATGATGCATTTATCCTAAGGAATTCTGCTCTCCGATATTTTCAAGGAAGAATGCAAAGTAACCAGATGGCTTGTGGATGACAAAATGAACCATGGATCAGGGCGCTTCTGTGAGCAAGATTAGCAGCTGAGGAATGTGATAACATGACCTATTTCTACAAGAGTGGTAATTCAGGGAACTATGGGTGTCTTAAGAGTGCTTTTGCTGCTTTGTTAGATCTGGAGGGGCTTTGCAATATGCCCCGGAACGTGTATCCTGCACAGTGGTAACTTGTTCTGCCCTGCACAACTTTGATGTCCAAAAAGGCTTGGAATATGGAGATTCTTGGGAAGGTGGACCCAGTTGCATTGCAGGTAGGGGAGCATGGAAGGAGCATCAGAGGACTGACATTCAGAAGATTTCTCAGTAATGGCTGCAAGGAGCATCAGAATTCAAATAATTAATCAAGTATTGCCCTTTGTTTCAGTGTCTCCCTTTGTCATCACTGCCATTAATCCATTACCGTCCAAGTCCAAATCTTTTAATGCGAAGCACATCTTGGAACTTCACACCACATTAGACTTTTCTGGTCCTACCAGACTCTAATTCTGAATATACTGCATGAATAACTGAGCATTAAATGTGTATAACTACTCATTTGCATGGTGCTTTGAGGGTATAGGCTGGAGGTCTGGAACGTGCTGCTGCCCTGAGAATTGGCACCCTTGTGTAGGTTGACTCCACCTTGCACTATTCTGGAGGGCCCTGTATCTACATAAGAACATATGAATTAGGAGCAGGAGTAGGCCATATGGCCCTTCGAGCCTGCTCTGCCATTCAATAAGATCATGGCTGATCGTGGACCTCAACTCCATTTTCTTGCCTGATCCCCATATCTCTTGATTCCTCTAGAGTCCAAAAATCTATCTATCTCAGCCTTGCATATACTCAATGACTCAGCATCCACAGCCCTTTCTGGTAGAGAATTCCAAAGATTCACAAACATCTGAGTGAAGAAATTCCTCCTCATCTCAGTCTTAAATGGCTGACCCCTTATCCTGAGACTATACCCCCTAGTTCTAGACTCTCCAGCCAGGGGGAAACAGCCTCTTAGCATCTACCCTTGTCAATCCCCCTCCGAATCTTATATGTTTCAATGAGATCTCCTCTCGTTCTTCTGAACTCCAGAGAGTATAGGCCCAATCCACTCAATCTCTCCTCATAGGACAAACCACTCATCCCAGGGATCAATCCAGTGAACCTTTGTTGCACCCCCTGACCTATCACCGGATGATATGTCCGACAGGGTCAGGGTGGCGATTTTGCAGCCGCGGTGGTGCTACTTAAAGAGCAGGTGTCGGGCAGCCATTTTTTTGGGCCGATTGGCAGCACCTGCTTCCTTCCCCTTTTTTCTTCGGGGTGCTGGCCGCGATCGCTCAGCCCGGCACTTCTCTTGAGTGCAATGATGCGGCGCTACGTGCCGACACGCGTGGCGAGACTGAATTTTTCCCCTTAAAACTGTGTACAGTACTCCAGGTGTGGTTTCACCAAAGCCCTGTACAATTGTAGCAAGACTTCCTTACTCTTGTATTCCAAACCCTTTGCAATAAAGGCCAACATGCCATTTGTCTTCCTAATTGCTTGCTGTACCTGCATGCTAACTTCCTGTGTTTCCTGTACGAGGACACCTAAATGTCTCTGAACACCAACATTTAATAGTTTATCACCATTTAAAAAAATTCTGTTTTTCTATTCTTCCTACCAAAACGAATTACCTCACATTTCCCCACATTATACTCCATCTGCTACCTTATTGCCCACTCACTTAACCTGTCTATATCCTTTTGCAGGCTCTTTGTGTCCTCCTCACCACTTACTTTCCTAAGTAGCTTTGTAAAGCTGTTCTCTACTGATTGGTCAGTGGTACAGGATATAAATTGGGAACAGCTGACTTAACTTCATGCCATTGTGAGATCATTGAACCTCTTTCTGTGCTATGTGGCAGTTCTTGGGGTGGTGGGGGGTTTCACTGACTGCTTCATCTTCTTTCATATGGCCTGAACCAAGCCCTTATGGGGTTTCCTGCCCTGAGTCCACAGGGGAAGGATTTCCACCTACTATGTGGCTGCAAACCCTAGGACATTTTTTAGGGTTGGGGAATTTAGATATTTCAGGAAATACCAGGGCCATTTACTGCACCTGGTCAAGAGGAGGGGAAATCACTGTGGTGCATAATGAACATTTAAAAAAATTATGTATTATGTTGGTTCCCTAATGCAATCAATGGTAATCTGGCCATTTAAGATTTAACTCAATTCCCTAAGCCCCTTAGCAGCATTGGCACGTGCCCCTTATGCCCAACATTATTAGGGGACAAGTGACACAAAATACATTGTATGATGTATTTCTCTGATTGCCTATCGTCCTGTGACGTATTATGTGCCCACTCTTATTTTTGGTAGCATTTTTGACGGGCGCAAAAGGGGCAGGGGCATAGGTTTCTATCCTATTTTATGATCCTCCAGCACAAATTACCTAAGTTTCCTGGTGCAATGGCACAGGAATTTCAGGGTCAAGATCTTTAGTTGTAATTGGGTCAAGATATTCTATAGAATATTTTATTAAAGGTTCGTAGTGCTCCTGATCAACATATCTGCTAAGGCTTTGATTGGAAATGCATTATTGATGAGATGGTGAGGTATTGGTTACCTGGTCAGTTTCTCACTTTGAGGTAAAGGCAAGTATTCTGAAGTCAAGCAGCTAATTAAAAATGAAAAGGAGGAAAATACTGAATTTAAGAATAAAAGAAAGTTATAATCTTTAAGGATATAATTTGTATCTTAAAATGGTTTTAAAGTAAGGGAGAAACTCCTGAAGTAAGTCTTATATGTAGTACTGCAAATTATTTATTTTTGTTTCAGCAGGATGAACAATCATTGAGCAGTGAAGAGTTTGAACTCAGTGACTCCACATGGATGTCAGTCGACCGCATGAACTCTGACCAAAGCTCTACCCTGGAAGAGAGAATGCACAGTCCACAGAACCTTGACAGTCATCAGGATGGTTAGTGCTATTGTACATTATAAATTGTATTGTTAAGTTCCTTGAGTTCAATTAGAGACTTTGTGGGGAAAAAGATACTTCAACTATACATGTTTCAATAATATATAAACTCATGAGATTAAATACAATAATTTTATATTTTATTTTATTACTACAGTTATATAATTTAGCTTGCCTGTGTTGGATAGAGTTTAATCCTGATAATTAAAAAAAAATCAGGATGTTGATCTGGGTTTTGATTAACTTTATCTTCAGAAGAATCCATTTCTAATATTGTACCTCATGACTTGGCCAATCATTTTGAAAATGCATATTCAAACTTTATAAAATGCTTCATCATAAAAACATCAATAGAAATGACCATTTGAAGGAGCATTCCTCCTTATTTTGCTGCTGAAGAAAAACATATTTCTCAACTCTGACTCTGGAGTCTCCCCAATAAAAATCTACACTTGCTTAGCATTCCAAAATAACAATAACATCTTTTTAATTTGGCACACACTTAGTTGTTTCCCCACCCTTGCTGAAATATCCTTTGAATATTTTCTCAGCAGCATATGAGACGTGACAACATCTAACCAGCTGCATTTCCTGCTGCAGTACTCAAAATGGCAGATGTGACAATATAAGATGATGAATTCTTCTGTTTTTTTTGCTTACATTTAAGGATATTACAAATGTAGCAGTTGGCACTGTATGAGTAATAATGCTGTACTGAAGTTGACGGTTGATTCGAAATTACAATAATAGTGACTTTAGCGACTGGAAATCTGTTTGAAGGAAAGCTCCTTTTTAAAGCCATTAAAATCAGTAGGATTTTTTTTATTGTTTGCAACCATAAATTTCTGGGAGCATTTAAAAGGTAAGATTCTAACTGCTGATAGGGCAGCGGTTTAATGATCGTGGTGAGAGTGTCAAACAGATTGTAGCTGCTGCAATTTTACAGTAGACATAATTTTGAACAGCCTTAGAACTAGTGGAATCTTCAAAGGCTACTGTCATGGCTTGAAAACTGAGAGGAGAATCATGCGCTTTCAGGTACTGTCAGCATTGCTCTACTGGACAGAAGAGAAATATATTTGTAATGGTGAGTCATTTTTGAGCTCATTCACAGATAATTCATGTGGGTTAAACTGTCGGCAATTTATGGATCAGGAAATTCAGTTGCCTGCATATTAAGCAAGTATTGAAAAGTGGTGTTGACATTTGCAGCGTGTCTCACTGCATTGAATGAAAACAGTATATAATTTGGAAAAACATAGCAATTAAAAAAAAAAAACTGCCTTGATCAATAACCAGAGAAGAAACAGCAGTGTCCTAGGCCCAACCATCTTCAGCTGCTTCATCAATGACCTTCCCGCCATCATAAGGTCAGAAGTGGGGATGTTCAGTTCCATTGACAATTCCTCAGATAATGAAGCAGTCCGTGCCCGCATGCAGCAAGACCTGGACAGCATTCAGACTTGGGCTGATAAATGGCAAGTAACATTTGCGCCACACAAGTGCCAGGCAATGATCATCTCCAACAAGAGAAAATCTAACTACCTCTCCTTGACAATGTCATTACCATCGTCAAATCTCCCACCATCAACAGCCTGAAAGTCACCATTGACCAGAAACTTAACTGGACCAGTCACATAAATACTGTGGCTACAGAGCAGATCAGAGGTTGGGTATTCTGCAACAAGTGGCTCACCTCCTGACTCCCCAAAGCCTTTCCACCACCTACAAGGCACAAGTCAGGAGTGTGATGGAATACTCACCATTGGCCTGGACGAGTACACTCGAAGCTCGACACCATCCAGGACAAAGCAGCCCGCTTGATTAACACCTCATCCACCACCTTAAACATTCACTCCCTCCGCCACGGTGCACTGTGTCTGCAGTGTGTACCAGCTACTCGCCAGCACTTCTTCGATAGCGCCTCCCAAACCCACGGCCTCTACCACCTAGAAGGACAAGGGCGCCTGCGAACACCACCACCTCCAAGTTATACTCCAAGTCACATACCTTCCTGACTTGGAAATATATTGCCATTCCTTCATCGTCGCTGGGTCAAAATCCTGGAACTCCCGACCTAAGAGCACTGTAGCAGTACTGTAACGTCCGTGTGTAATTGAGACACGGACTGCAGGAGTTGGTTATAACAGGTGTTTACTGAATGGAGACAAAACTGGAACTACTATACAAGGTTACTACACAGGCTTATATACAGGGGTGGTCACTACTGGTACTGCAGTATACAGGGGCTGCAGAATATAGTTCCTTCTTCAAAGTACATACACTACAATTCCTCCCCTTTTAGCTAAACAGTACATAACATTCGATTAATAATTAAATAACATATTTACAATTACAGTTGCTAGATACATTAGCTGAAGTTAAGCAATTATAACTTCAGTCTTTGAGGAGGCTTCCTGATTCTGTCCGGATAACGCCTCTTTGGGGTATCAGGTTCTTCTGGCAAAGTTGATTCGGGATCAACGTCGTTGTTTGGTTCGTCTGCTTCCAATATCACCGATTCTGAGGTAGATCCAATTGGTACTCGGTTTCATCACCAGGTGTATCGGATCGTGGTGTGGATTTGACGTTTTCCAGTGACTCTAGAAACTGGTCAGCATGGCGTCTTACAATGCTCTCTCCAACGTCCATGGTATACATTAGAGGTCCTTGCCGTGTACAGGTCGTTCCTGGCTGCCATTTCTCTGTGCGGTAGTCCCGGGCCAAAACTGGTTGACCTATCTTAAAACTCCTGGTTGGCCTTTCATTCATATTCTGAAACTGCCTGTTCTCCACATCTCTTCTGATGTTTGGCTTAACCAAATCCAAGCGGCATCTTAGTCTTCGATTGAAGAACATCATGGCTGGAGTTTGGTTGGTAACCGCATGTGTCGCATTCCGGTAGGCAAACAAGAAGTAATCCACCTTGTGTTGTAGGGGTATGTCTTCATTACACATTGCTTTGATAGCCTTCTTGAATGTTTGAACGAACCTCTCAGCCAATCCATTGGTGGCTGGATGATATGGGGCGGATGTGTAATGCTTAACACCATTCTTCTTTAAGAACCTCCGGAACTCTTCAGACACAAACTGTGGTCCATTGTCGGAGCAAATCTGTTCAGGCAGCCCATTTCTGGCGAATATGGTTCGTAAGACTGTGATAGTTTTTTCTGTGGTGGTTGAGGACATTTTTATTACCTCTGGCCACTTTGTGCATCCACCGCAATTAAAAACATCGAGTCCATAAATGGACCAGCAAAATCAATGTGCACCCTTTGCCATGGAGATGAGGGCCACTCCCATGGATGTAGAGGGGCTTGTGGTGGGGCGTTTTGGACCTTCTGGCATCCTGTACAGCTCTTGGTCATCTCTTCGATTTCTCTATCGATTCCCGGCCGCCACACAAACGCTCTGGCTAAGTTCTTCATTTTTACCCCTCCCAGATGACCCTCATGAAGCTCATTGAGCACTCTATCCTTCAATTTGGGTGGAATTACTACTCTGGATCCACACATCAAGGTTCCTCGGCACACTGACAGCTGTTCTCTTCTCGGCGAGAATGCTGGCAACAGTGGTTCGCCATGTGCTGGCCATCCCTTCACCGTTAAATCATAGACCCTGGAGAGTGTCGGGTCATTTCGTGTTTCCTTTTCTATGTTTGCATTCATCACAGGGAGACATTCGACTATGGTCGAGTGGAATATCTCCACAGGATCCACTGCTGGTGCTTCTTCCACCGTCGGCAACGGTAGGCGCGACAATCCATCAGCATTCCCATGCTGTTTAGTTCCTTTGTACTCGATGTCATATTGGTGTGCCCCTAGGAAAAGGGACCACCTCTGTAGCCGTTGTGCTGTCATTATCGGGACGCCCTTCTGAGGGTTGAAAATGGAGACGAGGTTGATGATCAGTTAGTAGAGTAAATTTCTGTCCGTGCAGGTAGTGATTGAACTTCTTCACCCCCCACACCAGGCTGAGGGCCTCTCTGTCAATCTGGGCGTAGTTACGCTCGGCTGAAGTTAACGAGCGTGACGCAAAAGCTATCGGCCTCTCTGAACCATCAAGGAGTTTATGTGACAGTACCGCTCCAATGCCGTAGGGAGACGCATCACACGCCAGTCTTATCGGTAGTGATTGGTTGTAGTGAGCCAATACTTCTCTTGAAGTGATCAGGTCTTTACACTTCTGAAAGGCCCGCTTACATTCATCACTCCATTTCCATGCTACTCCAGTTTGTAGTAGGGCGTTCAGTGGGTGCAGAACTGTGGACAAATTCGGCAAAAACTTATGGTAGTAATTCACCAATCCGAGGAATGACCTCAGTTGCGACACATTTTCAGGCGCTGGAGCCTTAACTACCACTTCAATTTTGTCAGGGGACTTATGTAACCCCTCTTCATCAATCACGTGGCCACAATACGATATCTGTTTCTTAAAAAACTCGCACTTGGGGCGATTGGCTCATAGCCCATGTTCTCTTAGTCTGGTGAGCACCTGCTCTAGGTTGGCAAGGTGTTCACTGTCATTTTCACCTGTCACTAGGATGTCGTCCAAGTAACTGAGTCCCCAGAATCCCTTGCAGGACTTGTTCCATCGCTCTTTGCCATATCGCCGGAGCTGATGCTACTCCGAATACCAGTCGATTACACTGGTAAAGACCTTTGTGAGTGTTTATCGTGAGATATTTCTGAGAGGATTCTTCAACCTCCATCTGCAAATATGCTTGTGCTAGGTCAATTTTTGTAAAACGCTTCCCTCCAGATAGTGAGGCGAAAACATCTTCTATCCTCGGGAGAGGATACTGTACTGTGTGAAGGACTGGGTTCACAGTCACCTTGAAGTCCCCACAGATGCGAACCTTCCTTGGCTCCTCAGACTTATTGTTTAACGTTTTCTTCATGACAGGAATGATGGGTGTCGCCCACTCACTCCAGTCTACCTTAGATAACACGCTTGCATTCTCCAGATTCTCCAGCTCTGCCTCGACGGCTGGGCGAATTGCATACGGTACCGGTCGTGCTTTGAAAAACTTGGGAATTGCATTCTCTTCTATTTTTATCGAGCCGGTTACGCCTTTAAGAGTTCCCAGTTCTTGTTGAAATACCTCTTTAGCGTTAGCTAAGATTTTTGACAATCGTCCAGGTGTGACGTCGTCATCCTTTTTACCAGCCACAGTCAGTGCCTGAATGGAGTGCCAGTCTAAACTTATCTTTCTGATCCATTCACGTCCCAATAACGGTGGTCCACCATCTTGCAGTATATACAGATACAATTTCTGTATTTCCTTGCCGTTGTATTCGACAGGCACCCTTATTTTCCCTCTGGGGCATACTTTCTGCCCCGTATATGTCTTCAAGATAATGGATGTGTCTTTCAAGGGTATGTGTGAGAATAGCCGCTCGTAGTCTCGTCGATTCATGACGGTCAGGGCTGATCCTGTATCCAATTCAATTTTGACTTGGGACCCTGCTATCGTGAGGGTAACCCAAATGGTTCGGTGATCCTCTTTTGCGATTGCGTTGTGTAGTTTGAGACAGCTTAGTCTCTTGTTCCCGGATTCATTATCGCTCTTCTGGTCTTCGGAACTACTGTCCGTCATCTTTTGTACTTTCCTGTACTGTTCCTTAGTAGCCTTTTTGTTGTCGTTAGTCTTCTTCCCGGACCTGCAAACTCGTGCAATGTGTCCCATCTTTCCGCATTGCCTGCATGTTTTGTCCTTGGACCAGCAGTCCTTCTGGTCATGGGTTGTTCTGCCGCAGCGATAACATTTTCCAAATCCCTGTGTCATTTCATGGGTGCCGTATTCCTGTGGCTTTTGCTGTATTTCCGCAGCTCCCCTTGCTGCTGCTTCGTATGACACTGCCACGCTGAAAGCCTTATCTAGCGTCAGCTCTTTCTCTGAGAGTAACCTCTTCTGGGTTCCTTCACTCAGGAGTCCACAGACAAATTTGTCCCGTAGGGTATCTGCCAGTCCTGCTCCGAACTGGCAGTGCTTTGATAGCTTGCGTAGTTCCGTAAGGTAATCAGCATTGCTCTCATCTTTATGCTGATTTCTCTTGTGGAATTTAAATCTTTCTGCTATCAGCAGCGGTGTAGGATTTAGGTGTTCCTGTAGGATATCAACAATTTTGTTAAAACTCTTCGCCATCGGTTTGACTGGAGTGATCAGGTTCCGCAATAGGCCGTACGTTCTTGCGCCCATTAAGTTTAGTAGTACCGATGCCTTTTTCTCATCGGCTACTTCATTTGCCTTGCAATATACTTCGACTCTTTCCGCATACGTGGCCCAGTCTTCTATTGCATTATCGAAGGCAGTGATATTGCCAGTCTTCGGCATCTTGGAGATCTAAGATGACGCCTCCCGCGCTTTGCCTTCTTCCCCGCTGGATTAAGATGGCGTCTCCCGCGCTTTCTGTCTTTTCCGCTGCTGCTAGCGCTGTTGCTGGCATTTTTATGCCTTGATGGCGACGCCCTATGGTCTTCGCGCACTTCCCCCCCGCGCTGCTGCTAACGCCGCTCTCCGCGGTCCCCGTGGCAAACTGCAGCTCCTCGTGGCTTTCTGCGCTTCTAATTTCTTTTATTTTAATTACTGTTCCCGTCGTCAGAGCAGACCCTATGGGACACTTTCCTCCCTCTTCTCAGGTCTGTGCGCTGCCCGGCTTCGTAGCACCGGCCGCGCCCTGTGTGCTCCACCCTCTCTCTCTCTCTCTCTCTCTCCTCTTCCCGACAACGCTGCTCGGCCCCGTTGAAAAGCCACCCGATCGAGCTCTATCCCGCCGCAGCCCAGGAAGGATCAGTGTACTACCTGCCACCAGCCCGATTAGCTGTAACACCATAGACTGGATAACCAAGCCCAGCTCTCGACAGCCTCTCCTGCAAATCTTTGAATTCGATGAATCAGAGGCGGTTGCCCACGGTCGACACCCGTTTCTTCTTTTTGTTTTTTCTGTTCTTTTTGGATTTCTTCCTTCTGGCCTCGACCTCTAACAACTTCGCTGCAGGGATGGATCCCCGTGAGGTGGTGCAGAACTGTAGGTAAGTTCGGATCTGTTCGTCGCCAGTGTAACGTCCATGTGTAATTGAGACACGGACTGCAGGAGTTGGTTATAACAGGTGTTTACTGAATGGAGACAAAACTGGAACTACTATACAAGGTTACTACACAGGCTTATATACAGGGGTGGTCACTACTGGTACTGCCGTATACAGGGGCTGCAGAATATAGTTCCTTCTTCAAAGTACATACACTACAATTACTTCCCAACACAGACTGTGGCGGTTCAAGAAGGTGGCTCACCACCACCTTCTCAAAGAAAATTAGGGATGGGCAATAAATGCTGGTCTTGCCAGCGACGCCCACATCCCGTGAATCAATTAAAAGAAAATGTGAAATTAAAACAAACAGCTAAAAAAAAATTGAGCAGATTATGGGGGAGAAATTCATTATAACCCAGGAATGGGCGGTAACTTCTGAAAAGTTTGAGAATTAGCGCCACACGCTATTGCTTCAGACTACATGCAAAATTCAGTCTCATTGCACAAAGAAAGGATTGGAGCGCTAAATCAAGCGCTAATGGCCTAGCTCAGTGGCATTAAACTCAAAGCGCTGACCAATATCAGGTGCAGTCTAATCACAAGTCATCATTGCCGCAGGCTCTTTCAGTTCATTGATGCTGCAGAACCTCATTCTCATCATTGCTGGCTGTGCAGGTGCCTCAGCCAGCAGCAGCAGGTCAAGGAGAAGGAGCCTGATGACTCAAGCAGCCCTCATGGCCCTTCTCCTCCCACTGACCACATGTTCCAATCTTTCTCGTTGCCTCCGCTCCCTCCGCCATAGATCCTGGAGGGCGAGGTCGACTGCCAGTACAGCCCCCATTAATGTAACCAAGTGCAGCACTTTTATGTGTTGTGAGAATAAGTGTAACTAATTGCTGTAGCCACAACACTCCTGATACTAAACAACCTTTAAATGACTGTGCAACAGTTTAATTCAATACCAAACTGACAAGGAAGCAGTGAAACAGTACTAACATTCTGAGGGGGAGGGTGAACAGCCAGCGGTCGTGGTCCATATTGGTACTAACGACATAGGTAGAAAGAGGGGTGAGGTCCTGCAGGCAGATTTTAGGGAGTTAGGAAAGAGATTAAAAAGCATGACCTCAAATGTAGTAATCTCTGGATTACTCCTGGTGCTACGCGTGAGTGAGTATAGAAATAGGAGGATAGAGCAGATGGAGATATGGTGCAGGAGGGAGGGCTTCAGATTCCTGGGGCATTGGGGTTGGTTCTGGGGGAGGTGGGACCTGTACAGGCCGATGGGTTGCACCTCAACAGAGCCGGTACCAATATCTTCACAGGGAGGTTTGCTAGTGCTGTTGGGGAGGGTTTAAACTAAGTTGGCAGGGGGATGAGCACCAGGATGTAGCATTAGAAAGGCGAAACAAAGGGCACAAAGGATTGGGAGAGACAGATAGCACTAAAGCAAGAAATAATAAGGTATTAGGTGGGGTCAGACTAAGAGAGAACACAGGATGGTCTACGATAGGTTTACAGTGTATGTATGTGAACGCATGAAGCATAGTAAACAAGGTTGGTGAGCTGCAGGCACAAATAGCCACATGGGAATATGATGTTGTGGCTTGGCAGATCGTGATGTAGAACTGGAATCAGTTTGGGTGGAGCTAAGAAACAGCAAAGGGCGGAAAACATTGGTGGGAGTTGTGTATAGGCCACCAAACAGTAATGGTAATTTAGGGCACAGTATCAATCAAGAGATTAGAAGTGCATGTAACAAGGGCAATACAGTAATCATGGGGGATTTTAATCTACATATTGACTGGGCAAATCAAATTACCACTAATGGTGTGGAGGACAAATTCTTGGAATGCATGCGAGATGGTTGCCTGGCTCAGTATGTGGAGAAACCAACCAGGGAACAGGCTACTCTGGATCTGGTACTGTGTAATGAGAAAGGGCTAATCAATAATCTTGTGGTAAAGGGGCCTTTAGGGACAAGTGACCATAATATGATTGAATTTTATATTAAGTTTGAGAGTGATGTAGTCCAATCTGAAACTAAGGTCTTCAATCTAAACAGAGGAAACTACAAGGGTATGAGGGACAAGTTGGCCATGGTAGTTTGGGAGACTACACTAAAAGGTATGAAGGTGGACATACAATGGCTAACATTCAAGGAAATAATGCATAATTTGCAACAAACATATATTCCTCTAGGGCATAAAAACCCAAAAGGAAAAGTGATCCAACCATGGCTAACAAAAGAAATTAAAGCTAGTATTAAGTCAATGGAGGAAGCTTATAACATTGCCAGGAAAAGCGGTCAGCCTGAGGATTGGGATCTTTTTAGAAATCAGCAAAGGGGGACTAAGAAATTGATAAAGAAAGGGAAAATGGAATATGAGCACAAACTAGGGAAAAATATAAAAACGGATTGTAAAACTTCTATAGGTATGTGAAAAGGAAAAATCTGGCGAAGGTAAATGTAGGTTCTTTATAGTCAGAGATGGGAGAATTTATAATGGGGAATGAGGAAATGGCAGAGAAATTAAATAAATACTTTGTTTCTGTCTTCACGGAGGAAGACACAAAAAAAAACCCAGAAATACGAGAAAACCAAGGGTGAGACGAGAATGAGGAACTTAAAAAAATTATTATTAGTAAAAAAACAGTACTTATTAGTAAAAAAACAGTACTATCAAAATTAATGGGACTAAAAGTCGATAAATCCCAAGGACCGGATGACCTATATCCTAGGGTTTTGAAAGAAGTGGCCATTGGAAAGTGGACGCATTGGTTGTCATCTTCCAAAATTCTATAGATTCTGGAACGGTTCCTGCAGATTGGAGGATAGCAAATGTAGCCCCGCTATTTAAGAAAGGAGGGCGAGAGAAAACGGGGAACTACAGACCTGCTAGTCTCACATCAGTAGTTGGGAAAATGCTGGAATCTATTATAAAGGATGCAATAACTGGGCACTTAGAAACTAATAGCAAAATTGGGCAGAGTCTACATGGATTTATGAAAGGGAAATCCTGTTTGACAAACCTATTGGAGATCTTTGAGGATGTAACTAGTGGAGTAGACAAAGGGGAACTGGTAGATGTGGTGTATCTGGATTTTCAGAAGGCCTTCAATAAGGTGCCACACAAGAGGTTGGTGAACAAAATTAGGGCACATGGAATTGGGGGTAATATACTAGCATGGATTGAGAATTGGTTAACAGACAGAAAACAGAGTAGGGATAAACAGGTCTTTTTCATGATGGCAGGCTGTGACTAGTGCGGTACCGCAAGGATCGGTGCTTCGGTCCCAGCTATTCACAATCTATATCAATGATTCAGATCAGGGGACTAAATGTAACATTTCCAAATTTGCTGATGATACAAAGCTAGGTGGCAGTGTCAGTTGTGAAGAGGATGTGAAGAGGCTTCAAGGGGATCTCAACATGCTCAGTGAGTGGGCGAGAACATGGCAGATGGAATAAAATGTGGATAAATGTGAAGTTATCCACTTTGGTAGAAAAAACATAAAGGCAGTGTATTTCCTAAATGGTGAAAGATTGGGGAATGCAGATGCTCAAAGGGACCTGGGTGTCCTTGTACATGAGTCACTGAAAGTGAATGTGCAGGTGCAGCAAGCCATTAGGAAGGCAAATGGTATGCTGGCCTTCATTACAAGAGGATTTGAGTACAGGAGTAAAGAATTCTTACTCCAATTATATAGGGCCTTGGTGAGACCACACCTGGAGTACTGTGTACAATTTTGGTCTCCTTGCCTGAGGAAGGATATACTTGCCATAGAGGGAGTGCAACGAAAGTTCACGAGATTGATTCCTATGATGGCGGGACTGTCTTATGAGAAATAGAAGGATATTTCAGATGAATATGTGGCTGGAGGAATGGTGGAAGGGGGAGGGATTCAAATTCCTGGGGCATTGGAACCGGTTCTGGGGGAGGTGGGACCAGTACAAACTGGACAGTTTGCACCTGGGCAGGACCGGGACCGATGTCCTAGGGGGAGTGTTTGCTAGTGCTGTTGAGGAGGGCTTAAACTAAAATGGCAGGGGGTTGGGAACCTGTGCAGGGAGACAGAGGAAAGGGAAGCAAGGATAGGATAGAAGCAAAAGACAGGAAGGCAAAAAGTAAAAGTGGCAGTCAGAGAAATCAAGGGTGTAACTCAAACATGGCCACAGTAAATAATAATTCTAAGAGTTAAAAGAACAAGCCTGAAGGCTTTGTGTCTTAATGTGAGGAGCATTTGTAATAAGGTGGATGAATTAGCTGCGCAAATAGATGTAAACGGATATGATATAATTGGGATTGCGGAGTCATGGCTCCAGGGTGACCAAGGCTGGGAATTCAACATCCAGAGGTATTCAATATTCAGGAAAGACAGGCAAAAAGGAAAAGGAGGTGGGGTAGCATTGCTGGTTAAAGAAGAGATTAACACAATAGTAAGGAAGGATATTAGCTCTGATGATGTGGAATCTGTATGGGTAGAGCTGAGAAATACCAAGGGGCAGAAAACGTTAGTGGGAGTTGTATACAGACCCCCAAACAGTAATGCTGAGGTTGGGGATGGCATTAAACTGGAAATTAGAGACATGTGCAATAAGGGCACAGCAATTATCATGGGTGACTTTAATCTACATATAGATTGGGCTAACCAAATTAGTAACAATACTGTGGAAGAGGAATTCCTAGAGTGTATATGGGATGGTTTCCTGGACCAATATGTCACAGAACCAACTAGAGATCAGGCCACCTTAGACTGGGTATTATATAATGAGAGAGGATTAATTAGCAATCTTGTTGTGCGAGGCCCCTTGGGGCAGAGCGATCATAATATGATAGAATTCTTCATTAAGATGGAGAGTGAAGTAGTTGACTCAGGGACTAGGGTCCTGAATTTAAATAAAGGAAACTACGATGGTATGAGGCGTGAGTTGGGTAGGATTGATTGGGGAATGTTACTTAAAGGGTTGACGTTGGATAGGCAATGGTAAACATTTAAAGTTTGCATGGATGAACTACAGAATTTGTTCATCCCTGTTTGGCATAAAAATAAAAGAAAAAAGGTGACTCAACCGTGGCTAACGAGGGAAATTAGGGATAGCATAAGATCCAAGGAGGGGACATATACTTTGGCCAGAAAAAGCAGCAAACCTGAGGATTAGGAGCAGTTTAGGATTCAGCAAAGGAGGCCAAGGGGTTCATTAAGAGGGGGGAAATAGAGTATGTGAGTAAGCTTGCAGGGAACATAAAAACTGACTGTAAAAGCTTCTATAGATATGTGAAGAGAAAAAGATTGGTGAAGTCAAGCATAGGCCCCTTGCAGTCAGAATCGGGGGAATTTATAATGGGGAACAAAAAAATGGCAGACCAATGAAATACATACTTTGGTTCTGTCTTCACAAAGGAGGACACAAATAACCTCCCAGAGATGTCGGGGAACATAGGGTCTAATGAGAGGGAGGAACTGAATAAAATCAGTATTTGTAGGCAAATGGTGTTCGGGAAATTGACGGGATTGAAGGCCGATAAATCCCCAGGGCCTGATAATTTACATCCTATGGTACTTAAGGTAGTGGCCCTAGAAATAGTAGATGCATTGCTGGTCATCTTCCAAAATTCTATGGACTCTGGAATCATTCCCATGGATTGGAGGGTAGCTAATGTAACCCCACTATACAAAAAAGGTGGTAGAGAGGAAACGGGGAATTATAGACCGGTAAGCCTGACATCGGTACTGGGGGAAAAATGCTAGAGTCCATTATAAAAGATGTAATAGCGGAGCACTTGGAAAACAGTGACAGGATTGGACAAAGTCAACATGGATTTACAAAAGGTAAATCGTGCTTGACTAATCTACTGGAATTTTTTGAGGATGTAACTGGTAGAATAGATAAGGGAGAACCAGTGGATGTGGTGTATTTGGACTTTCAGAAGGTTTTCGATAAGGTCCCGCATAAGAGATTAGCGTACAAAGTTAAAGCACATGGGATTGGGGTAAGGTACTGACTTGGATAGAGAACTGGTTGGCAGACAGGAAGCAAAGTGTTGGAATAAATGGGACTTTTTCCGAGTGGCAGGCAGTGACTAGTGGGGTACCGCAGGGATCGGCACTAGGACCCCAGTTATTCACAATATATATTAATGATGATCTAGATGAGCGAATTACATGTAATATCTCCAAGTTTGCAGACGACACAAAGCTGGGTGGGCGTGTGTGCTGTGAGGAGGATGCAGAGAAACTCCAGTATGATTTGGACAGGTTGGGTGATGTGGCAGATGCAGTATAATGTGGATAAATGCGAGGTTATCCACTTTGGTGGCAAAAACTGGCAGGCAGATTATTATCTGAATGGCAATAGATTGGAAAAAGTGGAAGTGCAACGAGACCTGGGTGTCCTTGTGCACCAGCCGCTGAAGGTAAGCATGCAGGTGCAGCAGGCGGTTAAGAAGGGAAATGGTATGTTGGCCTTCATAGCGAGAGGATTCGAAAACAGGGGCAAGGATGTCTTGCTGCAGTTGTACAGGGCCTTGGTGAGACCACATCTTGAGTATTGTGTGCAGTTTGGGTCGCCTTATCTGAGGAAGGATGTTCTTGCCATGGAGGGAGTGCAGTGAAGATTCACCAGACTGATACCTGGGATGGCAGGAATGACATATGAAGAGAGAGTGGGTTGATTGGGTTTTTATTCGCTAGAGTTTTGCAGAATGAGAGGGGATCTCATTGAAACTTATAAAATTCTAACAGGACTAGACAGACTAGATGCAGGAAGGCTGTTTCCGATGGTGGGGGAATCCAGAACCAGGGGTCACAGTCTAAGGATAAGGGGTAAGCCATTTAGGACAGAAATGAGGAGGAATTTCTTCACCCAGAGAGTGGTGAACCTGTGGAATTCTCTACCACAGAAGATAGTTGAGGCCAATTCATTAAATATATTCAGGAAGGAGTTAGATATATTTCTTAAGGCTAAAGGGATCAAGGGATATGGGGAGAAAGCAGGGACAGGGTACTGAATTTGGATGATCAGCCATGATCTCATTAAATGGCGGAGCAGGCTCGAGGGGCTGAATGGCCTACTCCTGCTCCTATCTTCTATGTTGAGTAAACTAGGCCTGTATTGTCTTGAATTCAGAGGAATGAGATGGGATCTCATTGAAGCATACAAAATTATTACAGGGCTTGATAGGATGGCTGCTGGGAGAATGTTTCCCTTAGCTGGGGAGTATCGAACCA
Organism: Somniosus microcephalus; assembly: GCF_052327205.1. NCBI lineage: Eukaryota > Metazoa > Chordata > Chondrichthyes > Squaliformes > Somniosidae > Somniosus > Somniosus microcephalus. The sequence goes on along the minus strand of NC_140993.1, from coordinate 115,843,784 downwards.
GGGGTCACAGCCGCAAGATAATTGGTAGGCCATTCAGGACTGAGATGAGAAGAAATTTCTGCACGCAGAGGGTGGTGTATCTTTGGAATTCTCTACCCCAGAGGGCTGTGGAGGCTCAGTCATTGGGTATTTTCAAAGCAGAAGTCGATAGATTTCTGCCTCGTAAGGACATCAATAGATATGGTGATAGGGCCGGTGAATGGATTTGAGGCAGAAGATCAGCCATGATCTCATTGAATGACTACTCCTGCTCCTATTTCTTATGTTCTTATTTTCAATAACGGAGACCTGGCTCAAAAAATGGCAGGATTGAGTATTAAATATTCCTGGATATAGGGTGATCAGGAAAGATAGGGAAGGAAAGATAGGAGGTGGTGTGGCAGTGTTGGTTAAGGAGAATGTTACAGTTCTGGAGAGAGAGCATCTCCTGGAAGGGTCAAGGACAGAATATATATGGCTAGAGTTAAGAAGTAATAGAGGTGCCATTACACTACTAGGTATATTCTATAGGCTACCTACTAGAGGGAAAAATATGAAGGAGCAAATTTGCAAGGAAATTACAGAGAGATGCAAGAACTACAGAGTAGAGATGATGGGGAACTTCAACTATCCTAATATAGACTGGGATAGTAATAGTGTAAAGGGCAATCTAGAGTAAGAATATTTAATTGGAGGAACGCCAATTTCAGTGGGATGAGAAAGGATCTGGCCCGGGTAAATTGGAATCAAAGATTCTCAGCCAAAACTGTAGTGGAACAATAGGCTGCCTTTAAAGAGGAAATAGTTCGGGTACAGTCGAGGTACATTCCTACTAGGGGTAAGGCAAGACAACTAAAGTCAGAGCTTCCTGGATGATGAAAGAGATAGAGAATAAGATGAAGCAGAAAAAAAGCACGTATGACCGATGTCAGGTCGAGAATACATCTGAGAATCAGGATAAATACAGAAAGTTCAGCGGAGAAGTGAAAAAAAAAATAAGAGGGTCAAAGAGAGGGTATGGGAGTAGAATAGCAGCCAACATAAAAAGTAATCCAAAAGTCTTCTATAGGCATATAAATAGTAAACGGGTAGTAAGAGGAGGGGTGGGGCCAATTAGGGACCAAAAAGGAGACCTACGCATGGAGGCTGAGGTACTAAATTAATACTTTACATCTGTCTTCACCAAGGAGGAGGATGCTGCCATAGACATAGTAAAGGAGAAGGTAGAGGAGATACTGGATGGGATAAGAATTGATAAAGACGAGGTACTAGAAAGGCTGGCTGTACTTAAAGTAGATAAGCCACCAAGACCAGATGGGATGCATCCTAGGATGCTGAAGGAAATGAAGGAAGAAATCGCGGAGGTACTGGCCATAATCTTCCAATCCTACTTAGAAACGGGGGTGGTGCAAAGGGACTGGAGAATTGCAAATGTTACACCCTTGTTCAAAAAAGGGTGTAAGGATAAGCCCAGCAAATATAGGCCGGTCAGTTTAACATCGGTAGTGGGGAAGATTTTAGAAACAATAATCAGGGACAAAATTAACAGTCACTTGGACAAGTGTGGTTTAATTAAGGAAAGCCAGCACGGATTTGTTAAAGGCAAATCGTGTTTAACCAACTTGATCAAGTTTTTTGATGAGGTAACAGAGAGTGTTGATGAGGGCAATGCAGTTGACGTGGTGTACATGGATTTCCAAAAAGCGTTCGACAAAGTGCCACATAATAGGCTTGCCAGTAAAGTTGAAGCCCATGGAATAAAAGGAACAGTGGCAGCATGGATACGAAATTGGCTAAGTGATAGGAAACAGAGAGTAGTGGTGAACGGTTGTTTTTCGGACAGGAGGAAGGTATACAATGGTGTTCTCCAGGGGTCAGTGCTAGGAGCACTGCTTTTCTTGATATATATTAATGACTTGGATGTGGGTGTACAGGGCCACAATTTCAAAATTTGCAGCTGACACAAAACTTGGAAGTATAATGAACAGTGAGGAGGATAGTGATAGACTTCAAGAGGACATAGGCTGGTGAAATTGGCGGACACGTGGCAGATGAAATTTAATGCAGAAAAATGTGAAGTGATACATTTTGGTAGAAAGAATGAAGAGAGGAAATATAAACTAAAGGGTACAATCCTAAAGTGGGTGCATGAACAGAGAGATCTGGGGGTATATGTGCACAAATCATTGAAGGTGGCAGGGCAGGTTGAGAAAGCAGTTAAAAAAGCTTACGGGATCCTGGGCTTCATGAATAGAGTACAAAAGCGTGGAAATTGTGATGAACCTGTGTAAAACACTGGTTTTGCCTCAACTGGAGTATTGTGTCCTATTCTGCGCACCGCACATTAGGAAGGATGTGAAGGCCGTATAGTGAGTGCAGAAAAGATTTACCCGAATGATTCTAGGGATGAGGAACTTCAGTTATGTGGATAGACTGGAGAAGCTGGGGTTGTTCTCCTTAGAGCAGAGAAGATTGAGAGGAGATTTGATAGAGGTGTTCAAAATCATGAGGGATCTGGACAGAGTAGATAGAGAGAAGACGGGTCGAGAACCAGAGGACACAGATTTAAGGTGATTGACAAAAGAACCAAAGGCGACGTAAGAAAAAACTTTTTTACGTAGCAAGTGGTTATGATCTGGAATGTGCTGCCTGAAAGGGTGGTGGAGGCAGAGTCAATCATGGCTTTCAAAAGGGAGTTGGATAAGTACCTGAGAGAAAAACATTTGCAGGGCTACGGGGAAAGGGCAGGGGTGTGGGACTAGCTGAGGTGCTCTTGCAGAGAGCCAGCATGGGCTCGACAGGCCGAATGGCTGCCTTCCGTCCTGTAATGATTCTATGATTCTAATATGACAGCTGCGACTCATTACTCATGATCCCTTTAAGTAGCGCCCCTGGAGCCGGCAGCCGCCTGCTAGATGCCTCCTCTCGCTGATGCTTTCGGGGCGAGGCGCTAAGACGGGGGCAACAATCAATTTTGCAGATCGGGCGCTCACTGACGTCACGATGTGCCTGGCACTGAGGTCCCTGGCAGTAATTCGTAGCAACGGCGCTGGCAGGGGGGCCGGATTTGGCATGCTGTGATGAAATATATGCCTTCATCAGCCCATGTGTTTTACCTGCTTGTATTGTGTGAACCGCCCCCTTTTGTTCCTATTGTGTGTATTGGCTACGCCCCTGTCTTTTGCCATATAAAGGTCTCAAAAGCTGTATGAGTCATTCCTACCAGACGAACCCGATGTGGGAAGACCTGTAATGCTGCAATGTTCTTAGTGATTAAAAGCCTTCAGTTGAATCCTTGTCTTTGAGTCGTTGATGGCATATCACATGCGTCGCTCGATTCACTTCGCTGCGGCGCTACTGCCTCAGCGCCCCATTAGCACCCCCGCCAGGTGCTAACATGAGGCACTAAGCTACCGAATTCTTCCCCCTATGAGCTGCAGATGTGTGGATTTGCTTGTGACAGTTTCAAAAGTTTGGACGGTGAGTGCTGTTTTGAATTACTAAACAAAGCCTAAGTATAACTAGCAGCTTGTTCCTCTATCCTGGATGAATGTTTGTCTGGTAACATATAAATGGAATGAAGCTGTGCAGGAAAAATGTGGCTTAGCTGCTGTAGGATTCGGTGTTTCGTTAAATGTTGTAGTAAGCTAGTTATATTGTTAATTTATATTATGCTGTTATAAGGTTGGCCTGTTTGCCTGGGAACACACATAAACATCCAAAAGCAACTTCCAATGTTAATCAGATAGAATAAACCTAACATCAAGCGAAATAAGTTTTAAAAACTGGAAAGTTTTCCCGTTCAGCAGCTCATTCTGAGAACTTTTTCTGGGGTCAGATGAAAAGCTTTGAAATGTGAGGCTTGTGTTATGTACATTACGATTCAATACAAGTCAATGCCCAGATTAGTGGGATACAAAAAGATCCAACGCATTGAATTCACTTCACCATTAACAAAGGAGTTGATTTCCTCATGCACGTGTATTCAAACAGTTAAATAACCCATGATTGGTGTTAATCATTTTATTTATGTTTTGTTATCAACAGTATTTGCCAAATTCTTTTATGCTTCATATTTATATTGAATATCATAAGTAAATATTTTTAATATAAAAGCAAAAAATGGTAGAAATACTCAGGTCAGGCAGCATCTGTGGAGAGAGAAACAGAGTTAACATTACAGGTCAGAACTGGAAGAAGTTAGAGATATAACAGAGGCAGGGAAAGGATGGGGAGTCTTATGTTCATTAATAAATAGACATTCTTATTATGAACACAGCTAGCTTTTGCTAGTTACTTTATTGAGCACATGTGGACTAGGTACTGTATCTGTAGAGGCTTCCATCTTGACTGCTGCCTTGTGGGTAGCCTAGTGCCTCATGGGTAATGTAGTCTTAATATATATACAGCTGGGTAGTGTAGTCTTATATACAGCTCTACACAGCTCTACGGCTCCACCTAGTGTCCACTATAGAATGACATGTTATTGATCGTTACAGGGAGGAGGTAAAAAGAAAGACAGACTTGCATTTATATAGCGCCTTTTGCAACCACCAGACGTCCCAAACGCTTTACAGCCCATGAAGTACTTTTTGAAGTGTAGTCACTGTTGTAATGAGGAGTGGAGGAAAGAACAAAAGATACGGTCTGTGATGAGATGGAAGGCAGGAATGATTAAATGACAAAACAACAACAACTTGTATTTGTATAGCGTCTTTAACATAGTAAAACGTCCCAAGGCGCTGCACAGGAGTATTTTAATACAAAAAATTTGACACCGATTCACATAAGGATAAATTAGGGCAGGTGACCAAATGCTTGTTCAAAGAGGTAGGTTTTAAGGAGCGCCTTAAAGGAGGAAAGAGAGGTAGCGATCGGACAGGTTTAGGCAGGGAATTCCAGAGCTTAGGGCCTAGGCAACAGAAGGCACGGCCACCAAAGATTGAGCGATTATAATCGGGGATGCTCAAGAGGGCAGAATTAGAGGAGCGTAGATATCACCGGGGGATTGTGGGGCTGAAGGAGATTACAGAGATAGGAAGGGGCGAGGCCATGGAAGGATTTGAAAACAAGGATGAGAATTTTGAAATCCAGGCGCTGCTTAACCGGGAGCCAATGTAGGTCAGCAAGCACAGGGGTGATGGGCAAACGGGACTTGGTGCGAGTTAGTATACGGGCAGCTGAGTTTTGGATGACCTCAAGTTTACATAGGGTGGAATGTGGGAGGCCAGCCAGGAGTGCGTTGGAATAGTCAAGCCTAGAGGTAGCAAAGGCATGGATGAGGGTTTCAGCAGCAGATGAGCTGAGGCAAGGGCGGAGACGAGCGATGTTATGGAGGTGGAAGTAGGTGGTCTTTGTTATGCTGCGCATATATGGTCGGGAGCTCATTCCAGGGTCAAATATGACACCAAGGTTGTGAACAATGTGGTTCAGCCTCCGACAGATGTTAGGGAGAGAGATGGAGTCAGTGGCTAGGGATCGGAGTTTGTGGCGGACCGAAAACAATGGCTTCAGTCTTCCTAATATTTAAATGGAGAAAATTTTTGCTCATCCAGAACAGGATGTCGGACAAGTAGTCTGACAATTTAGACACTGTGGAGGGGTCGAGAGAAGAGGTAGTGAGGTAGAGCTGGGTGTCGTCAGCGTACATGTGGAAACTGACACTGTGTTTTCAGATGATGTCACCAAGGGGCAACATGTAGATGAGAAATAGGAGGGGGCCAAGGATAGATCCTTGGGGGACACCAGAGGTAATGATGCGGGAGCGGGAAGAGAAGCCGTTGCAGGTGATTCTCTGGTTACGATTAGATAGATAAGAATGGAATCAGGCGAGCGCAGTCCCACCCAGCTGACCGATGGTGGAGAGGCGTTGGAGAAGGATGGAGTGGTCAACCATGCCAAAGGCTGCAGACAAGTCAAGAAGGACGAGAAGGGACAGTTTACCTTTGTCACAGTCACAAAGGATGTCATTTGTGAATTTGTTGAGAGCCGTTTCGGTACTGTGGCAAGGGCAGAAACCTGATTGGAGGGATTCAAACATGGAATTGCATGATGGGCACGGATTTGGGAGGCGACAACACGTTCAAGGACTTTGGAGAGGAAAGGGAAGTTGGAGATGGGGCGGTAGTTTGCAAGGACGGAAAGATCAATGTTTGTTTTTTGAGGAGAGGGGTGATGACGGCTGATTTGCGGGAGAAGGGGACAGTACCTGTGGAGAGAGAACCATTAACAATATCAGCTAACATGGGAGCCAGAAAAGGAAGTTGGGTGGTCAGCAGTTTGGTGGGAATAGGGTCGAGGGAGCAGGAGGTGGGTCTCATAGACAAGATGAGCGCAGAGAGATTATGAGGGGAGATCGGAGAGAAACTGGAGAAAGATGTTCAGGGCTAGGGCAGTGGGGGACCTCAGAGGAAGTTTGGCCCAGTGGGCTAGGGGAAGGAAAAGGGTGATGGTGCAAGGCAAAAGGGATAGTAATGGGACAAGTAAAGAATCTAATGATGGGGGATAGAGGAGCTGCAAATGTCAACAGCAGAACCATTACCAGCACCTGCTGTCTGAAAAAGTGGGAGCCGTGGTTATGTATATGAAGTTTTTAAAATCAATGTTGAGTCTGGAAGGTTGTAAAGTGCCTAATTGAAAATGAGGTGCTGTTCATTTGAGCTTCCTTTGAACTTCATTGGAACGGTGTAAGAGGCCGAGGACAGAGAGGTTAGAGTGGGACGGAGAATGTAGAGGAGACTGCATTGTGAGCAGCGAATACAGTATACTAATTGAAAGAAGTACGACTAAATCGCTGTTTCACCTGGAAACAGTGTTTGGGGCCCTGGACGGTGGGAAGGGAGGCGGTGAAAGTGCAGGTTTTGCATCTCCTGTGCTTGCACAGGATGGTGCCGTGGGATAGGAGAGCCAGTGTTTGGGGTGATGGAAGAGTAGGCCAGGGTGTTGCAGAGGGAGCAGTCCCTTCGAAATGCTGAAAGGAGAGGGAAAGATTTGTTTGGTGGTGGCATCGCGCTGGAGGTCGTGGAAGTGGCGGAGGATGATCTGTTGATTGTGGAGGCTGGTGGGGTAGAAGGTGAGGACAGGGGCGACTCTATCATGGTTCTGGGAGGGAGGCAAAGGAGTGAGGGCAGAAGTGCGGGAAATGGGATGGACACGGTCGAGGGCCTTGTCAACCACAGTGGAGGAGAATCCTCGGTTGAGGAAAAAGGAAGACATATTGGAAGCTCTGGTATGGTAGGTGGCAAGGTCGAAACAGATGTGACTGAGACGGAGAAACTGGTAGAATGGAATAGAGTCCTTACAGGAAACTGGGTGCGAGGAAGTGTGATCAAGGTAGCTGTGGGAGTCGGTAGGCTTACAGTAGATATTGGTCGATAGCCTATCCCCAGAAATGGAGACAGAAATCGAGGAAGGGAAGAGACGGAGATGGACCATGTGAAGGCGAGGGAGGAGTGGAAATTGGAAGCAAAGTTGATGGCATTTTCTAGTTCAGGGCAAGAGCATGAAATGGCACTGATATAGTCATCAATGTACCAGAAAAAGAGGTGAGGGAGTGGACCTGAGCAGGACTGAAACAAAGAATGTTTCACGTATCCCACAAAAAGGCAGACGTAGCCGGACTCTTGCGTGTTCCCATAGTGATGCCTTTAATTTATACGAAATGAGTGGAGTCAAATGAGAAGTTTTTCAATGTAATAATCAGTTCAGCCAAGCAGAGGAGGGTGGTGAATGCGGACTGGTTGGATCACCTTTCAAGGAAGAAACGGAGGACCTCCAGGCTGTCCTGGTGGGAGTTCGACGTATAGAGGGACCGGTCGTCCATGGTTGAAAAGGAGGCGGTTAGAGGCAGGAAACTGCAAACTGTTAAAGTGGCGAAGGGCGTCAGAAGAGTTGCGGATGTAGGTCGGGAGAGACTGGACAAGGGGAGAAAAATAGAGTCGAGATAGGAAGAAAAATGTTCCGGTGGAGCAAGAACAACCTGAAATGATGGGTCTTCCAGGCAGGCCGGTTTGTGGATCTTGGGATGGAGGTAGAAGTGGGTTGCGTAGGGTTGCGGGACTGTGAAGTTGGAGGTTATGCGGGGAAGATCTCCTGAGGAGATGAGGTTAGTGATGATCTGGGAAACCATGGCTTGATGTTCGGTGGTGGAGTCGTGGTTCAGGGGGAGGTAGGAGGAGGTGTCGGAAAGTTGGTGTTCAGCCTCCGCCAGGTAGAGATCTGTTCGTCAAACAATACCAGCACTGCCCTTGTTAGCAGGTTTAATGACCGTGCCAGGGTTAGACCTGAGAGAACGGAGTGCTGCAAGTTCAGAGGGAGGTAGGTTAGAGTGAGTGAGGGGAGTAGAGAAATTGAGTTCCCAATGAAAAGATCAAGAGAGGGTTAGAGGGCAGAGGGAGGGGTCCAGGTGGAATGAGAGTTCTGAAGACAGGAGAAAGGGTCCACTGTGGGGGGCAGACGTCTGGACAAAGGAGTGGATGTAGAGATGAAGGTGATGGAAGAAGAGCTCAGCATCACATCGAGCTCGAAATTCGTTGAGGTGGGGGCGTAAGGGATGAAGCTGAGGCCATTGCTGAGGTCTGATCATTCGGGTTCAGAGAGGGGAAGGTCAGAGGGGAAAGTGAAACATAGAAGATAGGAGTAGGCCATTCGGCCCCTCAAGCCTGCTCCGCCAATCAGTGCGATCATGGCTGATCATCCAAATTCAGTACCCAGTCCCTGCTTTCCCCCCATACCCCTTGATCCCTTTAGCCTTGAGAAATATATCCAACTCCTTTTTAAATATATTTAATGAATTGGCCTCTACTGCCTTCTGTGGTAGAGAATTCCACCGGTTCACCACTCTCTGGGTGAAGAAATTCCTCCTCATTTCTGTCCTAAATGGCCTACCCCTTATCCTTAGACTGTGACCCCTAGTTCTGGACTCCCTGACCATCGGGAACATTCTTCCTGCATCTAGTCTGTCCAGTCCTGTCAGAATTTTATAAGTTTCAATAAGATCCCCTCTCATTCTTCTAAACTCCAGCGAGTACAAGCCCAATCGACCCAATCTCTCCTCATACGTCATTCTTGCCATCCCAGGTATCAGCCTGGTGAATCTTCGCTGAACTCCTTCCATGGCAAGAACATCCTTCCTCAGATAAGGTGACCAAAACTGCACACAATACTCAAGATGTGGTCTCACCAAGGCCCTGTACAACTGCAGCAAGACATCCTTGTTCCTGTACTCAAACCCTCTCGCTACGAAGGCCAACATGCCATTTGCCTTCTTAACCGTCTGCTGCACCTGCATGCTTACCTTCAGCGACTGTTGCACAAGGACACCCAGGTTTCGTTGCACTTCCTCCTCTCCCAATCTATTGCCATTCAGATAATAATCTGCCTTCCTGTTTTTGCTACCAAAGTGGTTAACCTCACATTTATCCACATTCTATTGCATCTGCCATGCTTCTGCCCAATCACCCAACCTGTCCAAATCATCCTGGAGTTTCTCGGCATCCTCCTCACAGCACACACGCCCACCCAGCTTTGTGTCATCTGCAAATTTGGAGATATTACATCTAGTTCCCTTGTCTAGATCATTAATATATATTGTGAATAGCTGGGGTCCAAGGACTGATCCCTGCGGTACCCCACTAGTCACTGCCTGCCACTCGGAAAAAGAGCTGTTTATTCCAACTCTTTGCTTTCTGTCTGCCAACAAGTTCTCTATCGAAGTCAGTACCTTGCCCCCAATCCCATGTGCCTTTACTTTACACGCTAATCTCTTATGCGGGACCTTATCGAAAGCCTTTTGAAAGTCCAAATATACCACATCCACTGGTTCTCCCTTATCTATTTTACCAGTTACATCCTCAAAAAATTCCAGTAGATTAGTCAAACACGACAAAGGGTGAGATTGGAAGGAGGGTTGTGGTCAGAGGAAAGTCATAGAGCCATAGAGTTATAACGGCACAGATGGCAGCCATTCAGCCCATCGAGTCTGTGCCAGCTCTCTGTGGTGCAATCCAGTCAGTCCTATTCCCCCCGCTCTATCCCCGTAGCCCTGCAAGTTTATTTCCCTTAAGTGCCTATCCAGTCTCCCCTTGAAAACATTGAGGCCTAGAAATTCAGTGGGCTGCGCCACCCGTTAGCACCTTAAGAGGGCGCTAAGTGGGTCGGAAGCGACTGGCCACGCCTCCCGCTAAATTCAGCGGGACGCTAATGGCGGCGCTAGCCATTAGCACTGCGCCGCTACCGATGACGTCATCGGTGTGCGCAGCGCCCCGCTAACGCCCCAATCGTGATATTTAGATGCGCCCCCTGCTTTAACGCCGGGCGCTATTTGCGACCGGTTCAGGGCGGCCTACCTGCGGCGGTAGAGGCGCTAATTAAAGGAGAGGTGCGGGGTGGCCATTTTTTTTGCTGGCCACCTGCCAGCACCTCTCCGCGCTGCCGTCCCCGGCCTCCTGAGCACCCCCCCCCACTCCGCGGAGTGCCGACTGCGTTCCAAAAGCCCGGCACTTCTCCTCGGTGCCGGGCTCTTTTGCCGGCACTCGCGATCCTCGATCGCGCTACACAAGGCCCCTCCCCTTTAAGAAGGGGCGGAAGGCCTGCAGTACCACAGCGCGCCGTGCTGCAGCGTGTGGCGCTGCGGCACGTTGCGCAGCGATATTCAGCTGCAGCGCCCCAAGAGGGATGCGGGGCGCCTCCAGTAGCGTTGCGCTTCCCTCTGGGGCGCGCAAACTGAATTTCTGCCAGGCGGCCGCGACTGCTTCCAGGGCGCTACTTTAAGCGCCCTGGCACTCCAAATGGGGCTATAGTGAATTTCTAGGCCTGAGTGTCTCCGTTTCCACCACTTCTGTTAGCAGGTGGTTCCAGGTCCTCACCACTAACTGTGTAAAAATGTTTTCCCTCAGAGGGCAGCACGGTGGCATAGTGGTTAGCACTGTTGCCTCACAGCGCCAGAGACCCGGGTTCAAATCCGGCCTCGGGCGACTGTCTGTGTGGAGTTTGCACATTCTCCCCGTGTTTGCGTGGGTTTTCTCCAGGTGCTCCGGTTTCCTCCCACAGTCCAAAGATGTGCGGGTTAGGTTGATTGGCTATGATAAATTGACCCTTTGTGTTAGGGGGTTAAATACGTGGGGTTACAGGGATAGGGTGGGATATGTGTTGGCGTAGGGGTTACGGGGATCGGGTGGGATATGTGTCGGTGCAGGCTCGATGGGCCAAAATGGCCTCTATCTGCACTGTGGGGTTTCTGTGATTCTGTGATCCCCCTGTATCTCTTGCCCAAAACCTTAAATCTGTGTGTTCCCTAGTCCTTCTACCATCAACTAGTGGGAACAGCTTTTCCCCATCTAGCCTATCCAAACCCATCATAATCTTGTACACCTCTATCAAATCACCCCTCAACCTCCGTTGCTGCAATGAAAACAAGTCCAGCTTCTCCAACCTGTCCTTGTAGCTAAGATCCCCCATCCCCAGAACCATTCTGGTAAATCTCCTCTGCACTCTCTCGAGGGCCTTCACATCCTTCCTAAAGTGTGGTGACCAGAACTGGATGCAATACTCCAGTTGTGGCCTAACCAGCGCTTTATAAAGTTTCAGCATAACTTCTCTACTTTTGTACTCAATACCTCTATTTATGAAGCCCAAGATCCCATATGCTTTGCTAACCACTCTCTCAATATGTCCTGCCACCTTCAGGGACATATGCACATTAACTCCCAGATCCCTCTGTCCCTGCACACTATTTAAAACTGTGCCATTAAGCGTATATTGCCTCTCCCTGTTCCTTCTGCCAAAATGCATCACCTCACACTTCTCTATTAAATTCCATCTGCCACTTGTCTGCCCATTCTGCTAGCCTTTCCATGTCCTGCTGCAGTCGATTGGTATCATCCTCACTGTTTGCCACACCCCCAAGTTGGGTGTCATCGGCAAATTTAGAAATTCTACTGTGTTCCAATATCCAGGTCATTTATATATATCAAAAAAAGCAGTGACCCCAGCACTGACCCTTGGGGAACACCACTGTTTACCATCGTCCAGTCTGAGAAACAGCCATTTACCACAACTCGCTGTTTTCTGTCCTTAAGACAATTCCTTATCCAAGCTGCCACTGACCCACCTATTCCATGAGCCTCAATTTTGTTAACCAGCCTTCTATGTGGTACTTTGTCAAACGCCTTCCTAAAATCCATGTAGACAACATCCATTGGATTCCCTTCAACATTCCTCCCTGTTACTTCATTAAAAAATTCAAAACTATCTGCTTTTTACAAATCCATGTTGGCTCTCCTTGATTATTATTATTGTAAGGGGGAAGAAGAATCCAGAATGGCGTTGGTATCTAAGCGTTGTTGAAGCTTGTGGTCCTTGACGCCTAAAAGGAAGAAAAAAAAGTTTTTTGTTAAAATTCTGGATGAGGCGAAGGATTAATTGGAAGTGTGGACCAGGACAACTCTGGAAATAGAGTGAGTCGGTGCTGCTGAAGAGAGTGGTCGCGAGCATGCATGGCGTTGAGCGTGGAACTCGGGAAGCGGTGAGAGCAGTGGTTCATTGAACACTGAATATAATGGAGATATCTGTAATCATGGATGGATCCAAAACATGAAGGGTGGAATTTAAGTTAGAGTCCGCATGGAATTAGTCGGAGCCGGAGACAGTTGCTGAAGAAAGAGATGTGGCTGTGAAAATGAGTTTTAGTAGTAAATATATTTAGTTGTTTTAGCCTGTAAAAACTTGCTTGCATTTAATATTCTGCCCATCTGAAGGAAGTGATATTGCAGGAGAAGACTAGGGTAATTTTTGTTTGCAGATTTCTGCAAGTAAGAAGAATTATTAATCCTTGAGTCATGCAATCATATGCGGGGCAGATTATTAAAAAAATAGAGATACTTTATCAGAGAAGACAAGTTCTCTTATATAAATAACTCAAAGCAGTTCAGAGAGAAAATTGTTCTATAATAACCTCAAAATTGTAACGATGAGAATCTGGGTACAGTAGTGTAGTGGTTATGCTACTTGAGTAGCAACCCAGAAGTTATGAGTTGAATGCCACCTTGGCAAATTGTGAAATGGAATTTAATAAATCTTGTCATTTATCAGCTAGCACCAGGAAAATTGACCATCAAAGCTGCAATATTGTTGTAAAAACCAAGCTAGTTCACTAATGGTCTTCAGGGATGGGAACCTGTCCCCCCTACCTGGTCTGTGCTACACTTGACTCCAGTCTCATAATATGTGGTTGACTCTTAATGGCCACTGCGATGACCTAGCAAACCACTTAGTTGTAAACAATTGCTATAGAAAACAGTCACAAGAGAAATAAGGGATGAACCTATCTACAACGGCCCAGACCAGATCAGAACAAGACTCAAGCAACTGAGGCCATGTTGACCATGAAAAGTCCTCCTCATTAACATCTGGGGACTGGTGCCCAAGTCTGGGGGTGCATCTTAGTTCACGGATAAAATAGAGATGGCTAATTAAATAGTTATTAAAATAAAATTGCAGTACTTGAGTATTTATAAGAGAAAAGGACCAGATGAAACAGAGCCATTAATTTTAATAAAATAGAATTGGGGGGTGGGTGCCCCGTCAGAGGTCAGAATAGTTAATCTTCGCATTTTAAAAAAGGTTAGCAGTATAATCCTAGATATTATCAGCCTGTTAGTTTGACATCATTGGAATTTGTTATAAAGGAAGCAATACAAGAGAAAAAGGAAATGCGGGTTTTATTGGAAAGTATCTTGTCTTGTCTGGGAAGGGCGATGAGCTGTCCTTTTTTGTCCTTATGATATTGGCCCGGATTTTGCGGTCTGTTATCGGGCATCGTGGCGCCCTCTATAGGGGATCTATGTCGTGTGTGAGCAGGGTAAACAACAGCATGATTCTTCAACCAATCATCTTGAAGAATCTTCACTGAGACATGCAGAGTCTAAACCAGGAAGTATAAATTAGAAATAACAACAGAAAATGCTGGAAATACTCAGCAGGCCAGGCAGCATCCATGGAGAGAGAAACAGTTAACATTTCAGGTCTGGGACCCTTCATCAGAACTGGAAAAAGCTGGAGATGGAACAAATATTAAGCAGGTGCAGAGACGGTGGGGTGGTGGGGGGGCGGTGGTGGTTTAGGAGGGGAGGAAGGAATTGAAAGAACATACTATAACAGTTTCCAGTTTCCTGGCCCCAACCGTCTGTTTGTTTACTAGAAACTTTGCTGGGGTCTAGTGTACCATTTACACCTATTTATTTCCACTTATACTTAAAATGGTAGTATAGGGCTCCCTATGGGAATCACAGTGTACTTATGTTCCCTGGAGGAAGAAGAAGGGCAATGAACGAAGGTCAGTTGCATTTACTACATCATCGACTGCCCTCCAAGCTGCATTTACCGACTGAGATGATTGTATCTCAATTTATCTGAGGAACAGTAATTCAGGAATCTGTCCTGCATCTCTTGGCTACTCAGTTGAGGGAGGATGTGATGTCAGATCCCTGCTCCTCCTCATTGGTTACCCCCACTTTTTCTTTCTCATCTGTGATTTGTGCGTCACCCAATGCACTATCATTGCTGAGACTAAAGAAATTCCTTGGGGTCGATTATATGAGCTAGCAATTGTATGGGTAGGAATGACTCATACTGACTCCTGTGAAGTGCTTGGAAGGACTGGGGCAGTGGCCTGGTGAAATTGCTTTTCGATGCCTACAGAAATGAAAGAAGATATATTACAATAATAACTGAATTACATACAAAATGAGTTCTGTGAGAATGTGTCGCACATTCTTTTGCTTGAGTACTATACATGCATTGGTGGCAATAAATGGATGAATGAGTAGGTACGAACATATGATAAAGAAGGACATGTAAAGACCAGCTGGTCCATTCAGCCCAACCCATCCTGGCCTGGTGTAACATCTGCACACCATCATTCCTATCCCACCCAAGCAGCCACACAATTTCTTTGGATAGATAACGAAATCAGAAAAAACCTAGACCAATTTAACCAATGGGAACAATCCCTGACACCAGTAAGCTATCAAATATATGAGCAAGATAGAATGAGAATAAAGAGGAGGTTAAAAATAGTGTTAACTCGTAGCTTGGGCAGGGGCTCCAACTTCCCCATACCCGACTCTCTTGTCTCCATTCCAAGTAGCCCAAGTGGCTCCTCAAGAACTGAGGGACAATTAATTGTACAACCCTCTGCCCATATGACTCCCTTCATGGAGGTTATGCAGCACCTTGTCCTGCAAGTAGGAAGCAGAAGTAAGAAGTTCATTTTGTTAAGAGGATATACAGCAATAATTTGTGCAGGAAACAATTGATGTGATTATATGAACGTGGAATGTGCAGGTACATTTGCAAGGATGGAAAGTAGAGTGCAGCTTCCTGGGAAGATTGTGAGTGAAGGCAGCATTGTAGGTAGAAGTTGAGTATGTTATAGGCATCCTATGCAGAATAATCATGCATGGTAAACACTCAAATGAGTGAAATCAGTGTGGGGGACTGAAATAGTACAATTGTCATAGGTACTTTGGTGTCCTATTTATGAATATTTTGCTGTACTTGGACCAACTTTAGCTACAACAACAACTTGCATTAATATAGCACCTTTTTAATGTAGAAAACATTAAGGAGGAGAGTGAGGTTGAAAGAAAGAGAACTTTAGGGAGGAAATTCAAGAGCATGGGACCTAGATGGCTGAAGGCATGGCTGTCAGTGGTGGGCAAGGGGGATGAAGTGAATGCACAAAAGACCAGAGTCAAAGGAAAAAACTGACTCAGGTTTCTGAACTTCCAGCACAGTTGAACCTATATAGTTTGGGTATTGCTTTGCATATTTACGTGAGTTGCAACCTCCTCCTATAGGGTTTGGATCATTCTTGCAAAGGGCCTATGATCATGTGTGCCAAAGATAGCTGTCGTCCTGAGGTGCATTTGTCCCAATGAGACCTCAATGCTGTCATCTGGGTACCTCGGAGTCTTGGTGCTGTTTCTTCAGCTAGTTTCATCTTCTGTACTAAACCACTGTAAATCACACCTCAAATCCATCCCCCTTTAAGACTGAGCTGCAGGCTTTTATAGTTTGAAACTGGAGACTTTTAAAGCCCATAGCACACCAAGAAAGAAAAAAGACTTGCATTTATATAGAGCCTTTCACGACCACCGGACGTCTCAAAGCGTTTTACAGCCAATGAAGTACTTTTGACGTGGAGTCATTGTTGTAATGTGGGAAATGCGGCAGGCAATTTGCGCACAGCAAGGCCCTGAAAAACCACAGACTACAGATCTTGGCAATTACACTGGGATTGTACCTACTGGGGAGCTACACTCCTGATCCCGGTGAATATTACAGGGTTGGGGGAAAGTCCTTACTTTCTCCATTGATGAGTGTCTATACCACTAGGGGCACATCTATCATTAGGAAAATACTCGAATGTCCAGTGCAGGTGCTGGGCTGGGGGAATGTTGGGCCCTCCCCTAGGAAACATGTTGTAGCTTCCCATTGTGCACTCTTTTGTAAGGTGGCTGCTTTAAACGCTCAAAAAAAATGATGACCTCCCAAATCTTCAGAGGTCCAGCCTATGATCCCAGTCTAGACCCTCAGATGGGCCCCACAGTTGCTGGTGGTTGGAGAGATACGACTGGTCTGCTACCTCTGCTGAACATCTGCCTGGTGCTTCTGAAAGCACAAGGCATGGGAATCCTGACATAGGGAGGCCCTAACCTCTCTTATGATGATGGTCATTCTTGGGATGGGAAGAGGTTCTGCCCCCAGCACGCCACAGAATAATCTCTGTGGGACGGCCAGAACCTAGTATAACTGAAATTACAATGGAGTACACCAAAATGGCCACAGATTTCTGGGGCGCAGTTCGCCTGCTCACAAAGTCATGAACTCCCAATATGGTTGCTGTACACGCTGGGGGCTGACTTCATTAATGTTAAGGAGGTGGGGCATGGAAGTCCGAACATGGATCCCAGCCAAATTAGCAGTTGTGAAGCCCCAGGTCCAAGAGGACAATGTTGTGTACCCACCTCTCTGCCAGTCCGCGTCATGACCGCAAGATTTAACTCGTGTCATTGTATCACTTGTTTCCAAATAAATTTTAAAAAGATGTGGCAATCACTTTTTCATGAAGACACTGGCCTTTCAATGGTAGGTCATGCCCAACAAATTTACTGGAATTTTTGAAGATGTAACCGAATTAGTGGAAGATAGTAATATAGTGGATGTTGTACACCTTCACACTTGAAGGCATTTGGTAATGTATCTCACACAAGACTTGTACATAAAATGAAAGTTCTTGCGATATAGCAGGAAGCAGTAAATTGGATAATAAATCAGACAAATTATAGGAGTAGTGATCAATTGTGGTAGTTATAATTAGACAGCTATGATTAGCATTGTATCCCACAGATAAGTTCTGGGACCCATGTCGTTTACCATATGTATAAATGACCCTAATGGTATTAAAATCAGAATATCACCATTTGCAAATTACATCAATTTGGGTGGAAATGCAAAATGTTTGGAGAAAAGGGATAACATTCAGAAAAATCTATAGTGACTTAGCAACTGGGTAGGCACAAACCCGTAGTTAATGACAAATTTGCCAGCTGAACTTAAAGCAGAAGGTGCTTCCCAATGGTCCAGCTGGTTAAGATAGTGACTAGCTGAGCCATACAGATCAGGAAGATTCCTGATTTGACCCATGGCTTGTGCTACGTTAACTGATCTCAGGTAGGGAAATAGTAGGGGTACTGCAATTGACTTCAATGCCGCAGGACTAAGAGGCAGAAAATTGGTCAGGGTTCCTACCCCTTATCGCTATCCACCAGCCCCTGCTAGAAGTGTGTGTTTCTGGTGATTACTTTCACAGTGGTTAAAAAGTCTGCTAATACTCATGCAGTAGGCTCACACATGAAGAATTGTCACTTGGGTGAGATACTGGAGGATGAAAATGCCTGTACCCCAGCAGGGGGTGAATGTCTTCAGAAGAGGAGGATAGGAGGGGATAACTTAGCATAAAAAGTAGCAAAAAAGTAGAAGTAACATCAACTTGCATTTATATAGTACTGTTAATGTAGTTAAATGTTCCAAGGCACTTCACAAGAGCTTTATCAAACAAAATTTGACATCGAGCCACATAAGAAGATATTAGGACAGGTGACCAAAAGCTTGGTCAAAGAGGTAGGTTTTAAGGAGTGTCTTAAAGGAGAAGAGAGAGATAGAGAGGCAGAGAGGTTTAGTGAGTGAATGCCAGAGCTTAGGGCCCAGGCAGCTGAAGGCACGACTGCCAATGGTGGAACAATTAAGATTGGGGATGTGCAAAAGGCCAGAATTGAAGAAGTGCAGATATCTTGGGGGTTTGTAGGGTTGGAGGAGGTTACAGGGATAGGGATGGGCGAGGCAATGGAGGGATTGAACACAAGGATGAGAATTTTAAGATTGAGGTGTTGTCGGACCGGGAACCAATGTAGGTCAGTGAGCACAGGGGTATTGGGTGAACAGGGAGGTGGGTGAACAGGGAGGTGACCTGTGGATTTTTGCACAGATTAGGCTTGGATACCCTGATCTTTACATCATTCTAACCACCGCCCCTTGACATTCAGTGGCATTACCATCACCGAATTCCCCACCATCAACATCCTGGGGGTCACCATTGACCAGAAACTTAACTGGACCAGCCACTTAAATACTGTGGCAACAAGAGCAGGTCAGAGGCCAGGTATTCTGTGGTGAGTGTCTCGCCTCCTGACTTCCCAAAGCCTTTCCACCATCTACAAGGCACAAGTAAAGAGTGTGATGGAATACTCTCCACTTGCCTGGATGAGTGCAGCTCCAACAACACTCAAGAAGCTTGACACCATCCAGGACAAAGCAGCCTGCTTGATTGGCACCCCATCCACCACCTTAAACATTCACTCCCTCCACCACCAGCATACTGTGGCTGCAGTGTGTACCATCTACAAGATGCACTGCAGAATCTCGCCAAGGCTTCTTTGGCAGTACCTCCCAAACCCACGACCTCTTCCACCTAGAAGGACAAGGGCAGCAGGCGCATTGGAACAGCACCATCTCCAAGTTCCCCTCCAAGTCACATACCATCCCGACATGGAAGTATATCATCGTTCCTTCATCGTTGCTGGGTCAAAATCCTGGAACACCCTCCCTAACAGCACTGTGGGAGTACCTTCACCACATGGACTGCAGCGGTTGAAGAAGTCGGCTCACCATCACCTTCTCAAGGGCAACTAGGGACGGGCAATAAATGCTCGCCTCACCAGCGACGCCCACACCCCATGAACGAATAAAAAAATAATTCATAAATGATATGGAGGATGTACTTCTACATTACAACAGTGACTACACTTGCAAAGTACCTCATTGGCTGTAAAGCGCTTTGGGACGTCTGGTGGTTGTGAAAGGCGCTATATAAATGCAAGTCTTTTTTTAAGACATTAAATTTTGCACATAAATCCAGTCATGTGGCCAAATAACCAAGTGGAGGGAGGAATTTTAAGAGAATTTTACAAAACCGTGCTTCTAACACAGCCCAACCACCAGGGACCCACTCAATTATTCGGACATGTAATCCCCACAATTTTCTCTCCATTAAACTTATCGCTGTAGCAAACAACATATAACTTCTTTACTATTATGAATGATCTACTTAGGGGGATAGGCTGCCACCTAGTGTAATAAATACTGATTTAGTTGCAGCATTTAAAATGAAAGTTGTTCAATTCCTAATTCAGCAGTGCTATAGAAGGACATTGGTTAGGGGCAGGAAAAGAAGGAAACATTATCATTTTGGATGACTGCTTGGCATAGTGGGTTAATGCACTGAACATTGCCCTCTTGGATCTGGGATTGGATCCACCCCAGATTTATGGAATGAAAGTTTTCCTGCTCTGACATGTATAAGGAACTGATGTAAACTGACATTGAGTAGCTTCAACATGGATCTTAGTGGGTTCAAACTAAAGTCACAAATGTTATTCTCTACGACTGCCCATGGTGCAATATCACTCTTCATCTACCTTTGAGACGGTTAACCACGCTGTCCTCCTCCATTGCCTCACCTCAGTTGCCCAGCTTGGTGGGACTGCCCTCGCTTGGTTCCACTCTACTCCTTGGCAACACCATCTGAAGACATGGAGTCAGCTTCCACATGTATGCTGCTGACATCCAGCTCTACCTTCCACACCTCTCTCGAATCCTCCATCACCTCTGTTCTATCAGACATCTAGTCTTGGGTAAGTCACAATTTCCTCCAGCTAAACATTGGGAAGACCGAAGCCATTGTCTTCGACCCCACCCACAAACTGTGTACCCTCACCATAGACTCCTTCCCTCTTCCCAGCCACTGTCTCAGGCTGAAATAGATTGTTTGCAGCCCTAGCATTCTATTTGAACCTGAGCTGAACTTCTGACCCCATCACAAGGACTACCTAATTCCATTTTTGTAACATCACTAACCTCTGCCCCTACCTTTGCCTATCTTCATCCATGCCTTTGTCTACTATTCAATGTTCTCCAGCTGGTCTCCCATTCTACATCCTCAACACTGCAAATATAAAATCCTCATCCTTATGTTTTAATCTATCCGTGGCTTCATCCTTGCCTCTGTAACCTCCTCCAACCCTACTACCCCCCTCTTGAACGCTCCGTTCCTCTGACTGTGGCCTCTTGTGCATTCCCCCTCTCCCTTTGCCCCATCTGTGATAGCCGTGCCTTCAGCCACTTAGGCCCTGGGTGTTCTCTCCTTTTACTCATCTACCTCCCTATCTCCCTCTCATAATTCTCCTTTAAGACTCCTTAAAACTCAGTTCTTCGACTTTTGGTCACCCCTTCCTTGTATCTCCTTCTTTAGCTTGGCATCCTTTTTTTCCATATGCGTTTGGGGACGATTTTCTACATTAAAGGCGTGCAAGATGTTGGACAGTTTACAGGACAAAACTGTCCTTAGTTTGTCACAAATTGTCAGTAATTCTGTTCTGAGGTTGAATGGAAGGTACATTGTTGGGGCAGAGTAGATTAAACTTTACTTTGTGTCTGGCCATGCTACCTTGATCTTCTGTAGGATTATTTTGGAGACGGTTAATGTAATCATTCTCTGCCTTAATGAAAACAAGACTTGCCAGCCACGTGGTCAGGAGTTGCCCTCCTTTCATTAGTTTGAGAGAGGAAAGTATCATAGATTCACACAGCTAATGTACTGCCTTGCTATTCAATGTGGCTTCAGCTAGCTGCCTAGTTACTTGATGATGTTACAGTGAAGAGCACCTGGGTATAGTTGGACATCAGATCGATACATTCATAGTACTTCTGACTGAATTCATCTACTATTATTCACTGATCTACATGCAGTGCAGGAATGCCATCGGTCTGAGTCATACATGCCTCCCTATTGCTAATTAGCAAAAGCTGACACAGCCCCCCAAAAAACTGACAACTCAAAAACAATCCTGCTTCTAAGCATATGATATGTGTACACAACTAGTAACATGGGCCTTGTAACTCAGCTCTCGACATACTCAACATTCATTTACTTCCATTGATGGAAAGAAAATAGAAGTCCTGAATAGAAGCCTGAAAGGAAGAAATCCAAATGTTGAAGGCACAAAATTGGCAGGGCATTTCTTGTCCTGGGGGCTTGCTTCCCTGGAAAACTTGCAGTTTTACATTATGCTTTCTGATTAATTTTAAGTACTTTTATACTTTGCAAAACAACGTGACATTTGGATTTTCAACAGACCAACCAGATCATCACCTCCCAAAGCGTTACTTCAACAACAACAACTTGTATTTATATAGCACCTTTAATGTTGTAAAACGTCCCAAGGTGCTTCACAGGAGTGTTATTCTCCCCATCTGTTCTCTCCACCCAACTTCACAGACACACTCTACCCCTTTTGGATCCAGTTCAGAGATCATAGAATCATAGAAATTTAGAGCACAGAAGGAGGCCATTTGGCCCATCGTGTCCGCGCCAGCCGACAAATAGCTATCCAGCCTAATCCCACTTTCCAGTTCTTGGTCCATAGCCCTGGAGGTTACAGCACTTCAAGTGCACATCCAAGCACTTTTTAAATGTGGCGAGGGTTTCTGCCTCTACCACCCTTTCAGGCAGTGAGTTCCAGACCCCCACCACCCTCTGGGTGAAGATATTTCCCCTCAAATCCTCTCTAAACCACCTACCAATTACTTTAAATCTATGCCCCCTGGTTGTTGACCCCTTTGCTAAGGGAAATAGGCCTAGAAATTGGGTTTTGGCGCAGCGACGGCTTTAGCGCCGGAAGTTAGTGCCGGAGCTAAGTCGCGCTGGGCGGGCCAAAAATTCACTAGTTCTGCGCCCAAACGGCTGCCGGCGCTGCTGAAAGCTGTTTGCGCCTGAAAACTGGTGCTACGCGCTGAATTGCGGCGCTATTCCGGCGCTGCGGCGCCCGCTGCGGTGCGGCAGGTTTGGGAAGTGTAGGCCTCCTCCTTCCCTTAAGGAGGAGCTGCCTGCACCCGGCCGCGGCCCGCGAAAATCATTGTAAAAATTAGCCCGGCACCTCGGACAAGTGCCGGGCTTGCATCTGTCCCGGGTGGGGGGGGGAGAAGTCCGGGGAGGGAGCTGCGGCCAGGCGGCCGGCGGGAAAGCGGCCGGCCGCCGCGGGGCCTTTAATGCGCCGGCGCAAAGTCCAGTAAGGCACCTCTGCCAGAACGTTGCTTGCGGCTGCCACGGGCGAGGCGGCCGCAAGTCAATTTCGGAGTTCGGGCGGGTTACCATGGCAACCGGGACGCTGCGCACACCGATGACGTCATCGGTGCCGGCGCAGCGCTAACGGCCTAACGCCGATTTAGGGACCCACTCAATTTCCAAACTGGCCATAACTCCGGCGCTAGGCCCTCTAGCGCCTCAAAAGCGGCGCTAAGCCTACCGAATTTCTAGACCATAGGTCCTTCCTATCCACTCTATCTAGGCCCCTCATGATTTTAAACACTGCAATAAGGTCTCCCCTGACTCTCCTCTGTTCCAAAGAAAACAAACCCAGCCTATCCAATCTTTCCTCGTAGCTAAAATTCTCCAGTTCAGGCAATATCCTCATAAATCTCCTCTCTACCCTTTCCAGATATAATGCTAGATTCTCCTCTTTGGAGAAGAGTTCCAGCAAGACAGGACTTCCACCTGCCTCACCAAATCCACCTCAACCCTGATCCATTGTCGTGTTGGGTGTCATTTGATATGCATGGTGGGCTCCCGGCAGGATTCCTGCTGCTAAGTAGGAGTCTGTCAGGTCTCGGTTCTAAAATCCTAGTGGTGATGCAGCAGAACTGCCACTGCAACGCCAGGCATTTAAAGGGGTATAAGCACTCCTAAAATCCTGATATTTAGACTGAGGCCTAAAAGAAAGTTAGTTGGGGCAAGATTGGTGGAAAGGCCACTATGTTTCTGCACTGGACTACACTGAATTACACCTGCTGTGTGTCTATCTCTGCTGCTAAAAGATTTTTACCTTTAAATTGTGGTTGTGTCTCTGCTGAACTGGTTCTACTGGTTTTTCAGCTCTGCTGGCTTCTAGGTAGCAGCTGCTGCTCCACTTGCTGTCCAGTGACTCGTTCTACCGGTTTTCAGCTTTGCTGGTCGCTGGCTTATGGCTTTACTTTTTCTCCGCCGCTTTGATCTACGGTGACCTCCAACTTGCATCAATTTAGCCATCATCTTTCTGCACCACTACTGACTCTCTTTCCTACAGCAACAACCACCATCCTCGAACTCTCTACCCGTTAAATAGCTTCTGGACTTCACTCACCTGCTTTGGACAGCGGTTCGTCGATGCTCCGTGCCGGCCCCATCCTGCTTACGTCAGATTTGTCCTTCCATGGGAACTCTGACTTTGACCCTGGTCTCCCTACTATTGTCTCCAACCTATTCCCTGATACCAGGAAATATATATTCCATTAATTGCTACATTTAAACAGGCCTATATAACCTGAGCTTTTCCCATGTCCATTCGCGTGCGCACTTTGACCCCGCTCCGGACCCCAGCCATTCAATACATTGTCACTTTTTCCCCCTCTTTTGCTGTTCTCTCTCTCGCTCCTTGACTGCTCTCTCCTGTCATTGTGCCTCCTTTCAGGTAATCTGCCCTCCCAAATCCCTACCCCAATCCTTCATTACTCTTCGACCTTCCTACTCTCCTGTCGTCATGCCTCCTTTCAACTCTCCTCTCTTGGGTAATCTGCCCTCCCAAATCCCTACCCCAATCCTTCATTACTCTTCGACCTTCCCACCCTCCTGCCGTCATCCCAGGCTTGACTCCCTCTTCGATAAGCCTACAGCTTCACTCTGTGCCTCTCTTGGCACCCTACGAAGCGCCCATCGAGGCACTTGTCGCTGCTGCCTTACGAGCAGCAACCCCAACTGTCCCGCCCTACTCCCTCGCCGACATTCCCGCCCAACACGCCCACTGGGGGAAAATCTTGCCAATCTTCTCCCCGTCCAACTCATCCTCCCCCAGCGTTGACCTTCTGGATGCTGGCAGTGGGGCAGCCATCACCGACCCTCTCTGCATCTCCCTCCAGAATGTCTGTTCACTTGCGAACAAGGCCCTTGCCATCCATGAGCTTATCGTGGATGATTGCATCGACATCATGGCCCTGATGGAAACTTGGTTGAGGGGTGATGACACCTTACCCTTAAATGAAGCCTACCCACCTGGCTATACCTTCCACGACTTGTCCTGCTCAGACCGCCGTAGTGGCAGTATGACTCTCATCACCAAATCACACCTTGGTATGTCCCCCTACTCCTCCGGCACGTTCTCCTCTTTTGAGCATCTCACATTATTCCACCCCTATCATCTCTCATTTAAAGTTCTTGTTTTCTACCACCCACCCAAGTACCATAAAAATGTTATTACCGCGATATCTTCACTGCTCTCCTCCCTCAGCCTCTGCACCGAACGACTTCTCACCCTCGATGATTTCAACCTCCATCTCAATTCATCATGCTCTCTCTCCTCCGGGTTCACTAGCCTCCTATCCTCCCTTATTCTCTCCCTCCACGTATACTCCCCAACCCATATTCACGGCCACCCCCTCGACCTTGCCATCTCTCATGGCCTTGCTACTCCCATCGTGTCAATCGCAGATAAGTCCCTCTCTGACCACTTCCTCGTATTGCTCTCCACCCACATCCCCCTTCCACCCACCCGCCCCCTCCCCCCACCATCCCGTCAACCCTACTTGCTTTTGTGTCTGCCCCTGGGGAAAAACAACTCCCCCCCCAACTCTCTTACAACTGCACTTATGAAATCCTAACTGTCCAGCCTTTGGCCCGCCATTCACCATGACATTTCTGCAGCTACCGATCTGCTGAACCACACCCTCACCACCACCTTTGATGCCCAAGTCCCTATTAAAACAATTAGGGGGAAAAATTCAGTATCGCCCCATTTGGGGCGCCATTATTGGCCGTGTGCAAAGTTTAGCGCCTGGTGCTAATTATCGCCTCCGACAGCAAACTTGGCTTTTATCGCCCCTGGAGGTGATTGGAGCGCTAAATCAGGCGCTTCACACCTGTCTTAAGGCGCAAAGGCCGAGGAACGTGGCGCTACCTCAGAGCGCTGGCGAAGCAAGGAAGGGCAAATCAAAATAAACCTGCAAAGTGCTGCTCAGTACTCAAAACTCCTTCACACAGCGTTGAATCTCTCCAGAAGTCTCTCTCTCTCTCTCTCTCTCTCTCTCTCTCTCAGAATGCGTGGTGCAAAAATGTCACCGACAAAAAAAGGCAGGAAGGGTCGCCTTTAAATAGCGCTCCCCTAGTCCCTTTCTGACAGCATAACGCTCCCCTCAACCTGTCGTTGCTAGCGGCAGGCGGTAAGGCAGGGGGTGCCACTCAATTTATGGTCCGGGGCGTTAACGGGGCGTTGCACACTCGACTGACGTCACAATCTGCCAGCGCAGGAGATCGTGGCGGTAGTGTTTAGCGCCGCTGCAAAATGTCTAGTTAATTTCGCGAGTGGCGCAAACATCGCTGCGCCCAGGCGCTAGTTGCTTTGCGCCCCATTAGTGCCCTCTTAAGGCGCTAATGGGAGGCGCAAACAACTGAATTTTTCCCCCTTACTCTCTCTCACCCTGGTTGGTTCCCCCTGGTACAGCCCTCATCTTCACTCCCTTAAGTCCCAGGGACGCAGACTTGAACGGATATGGCGGACAACTGGTTTAGCAATTCACCGCCAGACCACAAAGAGCATTATCGGGTTTTGCTCTGATCTGCCAAAATTGCTCACTATTCTAGAATCATTCTGAAATGCAAAGATAAACCCCGGCTCCTATTCTCTACTGCTAACCATCTTCTTAAACCCCTCTCCCCTGTCTCCTCCACCCTCGCCTCCAACAGCAAGTGTGAGGAGCTCATGGACTTCTTTGTCTGTTAAGATTAAGACCATCTGTTCAGCTGCCTCTGCCACTTCCCTTCCTGCCCCTAGCCCACTGGGCCAAACTTCCTCTAATGTTCCCCCTGCCCTAGCCCTGAGCTCACATCTTTCTCCAGTTTCTCTCTGATCTCCCCTCATGACCTCTCCGTGCTCATCTTGTCCATGAGACCCACTTCCTGCTCCTTTGACCCTAATCCCACTAAACTACTGACCACCCAACTTTTTTTTCTGCCTCCCATGTTAGCTGACATTGTTAACGGTTCTCTCTCCTCAGCTACTGTACTCCTCGCCCTCAAATCTACTGTCATCGCCCCTCGCCTCAAAAAACCAACCCTTGACCTCTCCTTGCAAACTACCACCTCATCTCCAACCTCCCTTTCCTCTCAAGTCCGTGGACGTGTGGCCGCGTCCAAAATCTGTGCCCATCTTTCCTGCAATTCCATGTTTCAATCCCTCCAATTAGGTTTCCACCCTTGCCACAGTACCAAAACGGCTCTTGTCAAAGTCACAAATGGCCACAGTACCGAAACGGCTCTCATCAAAGTCACAAATGACTGAATCAGCGAACCGAGGCCCGACCAGAGCGGACCTGCGAGCGAGCAGCTGAGGAGTTTAAAACCGGCGGCAGTTGGGGAGAGGCGGCTGAATCAGCGAACTGAGGCCCGACCAGAGCGGACCTGCGAGCGAGCAGCTGAGGAGTTTAAAACCGGCGGCAGTTGGGGAGAGGCGGCTGAATCAGCGAACCGAGGCCCGACCAGAGCGGACCTGCGAGCGAGCAGCTGAGGAGTTTAAAACCGACGGCAGTTGGGGAGAGGCGGCTGAATCAGCGAACCGAGGCCCGACCAGAGCGGACCTGCGAGCGAGCAGCTGAGGAGTTTAAAACCGGCGGCAGTTGGGGAGAGGCGGCTGAATCAGCGAACCGAGGCCCGACCAGAGCGGACCTGCGAGCGAGCAGCTGAGGAGTTTAAAACCGGCGGCAGTTGGGGAGAGGCAGCTGAATCAGCGAACCGAGGCATGCCAATTCAACAGCAGAGAAGAGAGGTAAAAAGTAATCCAAGTGTGACATCACCAGGAAGCAGGTAAGTGATTGGTTGGTGAGTATTTCTTTCTTCTTTTCATTACAAGCTTAAATTCTGCGGTTTTTATTTTCTAGGGTCTCTGTGGTGTAGTGGGGACAGTTGGTAAATAAGCGCCCTAGAGTATATCTTTAACTGGGTTGTAGTTAATAAGGCCTTTCTGGTGCAGAGTGACTGTTGGTAAACCATTTAACTGGTGTAATTAGAGGGATTGATTTAATTTAACTCCAATTAATTAAAAGGGATACTAGCATCTATAATCGGGCAGAGGGTGTCCATAACTAACAATAAAAAATTTAATTCATTACATAGAATGGAGCAGGTGATGTGTTACTGTTGTGAGATGTGGGAGCCGGTGGACCCCATTGAGGCTCACGGTGATTACATCTGTGACAAGTGTCTGCTGCTACAGGAACTCCAGCTCCGTGTTGATGAGCTGGAGTCTGAGCTTCAGACACTGCGACACATCAGGGAGGGGGAGAAGTACCTGGACTCTGTGTTTCAGGAGGTGGTCACACCTATGGAGTTAATTAATTCAGATGTAGCCCATGGTCAGGGACAGGATGGTGTGACTACGAGTGAGGCAGGTACGGGGATCCAGGAGGTAGTGTTGGAGGAGCCACAGCCCTTGCTCTTGTCCAACAAGTTTGAGGTTCTTAATTCCTGTGGGGACAGGAGCAGGGACTGCAGGGAGGATGAGCAACCTGGCCACAGCACCGTGGAACGGGGGGCCATTCAAGAGGGGGGAGTAAATAGAAATGTTGTAGTGGTAGGGGATAGTATTTTTAGGGGGATAGATAGAGGGCTAGATTTTCAGTTGCTTGCGCCAGCAGTTAGCGCCTTAAGAGAAGTGATTTTCGGGCGCTATGCGTGTAGCGCCCGGGCGCAGCGCAGTTTGTGCCCCGCCCCAAATTAAGTTGCCCGTTAGCGCCGGCGCAAAGTTTAGCGGCCGCCCGGATGCGCACGCAGAAAATGACGTCACATCCTCGTGCAACGCCCTTTGGCCGCCCCGAATCCAAACTTCAGTCGGACCGCCCCATTGTGCGGCTGGCGTCCAGAGCGTTTGTAAAATGGAACGCAACACACCCTGGGGAGCGCAAATTAAAGGGCACTCCTCCTGCACTATAAACGGCAGTCGGCATGTGTTGTGTGGAAGGATGCAGTGTGTTGTTCTGAATGGCGTATTTATGTTTCCGGACACCACCACCACCACCACCACCACCACCACCACCACCACCACCACCTCCTCCTCCTCCTCCTCCTCCTCCTCCTCCTCCTCCTCCTCTTTTCCCCCCAGACTCTGCCTTTGAAAACAACACATGCACCCTTCCCCTTTAAGAGCTCACTGGCACCAGAGTGTCTGCTGTGCGCTGCGCCCGAACTCGGGCGCTGCGCTCTGCACCGCCGGCTTAGCGCCTAAAGAAAGTAGTGGAACGCCTCTTTTAGCGCTCTACCAACCTCTTAGGGCGAAGCCACTGAATTTCCGGCAACGGGGCGCTACTTTGGGGCGGGCGCTAACTTCGGGCGGGCGCTAAGGTTAGCGCCCCAAAACTGTCTATACTGAAAATCTAGCCCAGAGTTCTCTGCAGCCGAGAGCGAGAGTCCCGTAGGCTGTGTTGCCTACCCGGTGCCAGGGTTAAGGACATCTCCTCTGGGCTGGAAAGAAACTTGCAGTGGGAGGGAGTGGATCCAGTTGTCGTGGTCCATGTTGGTACAAACGACGTTGATAGGACTAGGAAGCCGGTTCTGTTAAAGGAGTATGAGCAGCTAGGGGTCAAATTAAAAAACAGAACCTCAAGGGTACCTGAGCCACGAGCAAATTTGGCTAGGACAAATAAAATTAGAGAGTTAAATGCGTGGCTCAAAGACTGGTGTGGGAGAAATGGGTTTTGCTTCCTGGGACACTGGCACCAGTACTGGGGCAGGAGGGAGCTGTTCCGTTGGGACGGGCTTCACTTGGCCAGTGCTGGGACTAGAGTCCTGGCGGATCATATAACTAGGGCTGTAGAGAGGGCTTTAAACTAACTAGTGGGGGGGAGGTTCCTAGAGAGCAAATAATAAAAATGACAACAGAGAAGGTCATAGACTTAGGTAGCAGTGGGGAAATTAAAAACCAGAGCATGTCAGGAAGGGGCAGAAGGTATGGAGTAAAAGGTAAAGTAATAAAAAGGGCAAAAGCAGGAACTAAGTGTCACAAAACATATTTGAAAGTTCTCTATCTGAATGCACGTAGCATTCATGACAAAATAGACGAGTTAATGGCACAAATAACTACATATGGGTATGATCTTGTGGCCATTACAGAAACATGGCTGCAGGGTGACAATGCCTGGGAATTAAACATACCAGGTTATTTAATGATCAGGAAAGACAGGCAGGAAGGAAGGGGAGGTGGGGTGGCTATGTTAATAAAGGAAGGAATCACTGTAATACAGAGAAATGATATTGGGTCAAAAGATCAGGATAATGAAACAGTTTGGGTGGAGATAAGGAATAATAAGGGGAAAAAACACTAGTGGGCGTAGTCTATAGGCCTCCGAACAGTTGCAACTCGGACGGAGTATCAATCAGGAAATAGTTGAGGCTTGTAATAAGGGAACATCTATAATTATGGGGGATTTTAACTATCATATTAATTGGACAAATCAAATTGGGCAGGGCTGACTTGAGGATGAGTTCATTGAGTGTATTAGGGATGGGTTTCTTGAGCAGTATGTAACTGAACCGACCAGGGGGCAAGCAACCTTAGATCTGGTCCTGTGTAACGAGACAGGATTAATAAAAAATGTCCTAGTAAAGGATCCCCTTGGAATGAGTGACCATAACATGGTTGAATTCCATATTCAATTAGATGGTGAGAAGGTTGGATCTCAAACAAGCGTGCTAAGCTTGAATAAAGGAGACTATGAAGGTATGAGAGCGGAATTGAGTAGAGTGGATTGGGAAAATAGGTTAAAGGGTAAGACGATACATGATCAGTGGTGTACATTTAAGGAGTTATTTTACAACTTCCAAAAAATATATATTCGACTGAGAAGAAAAGGGTGTAAAAGAAAAGACAGCCATCCGTGGCTAAGTAAAGAAATTAAGGATAGTATTCGACTAAAAACAAGGGCATATAAGGTAGCCAAATCTAGTGGGAGGATAGAGGATTGGGAAAACTTTAAAAGACAGCAAAAAATAACAAAAAGATTGATTAAGAAAGGGAAGATAGATTATGAAAGTAAATTAGCAAAAAATATAAAAACAGATAGTAAGAGTTTTTATAGTTATATAAAAAGAAAAAGGGTGGCTAAAGTAAATGTTGGTCCCTTAGAGGATGAGACCGGGAAATTAATGGTGGGAAATATGGAGATGGCAAAAACACTGAATGAATATTTTGTATCAGTCTTTACAGTAGAGGACACTAAGAATATCCCAACACTGGACAAACAGGGGGCTATAGGGGGGGAGGAGCTAAACACGATCAAAATCACTAAGGAAGTGGTACTCAGTAAAATAATGGGACTCAAGGCGGATAAATCACCTGGACCTGATGGCTTACATCCTAGGGTCTTGAGGGAAGTGGCGGTAGGGATTGTGGATGCATTGGTAATAATTTTCCAAAACTCCCTGGACTCAGTAAAGGTCCCGGCAGACTGGAAAACTGCTAATGTAACACCCTTATTTAAAAAGTGCAGTAGACAGAAGGCTGGAAACTATAGACCGGTTAGCCTAACATCTGTGGCAGGTAAAATTTTGGAGTCCATTATTAAGGAGACAGTAACAGGACATTTGGATAATCATAATTTAATAGGACAAAGTCAGCATGGTTTTATGAAGGGGAAGTCATGTTTGACAAATTTGCTGGAGCTCTTTGAGGAAGTAACATATAGGGTGGATAAAGGGGAACCAGTGGACGTAGTGTATTTAGACTTCCAAAAGGCATTTGACAAGGTGCCACACAAAAGATTATTGCTTAAGATAAAAAATCACGGGATTGGGGGTAATATTCTGGCATGGATAGAGGATTGGCTATCTAACAGAAGGCAGAGAGTTGGGATAAATGGTTCATTCTCAGACTGGCAATCAGTAACTAGTGGTGTTCCGCAGGGGTCAGTGCTGGGTCCCCAACTCTTTACAATCTATATTAACGATTTGGAGGAGGGGACCGAGTGTAACATATCAAAGTTTGCAGATGATACTAAGATGGGAGGGAAAGTAGTGTGTGAGGAGGACATAAAAAACCTGCAAGGGGACATAGACAGGCTAAGTAAGTGGGCAGAGATTTGGCAGATGGAATACAACATTGGAAAGTGTGAGGTTATGCACTTTGGCAGGAAAAATCGTAGAGCAAGTTATTATCTTAATGGCAAGAAACTTGAAAGTACTGAAGTACAAAGGGATCTGGGGGTCCTGGTGCACGAAACTCAAAAGGTTAGTATTCAGGTGCAGCAAGTGATTAAGAAGGCCAATGGAATGTTGGCTTTCATTGCTAGGGGGATAGAATATAAAAATAGGGAGGTATTGCTTCAATTGTACAAGGTATTGGTGAGACCGCACCTGGAATACTGCATACAGTTTTGGTGTCCATACTTAAGAAAAGACATACTTGCTCTCGAGTCAGTACAAAGAAGGTTCACTCAGTTAATCCCGGGGATGAGGGGATAGACATATGAGGAGAGGTTGAGTAGATTGGGACTCTACTCATTGGAGTTCAGAAGAATGAGAGGCGATCTTATTGAAACATATAAGATTGTGAAGGGGTTGGATCGGGTGGATGCGGGGAAGATGTTCCCAATGGTGGGTGAAACTAGAACTAGGGGGCATAGTCTTAGAATAAGGGGTTGCTCTTTCAAAACTGAGATGAGGAGGAACTACTTCACTCAGAGGGTGGTAGGTCCATGGAATATGCTGCCCCAAAAAGCTGTAGAAGCTACATCATTACATAAATTTAAAACAGAAATAGACAGTTTCCAAGAAGTAAAGGGAATTAAGGGTTACGGGGAGCGAGCAGGAATTTGGACATGAGTCTAGGTTCGGATTGGTCATGGCCCTGTGGGTAGCGGAGCGGGCCCAGGGGCCGTGTAGCCTGATCCTGCTCCTATTTCGTGTGTCTAATTCTGTTAGATTCAGGAGATGGTTCTGTGATAGTAGATTGGCGGTTAGGATCAGATCAGCCATGATCTTATTGAATGGCAGAGCAGGCTCGAGGGGCCGATTGGCCTACTCCTGCTCCTATTTCTTATGTTCTTATGTAAACAATCCCTCCTCGTCCTTCTTGACTTGTCTGCAGCCTTTGACACGGTTGACCACTCCATCCTTCTCCAATGCCTCCCCATCATCGCCCAGCTGGGTGGGACTGCTCTCGCCTGGTTCCATTCTTATCTATCTAATCGTAGCCAGAGAATCACCTGGAATGGCTTCTCTTCCCGCTCCTGCAATGTTACCTCTGGTGTCCCCCAAGGATCTATCCTTGGCCCCCTCTTATTTCTCATCTACATGTTGCCACTTGGTGATATCATCCGAAAACACAGTGTCAGTTTCCACATGTGCACTGATGACACCCAGCTCTGCCTCACTACCACTTCTCTTGACGCCTCCACGGTCTCTAAATTGTCAGACTGCTTGTCCGACATCCTGTTCTGGATGAGCAAAAATTTTCTCCAATTACATATAGGGAAGACCAAAGCCATTGTTTTCAGTCCCCACCACTAACTCCGTTCCCTAGCCACAGACTCCATCCCTCTTCCTAACATCTGTCTGAGGCTGAACCACACTGTTCGCAACCTTGGTGTCATATTTGATCCTGAAATGAGCTTCCGACCACATATCTGCAGCATAACTAAGACTGCCTATTTCCACCTCCGTAACATTGCCTGTCTCCACCCTTGCCTCAGCTCATCCGCTGCTGAAACTCTGATCCATGCCTTTGTTACCTCTAGACTTGACTATTCCAACACACTCCTGGCTGGCCTCCCACATTCTACCCTACGTAAACTTGAGGTGATCCAAAACTCGGCTGCCCGTGTCCTAACATGGACAAAGGAGCTGAATTCCAGAGGTGAGGTGAGAGTGACTGCCCTGACATCAAGGCAGCATTTGACCAAGTGTGGCATCAAGGAGCCCTAGTAAAACTGATGTCAATGGGAATCAGGGGGAAAATGCTCCACTGGCTGGAGTCATAACTAGCACGAAGGAAAATGGTTGTGGTGGTTGAACGGCAATCATCACAGTGTCAGGACATTGCTACAGGAGTTCCTCAGGGCAGTGTCCTAAGCCCAACCATCTTCAGCTGCTTCATCAATGACCTTCCCTCCAACATAAGGTCAAAAATGGGGATGTTCGCTGATGACTGCACAGTGTTCAGAGCCATTCACAACTCCTCAGATAATGAAGCAGTCCCTGACCATGCAACAAGACCTGGATGACGTTCAGGCTTGGGCTGATAAGTGACGGGTAACATTCGCGTCACAGAAGTGCCAGGCAATGACCATCTCAAACAAGCGAGTGTCTAACCACCTCCCCTTGACAGTCACAACATTACCATCACTGAATCCCCCACCATCAACATCCTGGGGGTCACCATTGATCAGAAATTTAACTGGACCAGCCACATAAATACTGTGGCAACAAGAGC
The DNA here is from genome assembly GCF_052327205.1 of Somniosus microcephalus. Lineage (NCBI taxonomy): Eukaryota > Metazoa > Chordata > Chondrichthyes > Squaliformes > Somniosidae > Somniosus > Somniosus microcephalus. The sequence goes on along the minus strand of NC_140993.1, from coordinate 115,809,687 downwards.
AGGTCAGAGGCTAGGTATTCTGTGGTGAGTGTCTTACCTCCTGACTCCCCAAACCTTTCCACCATCTACAAGGCACAGGTAAGGAGTGTGATGGAATACTCTCCACTTGCCTGGATGTGTGCAGCTCTAACAACACTCAAGAAGCTCAACACCATCCAGGACAAAGCAGCCTGTTTGATTGGCACCCAATCCACCACCTTAAACATTCACTCCCTCCACCACTGGCGTACCTTGGTTGCAGTGTGTACCATCTACAAGATGCACTGCAGCAAGTCGCCAAGGCTTCTTCGGCAGCACCTCCCAAACCCGCGATCTCTTCCACCTAGAAGGACAAGGGCAGCAGGCGCAGGGGAACACCACCACCTCCAAGTCACACACCATCATGATTTAGAAGTATATCGCTGATCCTTCATCATCGCTGGGTCAAAGTCCTGGAACTCCCTACCTAACAGCACTGTGGGAGTACCTTCACCACATGGACTGCAGCGGTTCAAGAAGGCGGCTCACCACCACCTACTCAAGGGCAACTAGGGATGGGCAACAAATGCTGGCCTTACCAGCGACGTCTAGATCCCATAAGGAAATTTTAAAAAACTCTCACCAAGTCCCGTTCACCCTTCACCCCTGTGCTCGCTGACCTACATTGGCTCCCAGTTAAGCAACGCCACAATTTCAAAATTCTCATCCTTGTTTTCAAATCCTTCCATGGCCTTGCCCCTCCCTACCTCTGTAATCTCCTTCAGCACCACAACCTCCCGAGATATCTGCGCTCCTCTAATTCCACCCTCTTGAGCATCCCTGATTTATAATCGCTTAACCCTTGGGGGCCGTGCCTTCTGTTGCCTGGGCCCTAAGCTCTGGAATTCCCTGGCTAAACATCTCTGCCTCACTACCTCTCTTTCCTCTTTTAAGACGCTCCTTAAAACCTACCTCTTTGACCAAGCTTTTGGTCACCTGCCCTAATTTCTCCTTATGTGGCTCGGTGTCAAATTTTTTGTCTTTGAAGTGCCTTGGGACATTTTACTACGTTAAAGGCGCTATGTAAACACAAGTTATTGTTGTAACACGTGGGGCAGAAGCAGCCAGCGGCTGTCCCAGCAGGAATGGAGGGGAAATCCAGGTCCGATGAGTGGTAAGCCTCATCAGCAGAATTTTCCCTTATTATCTGCCACGGTTCTGCCCAATTTTGGATGGGATGGCAAGGGAGAATCTAGCCCATAGTATCTAGTTCAACTCCTTATCCTTTCATAGAGAGGCTCTCATCTCCTCAAACCCTTCCCCTCAATTTAATCTGGTACTCTCTTCCACCTCCAGTTTAAGCTGACACTCTTTCCTCCTCCGCCCCCCCCCCCCAACGCCTATTTCAAGGTGGCACTTTACTTCCCCCCCCTCCCCCCACCCAGTTGATGCTGGTGTTGTTTCCCTCCCATCTCCCCCGTTCAGTTAATGCAGACATTATTGTAGTACTACTTCCACCTCCCCATTCAAGCTAGCATTCGTCCTTCTCCGTCACTTCATGCTGGCACTCTTCTCCTTCCCCTCCCCAGTTGATGAAGGCAGTCTCCCTCCTCAGTTAATGTGGGCAACTCCCTGACCGTTCCCTTTCAGTTAATGTTGGAATTTTCTTTCCTCACTTCAAAGCATGGTCCCAGATTCTCCTTAAAGCACTGTTCTCAGCTTCTGCTTCACTACCGTTTGCCTTTATTTTCCCACATTCCTCTCCTCTTTTATTGCCATCCTTTTCCCTCCTCTTCCTCCTTCTTTAACATCTCTTAATGCTCAGATAATCTATTTTTTTTTATCACGTTGCTTGGAAGCTTGCTGTGCGCAAATTGGCTGCCGCGTTTCCTACATTACAACAGTGACTACACTTCAAAAAGTACTTCATTGGCTGTAAAGCGCTTTTGGAAGTCCGGTGGTCCTGAAAGGCACTATATAAATGCAAGCCTTTCTTTCCTTCGTAATCCATTTTCCCCCTTCATTGCCATCCACTTCCCGTTCCCTCCTTCCTTCCCCCAGTCAAGTTCCTCTCTGAAAGCTACTGCTAATGGAAAAGATTCCAGTTGTTGCCTCTTGTAGGTGGGAGTTCCTGTTCTTGTGAGAATTTCTGTCTGCAATGGTATGAATCACCTCAATTGGCAATAAGACTCAGTAGGAGTGGGACTGAGAGGAAAGGGGCCCCATCCACCCTGATTTTTGTCAGCAACTGCTGACATATGGACTGGTCTCTCAATGTTGACTGTTGGTTTGTATGCTGGGTGAGCCTGCAAAGGGATATAGACAGGTTCAATGAATGGGCAATAAGGTGGCAGATGGAGTATAATGTGGGGAAATATGAGATAATTCATTTTGGTAGGAAGAATAGAAAAACAGAATATTTTTTAAATGGTGAGACACTATTAAATGTTGATGTTCAGAGAAATTTAGGAGTCCTCGTACAAGAAACACAGAGCGTTAGCATACAGGTACAGCAAGCAGTTAGGAAGGCAAATAGCATTTTGGCCTTTATTGCAAGGGGGTTGGAGTACAAGAATAAGGAAGTCTTGCTACAATTGTACAGGGCTTTGGTGAGACCACATCTGGAGTACTGTGCACAGTTTTAGGGCGGAATCTTACCTGGAAGGCCGAGTTCGAGGTGGGACTGCTGGTTTTCGGGTTTCAGTCCTGCCCCCAGCGACGTCTGCCGAGCTGACGCTATTTTCCCCTGATTTGCCTTGTTAAGCCCGCTCTGCAGGCTTGCCGGCCAATTAAGGGAAAGCTGGTGTCAGATGACATCAGTTGACGTTTCATCTGCCGGTTTTCTTAAAGGCATATGCACCACACTTGTTTGACAGATGATTTGACAGTGTTTGACAGCATTGAGGTGCTGTCAAACACTGACAATCACTGTCCAAAGGTGAGCTCTTGCACCCAGGCTCTCCAATTACTGTCTGCTTAGGATGAAACAGATGGCAGCTGCAGCTGAGATTGCAGAAGCCATCTGTCACTTCTCCCGATGAGATGAGCCTACACAAACACTTCACAGCTTGTCACCTGCAGAAACATCTAAACACATTAAACATTACTTTCATAACTTTTTGTTACCTCTGATACTCACCAGTGTCCCATTGAAACCTTTAAACCACTTCTGCAGTTGTCAGATATACACAAAAATTACAGTAGACCCACATCAGGCCTCACCTATCCTGGCGTGGTTCCCCGACATCAGGAAGCCTGCAGCAGCAGTCGAAAAATGGGAAAAGGCATCTTAACTGCCTGTTAACTACCTCCTCTTCCCGCCTCTAGAGGTCGGGACCCGACTCCCGGGCAGATTGGTTGGAGGCGGGTTGGGAGCGGGTTTGGGACCCGCTCTGATTTTTTTGGATTTTCCCAGCAGTCCTGCCTCCAGACACACCTCCTCGGGGCTGGTAAAATCCAGCCCCTAGTGTCCTTATCTCGGAGGCGGTGCAACGAAGATTCACTAGATTGATTCCTGGGAATAGCGAGTTGTCCTATGAGGAGAGATTGAATAGATTGGGCCTATACTCTCGGGAGTTTAGAAGAATGAAAGGTGATCTCATTGAAACATACAAGATTCTGAAGGGGATTGACAGGGTAGATGCTGAGAGGTTATTTCACTTGGCTGGAGAGTCTAGAACTAGGGGGCATAGTCTCAGGATAAGGAGTCGGCCAATTAAGACTGAGATGAGGAGGAATTTCTTCACTCAGAGGGTTGTGAATCTTTGGAATTCTGTACTCCTATGGGCTATGGATGCTGAGTCGTTGAGTATATTCCATGCTGAGATAGAAAGATTTTTGGACCCTAGGGTAATTAAAGGATATGGGGATCGGGCGGGAAAGTGGAATTGAGGTCGAAGATCAGCCATGATCTTATTGAATGGCGGAGCAGGCTCGAAGGGCTGTATGGCCTATTCCTGCTCCTAATTCTTACGTCTTCTTGTGTTTTATTATTAGTGCGGAATCCAGTAATGATTCACGTTGATGGTAACCCTCTGGTGTATTTAGACTGGGAACACCAGATGCAGACACTGGGTCCTAAAGGTGGAAACATTTTTGATTTTCAAGCAAAGACATCTCTCACCTTGATGAGCACAAAAATTCATCAAGTCAAAAAAAATAAGAAACAAGATCTGTTTGACTTTTGAAACAGGATTTGGATTATAAAGGGAGCTGGATGGGTTAACAAGCCTTTTTCATTCTTTGATTACGCTTTATTTTTTTCACTGAAAAAAGAGCAATAATTTATTGCTAACAGTGCATTATCCTTTATTTTATATAAGTGATAACAGTTGTTTCTGATAGATAATTAAAAGCGACATAGGGCTCTCCTTTGTTTTAGCGGTAAACGACACTCTGGCCAATTTTCTGGCCCCCACAGCAGCCAGAAGGACCCAAGGCCCGAAGACCATCTTGCCTGCAGGCATCTTCAATGTCTGGGCCAATATTTCTCCCTCAACCAACATCACTAAAAAAACAGATTAACTGGTCATTATTACATTGCTGTTTGTGGGATCTTGCTCTGTGCAAATTGGCTGCTGCGTTTCATACATTTCAAAAGTGACTACACTTCAAAACTACTTAATTGGGTGTAAAACGCTTTGGTACATCCTGAGGTTGTGAAAGACACTATTTAAATGCAAGTCCTTTGTTCTTTTTGACCCTAGGATTTGCAGACCTTATGAACCACAGGGGTCCTGATGCTAGCCCCATGCCTATTTTCTTTGGACTCTCCTCTGATTGGGTGAATAATAGGCTGACGAGAAGGAAAATGAGGAGGGAGGCTGGTAATGACCCCACCCAATTTATTTGCATGCCTGCAATGGGTCAGCACCTACTCCAGTGCCCCTCAACTCCAACAGGGAAGTCCTGGGGCAATGTCAAGAGGGAAAAGACCCGGTGAAATGAGTCTTTGATAATTTTCTTGCCTATTACACCTGGGAAATTGGGGAGAAAGTTCAGGAAAATCAGCTCTACTGTCTCTGAGCTATACATATCAAGAAGGTCCCAAGTGAAGATAGGATCTGGCTTGGCTATGATGTTATCCACAGGTAAATTGCCTGTCATTCTTACTGTCAAGGCTCACATCCAAAAATGCCACTTGGGAATTGTATTGGAGGCTGACTGCATGCTGTGGGACTGTACTCCAATAAAGGAGTAATATCTTCAGAAATTCAAAAGGAAGTAGGTTAACTTCCTGAGTTATGTTCGCCACACTCATATAGAAGGTAGGTAGGTATTGTGGCCGTGTCTCCCAGGCACCGTGGTCTCCTGGAATCTGTTTGATCACTGGGTTGGAGAGGAATTTCCCAGAAATCTTTTCCTAAATTGGCTGAGGTTTTTTTTCTCTTTTTTGCCTGTCCTGGGAGATTGTCAGCCTTGGCTCAATGATAGCACTCTCGTGAGTTAGAAAGTCATGGGTTCAAGCCACACTGCAGAGACTTGAGCACAACATCTAGCTGTCATCTCAGTGCAGTACTGCACTGTCAGAGGTGCTTTCTTTTGGATGAGATGTTAAACTAAGGCCCCATCTGCCCTCTCATGAACATAGAAGACCCCTTGCTACTATGTAAAGAACAGGGTAATTCTTCTGGTGTTCTGGCTAACATTTATCCCTCAGTCAACATCACAAAACAGATTGTCCGATCATTTATCTCCTTGTTGTTTGTGCCCAAAGTGGCTGCTGCATCACCCAACATTACAACAGAGACAGTTCAAAACTATTTCATTGGTTGTGGAGTCCTTTGAGAAGTTCTGAGGATATGAAAAGCACTAAATAAATTATTTCATTGTGCAGTTGGTGGGAGTCACACCATGACAATATAGGAATGGATCTATGGACCATCTGATCTTTTCCTGTCCATCATTTTGAATGTTCATGTTTTCTGGAGAAGAGGGGAGGAAAAAGATGTGCTGTGCAATGTAAATAAAATTATGGTTCTATAAGTTCAACGCATCAAGTAGTATCCAAAATGTAATAAAAACAGAAAATGCTGGAAATATTCAGCAGGTCAGGCAGCATCTGTGGAGAGAGAAACAGAGTTAACGTTTCAGGTCAATGACCGTTCGTCAGAACTGGAAAAAGTTAGAGATGTAACATTTTTAAGCAAGTGCAGGGGAAGGGAAAGGGGGCGGGGAGAAAAGAACAAAAGGGAAGGTCTGTGATAGGATGGAAGGCAGGAGAGATTAAAAGACAAATGGGATGATGTTGCAAGGCAAAAAGAGATGGTAATGGGACAAGTTAAGAAACAAAAGATGAGTCCAGATGAGGTGTAAATGGGAATAGCAGAATCATCAACTGTTGCCATGTGAAAAAAAAATAGGGGCAGAGGTTATGGTCTGAAATCGTTGAACTCGATGTTGAGTCCAGAAGGCTGTAAAGTGCCTAATTGAAAGATGAGGTGCTGTTCCTTGAGCTTACGTTGAGCTTCATTGGAACAGTGTAAGAGGCTGAGGACGGAGAGGTCAGAGTGGGAGTGGAGTGGAGAATTAAAGTGACAGGCAACCGGAAGCTTGGGGTCATGCTTACGGACTGAATGGAGGTGTTCTGCAAAGTGGTCACCAATCTGTGTTTGGTGTCCCCAATGTAGAGGAGACTGCATTGTGAGCAGCAAATACAGTATAGTAAATTGTAGGAAGTACAAGTAAATCGCTGTTTCACCTGGAAGGAGTGTTTGGGGCTGTGGACAGTGGGAAGGGAGGAGGTAAAAGGGCAGATGTTGCATCTCCTGAGCTTGCACGGGAAAGTGCTGTGGGAAGGGGAAGGGATGTTGGGGGTGATTGAGGAGTAGACCAGGGTGTCGCTGAGGGAGCGGTCCCTTTGGAATGCTAAAAGGAGAGGGGAGGGGAAGATGTGTTTGGTCGTGGGATCACACTGGAGGTGGTGGAGGATGGTATGTTGAATGTGGAGGCTGGTGGTGTGAAAGGTGAGGACACGGGGAACCCTATCGTGGCTCTGGGAGGGAGGGAAAGGGGTGAGAGCAGAAGTAGAACGGTCACGGGTGAGGGCCATGTTAACCACGGTAGAAGGGAATCCTCGGTTGAGGTAAAAGTAAGGCATATCGGAAGCACTAGTATGGAAGGTGGCATCAGAGCAGATGCGACGGAGGTAGAGAAACTGGGAGAATGGTATAGAGTCCTTACAGGAAGCGGTGGGAGGAAGTGTAGTTCAGGTAGCTGTAGGTGTCAGTGGGCTTATAGTGAATGTTTGTGTCTAGCCTATCGCCAGAAATGGAGTCAGAAATGGTGCCACCCTTGTCAGCAGGTTTAATGGTGTGGAGATGGCGGTGTTGGACTGGGGTGGACAAATGTAAGAAGTCACACAACACCAGGTTATAGTCCAACAGTTTTATTTGAAATCACAAGCTTTCGGAGCGCTGCTCCTTCGTCAGGTGAAGTGGAGAGATGCATAAAGACACAGCTTATATAGTCAGAGAATAATGCCAGATGATTACAGGTAATCTTTCTAACTGCCATTTATCACACCTCGGCAGAGAGATAATCACAGCAATCAAAGGTGTGAATGGTGTCCAAACAGGTTAGTCAGGAAAACATTACATCAAAGAACAATGAGGTGGGGTCACAAGGGGTCAAATGTTGCAGATGCTGGGGTCTGTATGAAAAACAAAAAACAAACAAAAAAACATTTTTTTTGCTGGAAATCACAGCAGGTCCGGCCGCATCTGTGTAGAGAGAACAAGCCAATGACGACTCGAGTCTGGATGACCCTACGTCAGGTGGGGTTACAAGTAGCGTGACATGAATCCAAGATCCCGGTTGAGGCCGTCCTCATGAGTGCGGAACTTGGCTATCAGTTTCTGCTCTACGATTTTGCGTTGTCGTGTGTCTCGAAGGCCGCCTTGGAGACTGCTTACCCGAAGATCCCCTATGGACAAGCCCTGCGAATACACAGGATCTGCTCAGACGAGGAGGAACGCGATGGACACCTACAGACGCTGAAAGACGCCCTCGTAAGAACGGGATATGACGCTCGACTCATCGATCGACAGTTCCGACAGGCCACAGCAAAAAATCGCATAGACCTCCTCAGAAGACAAACAACGGGCACAACCAACAGAGTACCCTTCATCGTCCAGTACTTCCCCGGAGCGGAGAAACTACGCCATGTTCTTCGCAGCCTTCAACATGTCATCGATGACGATGAACACCTCGCTAAAGCCATCCCCACGCCTCCACTACTCTCCTTCAAACAGCCGCCTAACCTCAACCTTGCAGCAAATTACCCAGCTTTCAGGAGAACAGCGACCATGACACCACACAACCCTGCCACAGCAACCTCTGCAAGACATGCCAGATCATCAACACAGATACCATCATCACACGTGAGGACACCACGCACCAGGTACATGGTACATACTCATGTGACTCGGCCAACGTTGTCTACCTCATACGTTGCAGGAAAGGATGCCCCGGAGCATGGTACATCGGCGAGACCATGCAGACACTGCGACAATGGATGAATGGACACCGCGCAACAATCGCCAGGCAGGAGTGTTCCCTCCCAGTCGGGGAACACTTCAGCAGTCAAGGACATTCAGCCACCGATCTTCGGGTAAGCATTCTCCAAGGCGGCCTTCGAGACACACGACAACGCAAAATCGTAGAGCAGAAACTGATAGCCAAGTTCCGCACTCATGAGGACGACCTCAACCGGGATCTTGGATTCATGTCACGCTACTTGTAACCCCACCTGACGTAGGGTCATCCAGACTCGAGTCGTCATTGGCTTGTTCTCTCTACACAGATGCGGCCGGACCTGCTGTGATTTCCAGCAAAAAAAATGTTTTTTTGTCTGTTTTTTGTTTTTCATACAGACCCCAGCATCTGCAACATTTGACCCCGTGTGACCCCCACCTCATTGTTCTTTGATGTAATGTTTTCCTGACTAACCTGTTTGGACACCATTCACATCTTTGATTGCTGTGATTATCTCTCTGCCGAGGTGTGATAAATGGCAGTTAGAAAGATTACCTGTAATCATCTGGCATTATTCTCTGACTATATAAGCTGTGTCTTTATGCATCTCTCCACTTCACCTGACGAAGGAGCAGCGCTCCGAAAGCTTGTGATTTCAAATAAAACTGTTGGACTATAACCTGGTGTTGTGTGACTTCTTACAGCAGGTTTAATGACAATGCTGGTGTTGGATCTGAGAGAACTGAGTGCTGCAAATTCAGAGGGAGGTAGGTTGGAGTGAGAGAGAAGAGCAGTGAAATTGAGATGGCTGATGCCCTGCTGGCAAGGGTGGCGCTATTGTTGTTTGGCGAACCGACCTCTACCTTGTGGAGGCTGAACACCAACTCTGACGCCTCCTCCTACCTCCCCTTGGACCATGACCGCACTACCGAATATCAAGCCATCATTTCCAAGACTGTCACTGACCTCATCTGCTCTGGAGATCTTCCCTCCACAGCCGCCAACCTCATAGTTTCCCAACCCCGCACAGCCCGCTTCTACCTCCTTCCCAAGATCCACAAACATGACTGTCCTGGTAGACCCATCGTTTCAGCCTGTTCTTGCCCCATCAAACTGATTCCTTCCTATTGTGACTCTATTTTTTATCCCCTTGTTCAGTCTCTTCCCACCTACATCCGTGACTCTTCCGACACCCTCCACCACTAACAATTTCCTGGCCCTACCCGTCTCCTTTTCATTATGAACGTCCAATCCCCCTACACCTCCATCCCCTACCAGGATGCCTCCATCCCCTACCAGGAAAGCCTGAGGGCGCTCCGCTTCTTCCTTGAACAGAGACCCAACCAGTCCCCATCCACCCCCACCCTCCCTCTGCCTAGCTGAACTTGTTCTCACATTGAACAACTTCTCCTTTGACTCCACTCACTTCCTACAAATTAAAGGTGTTGCTATGGGAACCCACATGGGTCCAAGCTATGCCTGCCTTTTCGTGAGCTATGTGTAACATTCTTTGTTCTAGTCCTACTCAGATCCCCCCCTCACCTCTTTTTCTGGTACTTTGATGACTGTATCAGTGCCGTTTCCTGCTCTTGCCCTGAACTAGAAAATTTCATTCACTTTGCTTCCAATTTCCACCCTTCCCTCACCTTCAAATGGTCCATTTCTGTCTCTTTCTTTCCCTTCCTCGACTTCTTTGTCTCCATTTCTGGGGATAGGCTATTGACAAACATTCACTACAAGCCCACTGACTCCCACAGCCGCCTGTACTACACTTCCTCCCTCCCCGCTTCTTGTAAGGACTCTATTCCATTGTCCCAGTTTCTTCGTCTCCGTCGCATCTACTCTGACGATGCCTGTTGTATCCGTGTGTTAATGGAGACACGGAATGCAGGAGTTGGTTTCACAGGTGTTTACTAAACAAAGTCTGGAGGTGAACTAACAGATACAAGACACTATACAGGCTTATATAGCCCGAGTGGCCATTACCGGCATTACAGTACACAGGGGCTCTTAAAGGCACATACACCACAATGCCACCTTCCATACTAGTGCTTCCGATATGTCTTCCTTTTTCCTCAACCGAGGATTCCCCTCTACCGTGGTTGATGTGGCCCTCGACTGTGTCCATTCTATTTCCCGCACTTCTACTCTCACCTCTTCCCATCCCACCACTAATACACCTTCCCCTCCCCTCCCCTCTCCTTTCAGCATTACGAAGGTACCGCTCTCTCTGAGATACCCTGGTCCACTCCTCAGTCACCCCCAACAACCCTTCCCCTTCCCACGGGACCTTCCCGTGCAAGGGCAGGAGATGCAAACCTGCCCTTTTACCTCCTCCTTTCCCACTGTCCAGGGCCCCAAGCACTCATAGAATGGTTACAGCACAGAAGAAGGCCATTCGGCCCGTCGAGCCCGTGCCGATTCTCAGCTAGTCCCACTCCCCTGCTCTTTCCCTGTAGCCCTGCGATATTTTTTCCTTTAGATACTTATCCAACTCCCTTTTCAAAGATAAGATTGAGTCTGAGTCCACCACCCTTTCAGGCAGTGCATTCCAGATCTTAACCACTCGCTGAGTAAAAAAGTTTTTTCTTATGTCGCCTTTGGTTCTTTTGCCAATCACCTTAACTCTGTGTCCTCTGGTTCTTGATCCTTCTGCTAATGGGAACAGTTTCTCTCTATCTCCCCTGTCTGACCCCTCATGATTTTGAACACCTCTATCAAATCTCCTCGCAATCTTCTCTGCTCCAAGGAGAACAACACCAGCTTCTCCAGCCTGTCAATGTAACTGAAGTCTCTCATTCCTGGAATCATTCTCGTACATCATTTCTGCACCCTCTCTAAGGCCTTCACATCCTTTCTAAAATGTGGTGCCCAGTATTATGTCCATGTGTAATTGAGACACGGACTGCAGGAGTTGGTTACAACAGGTGTTTACTGAGTGGAGACAAAACTGGAACTACTATGCAAAGTTACTACACAGGCTTATATACAGGGGTGGTCACTACTGGTACTGCAGTATACAGGGGCTGCAGAATATAGTTCCTTCTGCAAAGTACATACACTACAATTCCTCCCCTTTTAGCTAAACAATACATAACATTCAATTAATAATTAAATAACATATTTACAATTACAGTTGCTATATACATTAGCTGAAGTTAAGCAATTATAACTTCAGTCTTTGAGGAGGCTTCCTGATTCTGTCTGGATAACGCCTCTTTGGGGTATCAGGTTCTTCTGGCAAAGTTGATTCGGGATCAACGTCGTTGTTTGGTTCGTCTGCTTCCAATATCACCGATTCTGAGGTAGATGCAATTGGTACTTCGGTTTCATCACCAGGTGTATCGGATCGTGGTGTGGATTTGACGTTTTCCAGTGACTCTAGAATCTGGTCAGCATGGCGTCTTACAATGCTCTCTCAACATCCACGGTATACATTAGAGGTCCTTGCCGTGTGCAGATCGTTCCTGGCTGCTATTTCTCCGTGCGGTAGTCCTGGGCTAAAACTGGTTGACCAATCTTAAAACTCCTGGTCGGCCTTTCATTCATAATCTGAAACTGCCTGTTCTCCACATCTCTTCTGATGTTTGGCTTAACCAAATCCAAGCGGCATCGTAGTCTTCGATTGAAGAACATCATGGCTGGAGTTTGGTTGGTAACCGTATGTGTCGCATTCCGGTAGGCAAACAAGAAGTTATCCACCTTGTGTTGTAGGGGTATGTCTTCATTACACATTGCCTTGATAGCCTTCTTGAATGTTTGAACAAACCTCTCAGCCAATCCATTGGTGGCTGGATGATATGGGGCGGAGGTGTAATGCTTAACACCATTGTTCTTTAAGAACCTTCGGAACTCTTCAGACACAAACTGTGGTCCATTGTCGGAGCAAATCTGTTCAGGCAGCCCATTTCTGGCGAATATGGTTCGTAAGACTGTGATAGTTTTTTCTGTGGTGGTTGAGGACATTTTTATTACCTCTGGCCACTTTGAATGTGCATCCACCGCAATTAAAAACATCGAGTCCATAAATGGACCAGCAAAATCAATGTGCACCCTTTGCCATGGAGATGAGGGCCACTCCCATGGATGTAGAGGGGCTTGTGGTGGGGCGTTTTGGACCTTCTGGCATCCCGCACAGCTCTTGGTCATCTCTTCGATTTCTCTATCGATTCCCGGCCACCACACAAACGCTCTGGCTAAGTTCTTCATTTTTACCCCTCCCAGATGACCCTCATGAAGCTCATTGAGCACTCTATCCTTCAATTTGGGTGGAATTACTACTCTGGATCCACACATCAAGGTTCCTCTGCACACTGACAGCTGTTCTCTTCTCGGCGAGAATGCTGGCAACAGTGGTTCGCCATGTGCTGGCCATCCCTTCACCGTTAAATCATAGACCCTGGAGAGTGTCGGGTCATTTCCTGTTTCCTTTTCTATGTTTGCACTCGTCACAGGTAGACATTCGACTATGGTCGAGTGGAATATCTCCACAGGATCCATTGCAGGTGCTTCTTCCACCGTCGGCAACGGTAGGCGCGACAATCCATCAGCATTCCCATGCTGTTTAGTTCCTTTGTACTCGATGTCATATTGGTGTGCCCCTAGGAAAAGGGACCACCTCTGTAGCCATTGTGCTATCATTATCGGGACGCCCTTCTGAGGGTTGAAAATGGAGACAAGAGGTTGATGATCAGTTAGTAGAGTAAATTTCTGACTGTGCAGGTAGTGATTGAACTTCTTCACCCCCCACACCAGGCTGAGGGCCTCTCTGTCAATCTGGGCGTAGTTACGCTCGGCTGAAGTTAACGAGCGTGACGCAAAAGCTATCGGCCTCTCTGAACCATCAAGGAGTTTATGTGACAGTACCGCTCCAATGCCGTAGGGAGACGCATCACACGCCAGTCTTATCGGTAGTGATGGGTTGTAGTGAGCCAATACTTCTCTTGAAGTGATTAGGTCTTTACTCTTCTGAAAGGCCCGCTTACATTCATCGCTCCATTTCCATGCTACTCCAGTTTGTAGTAGGGCATTCAGTGGGTGCAGAATTGTGGACAAATTCGGCAAAAACTTATGGTAGTAATTCACCAATCCGAGGAATGACCTCAGTTGCGACACATTTTCGGGCGCTGGAGCCTTAACTACCGCTTCAATTTTGTCAGGGTACTTATGTCACCACTCTTCATCAATCACGTGGCCACAATACGATATCTGTTTCTTAAAAAACTCGCACTTGGGGCGATTGGCTCGTAGCCCGTGTTCTCTTAGTCTAGTGAGCACCTGCTCTAGGTTGGCAAGGTGTTCACTGTCATTTTCACCTGTCACTAGGATGTCGTCCAAGTAACACTGAGTCCCCGGAATCCCTTGCAGGACTTGTTCCATCGCTCTTTGCCATATCGCCGGAGCTGATGCTACTCCGAATACCAGTCGATTATACTGGTAAAGACCTTTGTGAGTGTTTATCGTGAGATACTTCCTAGAGGATTCTTCAACCTCCATCTGCAAATATGCTTGTGCTAGGTCAATTTTTGTAAAACACTTCCCTCCAGATAGTGAGGCAAAAATATCTTCTATCCTCGGGAGAGGATACTGTACTGTGTGAAGGACTGGGTTCACCGTCACCTTGAAGTCCCCACAGATGCGAACCTTCCTTGGCTCCTCAGACTTATTGTTTAACGTTTTTTTCATGACCGGAACGATGGGTGTTGCCCACTCGCTCCAGTCTACCTTAGATAACACGCTTGCATTCTCCAAATTCTCCAGCTCTGCCTCGACGGCTGGGCGAATTGCATACAGTACCGGTCTTGCTTTGAAAAACTTGGGAATTGCATTCTCTTCTATTTTTATCGAGACGGTTACGCCTTTAAGAGTTCCCAGTTCTTGTTGAAATACCTCTTTAGCGTTAGCTAAGATTTTTGACAATCGTCCAGGTGTGACGTCGTCATCCTTTTTACCAGCCACAGTCAGTGCCTGAATGGAGTGCCAGTCTAAACTTATCTTTCTGATCCATTCATGTCCCAATAACGGTGGTCCACCATCTTGCAGTATGTACAGATACAATTTCTGTATTTCCTTGCCGTTGTATTCGACAGGCACCCTTATTTTCCCTCTGGGGTATACTTTCTGCCCCGTATATGTCTTCAAGACAATGGATGTGTCTTTCAAGGGTATGTGTGAGAATAGCCGCTCATAGTCTCGTCGATTCATGACGGTCAGGGCTGATCCTGTATCCAATTCCATTTTGACTTGGGACCCTGCTATCGTGAGGGTGACCCAAATGGTTTGGTGAACCTCTTTTGCGATTACGTTGTTAAGTTTGACACAGCTTAGTCTCTTGTTCCCGGATTCACTAACGCTCTTCTGGTCTTCGGAACTACTGTCCGTCATCTTTTGTACTTTCCTGTACTGTTCCTTAGTAGCCTTTTTGTTGTCGTTAGTCTTCTTCCCAGACCTGCAAACTCGTGCAATGTGTCCCATCTTTCCGCATTGCCTGCATATTTTGTCCTTGGACCAGCAGTCCTTCTGGTCATGGGTTGTTCTGCCGCAGCGATAACATTTTTCAAATTCCCGTGTCATTTCATGGGTGCCGTATTCCTGTGGCTTTTGCTGTATTTCCGCAGCTCCCCTTGCTGCTGCTTCGTACGATACTGCCACGCTGAAAGCCTTATCTAGCATCAGCTCTTTCTCTGAGAGTAACCTCTTCTGGGTTCCTTCACTCAGGAGTCCACAGACAAATTTGTCCTGTAGGGTATCTGCCAGTCCTGCTCCGAACTGGCAGTGCTTTGATAGCTTGTGTAGTTCCGTAAGGTAATCAGCATTGCTCTCATCTTTATGCTGATTTCTCTTGTGGAATTTAAATCTTTCTGCTATCAGCAGCGGTGTAGGATTCAGGTGTTCCTGTAGAATATCAACAGTTTCGTTAAAACTCTTCGCCATCGGTTTGGCTGGAGTGATCAGGTTCCGCAATAGGCCGTACGTTCTTGCGCCCATTAAGTTTAGTAGTACCGATGCCTTTTTCTTATCGGCTACTTCGTTTGCCTTGCAATATACTTCGACTCTTTCCACATGCGAGGTCCAGTCTTCTATTGCATTATCGAAGGCAGTGATATTGCCAGTCTTTGGCATCTTGGAAATCTAAGATGGCGCCTCCCGCGCTTTGCCGCCTTCCCCGCTGGATTAAGATGGCGCCTCCCGCGCTTTCTGTCTTCTCCGCTGCTGGTAGCGCTGTTGCTGGCATTTTTATGCCTTGATGGCGACACCCTATGGTCTTCGCGCACTTCCCCCCCCCCCCCCGCGCTGCTGCTAACGCCGCTCTCCGGGGTCCCCGTGGCAAACTGCAGCTCCTCGCGGCTTTCTGCGCTTCTAATTTCTTTTATTTTCCCGTCGTCAGGGCAAACCCTACGGGACAGTTTCCTCCCTCTTCTCGGGTCTGTACGCTGCCCGGCTTCGTAGCACTGGCCGCGCCCTGTGTGCTCCACCCTCTCTCTCTCTCTCCTCTTCCCGACAACGCTGCTCGGCCCCGTTGAAAAGCCACCCGATCGAGCTCTAGCCCGCCGCAGCCCAGGAAGGATCAGTGTACTACCTGCCACCAGCCCAATTAGCTGGAACACCATAGACAGGATAACCAAGCCCCGCTCTCGACAGCCTCTCCTGCAAATCTTCAAATCCGATGAATCAGAGGCGGTTGCCCACGGTCGTTTTTTTTTCTTCCTTCTGGCCTCGACCTCTAACAACTTCGCTTCAGGAATGGATCCCCATGAGGTGGTGCAGAACTGTAGGTAAGTTCGGATCTGCTCGTCACCAGTATTATGCCCGTGTGTAATTGAGACACGGACTGCAGGAGTTGGTTACAACAGGTGTTTACTGAGTGGAGACAAAATTGGAACTACTATGCAAAGTTACTACACAGGCTTATATACAGTTGTGGTCACTACTGGTACTGCAGTATACAGGGGCTGCAGAATATAGTTCCTTCTGCAAAGTACATACACTACACCCAGAATTGGACACAGTACTGCAGTTGGGGCCGAACCAGTGTTTTATGCAGGTTCATCATAATTTCCACACTTTTGTACTCTATACCTCTATTTATGAAGCCCAGGATCCATTAAGCCTTTTTAACTGCATTCTCAACCTGCCCTACCACCTTCAACGATTTGTGCACACATACCCCCAGGTCTCTCTGTTCGTGCACCCCCTTTAGGATTGTACCATTTAGTTTATATGTCCACTCCTCATTCTTTCTACCAAAATGCATCACTTCACTCCTTCCAGGTGAAACAGCTACTTACTTGTACTTCTTGCAATTTAGTATACTGTATTCGCTGCTCACGATGAGGTCTCCTCTACATTGGGGAAACCAAACGCAGATTGGGTGACCATTTTACGGAACACCACCATTCAGTCCGTAAGCGTGACCTCAATCTTCCAGTTGCCTGTCACTTTAATTCTCCGCTCCACACCCACTTTGACCTCCTTGTCCTTGGCCTCTTACACTGTTCCAATGAAGCTCAACGTAAGCTCGAGGAACAGCACTTCATCTTTCGATTAAGCACTTTACAGCCTTTTTTTAAACATTTGTTTGTGGGATATGGGCGTCACTGGCAAGGCCAGCATTTATTGCCCACCTTCTTCAACCGCTGCAGTCTGTGTGGTGAAGGTGCTCCCACAGTGCTGTTAGGGAGTTCCAGGATTTTGACCCAGCGACGGTGAAGGAACGGCGATATACTTCCAAGTCAGGGGTGTGACTTGGAGGGGATCTTGGAGGTGGTGCTGTTCCCATGTGCCTGCTGCCCTTGTCCTTCTAGGTGGAAGAGGTTGCGGGTTTGGGAGGTGCTGCTGAAGAAGCCTTGGCGAGTTGCTGCCATGCATCTTGTAGACGGTATACACTGCAGCCACGGTATGCCGGTGGTGGAGGGCGTGAATGTTTAAGGTGGTGGATGGGGTGCCAGTCAAGCGGGCTGATTTGTCCTGGATGGTGTCGAGCTCCTTGATTGAGTGTTGTTGGAGCTGCACTCATCCAGGCAAGTGGAGAGTATTCCATCACACTCCTGACTAGTGCCTTGTAGATGGTGGAAAGGCTTTGGGGAGTCAGGAGGTGAGACACTCTCCGCAGAATACCTAGCCTCTGACCTGCTCTTTTTGCCACAGTATTTATGTGGCTGGTCCAGTTAAATTTCTGGTCAATGGTGACCCCCAGGATGTTGATTTAAAAGCGACCCCGAGGCGGCGGAGCAGGTAGGCCACGGAGCGGCAGCAGTGCGGACCTGTGTGGGAAACGGCGGCGGCGGCAGTATTTAAAAGCGACCCCGAGGCGGCGGAGCAGGTAGGCCCCGGAGCGGCAGCAGTGCGGACCTGTGTGGGAAGCGGCAGCAGCGGCAGTATTTAACAGCAACCCCGAGGTGGCGGAGCAGGTAGGCCCCGGAGCGGCAGCAGTGCGGACCTGTGTGGGAAGCGGCAGCGGCAGCATTTAAAAGCGACCCCGAGGTGGCGGAGCAGGTAGGCCCCGGAGCAGCAGCAGTGCGGACCTGTGTGGGAAGCGGCGGTTGCGGCAGCAGTATTTAAAAGCGACCCCGAGGTGGCGGAGCAGGTAGGCTTACTAATCTCCAATCTCTGCTCCGAGAGCGGGAGAGAAAAGAAAAAGTAAAAAGTAATTGAACTGTGACGTCACCAGAAAGCAGGTAAGTGATTGGTTGGTGAGTATTTCTCTCTTTCTCCTTTTTTACAAGCTTAAATTTTGTGTTTTATAGTTTCTAGGGTCTCTGTGGTGTAGCGGGGACAGTTGTTAAACAAGGGCCATTGAGTATATCATTTAATTGGTGGTATTGATTTGAATTAATTTAAATTGAATTAATTTAAGGGTAAGTCATGTCAGGACCGCTCGGCCCTGTGGTATGCACCTCCTGCGCTATGTGGGAACTCAGGGACACTTCTTGTGTCCCTGACAACTATGTGTGTGGGAAATGTATCCAGCTGCAGCTACTGGCAGACCGCATTGTGGCGCTGGAGCTGGGAATGGATGCATACTGGACCATTCGCGAGGCTGAGGACGTCGTGGATAGCACGTTTAACCAGTTGGTCACACTGCAGGTAAAGGTTGCAAAGGCAGAAAGGGAATGGGTGACCGCCAAGCAGAGTAATAGGCGCAGGCAGGGAGTGCAGGAGTCCCCTGGGGTCATCCCCCTCTCAAACAGATATACCGCTTTGGATACTGTTGGGGGGGATGGCTTATCAGAGGAAGGCAGCAGCAGCCAACTTCCTGGCACCAGGGGTGGTTCTGCTGCACAGGATGGGAGGAAAGAGGGGTAGAGCTATAGTAATAGGGGATTCTATTGTAAGGGGAATAGATAGGTGTTTCTGCGGCCGCAAACGAGACTCCAGGATGGTGTGTTGCCTCCCTGGTGCAAGGGTCAAGTATGTCTCCGAATGGCTGCAGAACATTTTGGAAGGGGAGGGTGAACAGCCAGTTGTCGTGGTGCATATAGGTACCAACGATGTAGGTAAAAACCGGGATGAGGTCCTAAAAGCTGAATATAGGGAGTTAGGAGGTAAATTAAAAAATAGGACCTCAAAGGTAGTAATCTCAGGATTGCTACCAGTGCCACGTGCTAGTCAGAGTAGAAATAGAAGGATATTTCAGATGAATACGTGGCTAGAGGAATGGTGCAAGGGGGAGAGATTCAAATTCCTGGGGCATTGGAACCGGTTCTGGGGGAGGTGGGACCAGTTCAAACCAGACGGTTTGCACCTGGGCAGGGCCAGGACCGATGTCCTAGGAGGAGTGTTTGCTAGTGCTCTGGGGGAGGGTTTAAACTAAAATGGCAGGGGGTTGGGAACCTGAGCAGGGAGACAGAGGAAAGCGAAACAAGGATAAAAGCAAAAGATAGGAAGGAGAAAAAGAAAAGTGGCAGTCAGAGAAATCAACAGTTTAAATCAAACATGGCCACAGTAAATAATAATTCTACAGGAATCTTTCGTTTAACCGGCAAAATTCAGGACCGTTTTCTATAAGTTTTTTTACTTCTCGTTGCTTTTTTTTTCCCAGTCAGGCTCTGCAAGGTCTGAAGCTAAGCAACAGCTTCAGCTAGAGATGCTTGCAGCTGCAGCCGACTGTTTTGAAGCTGTTGCTAAGCAACAGGGTTTGTTGATTCACACGGAGCTGAAAAGCTCTGTATGTTTTAACATTAGCGCTGGTTTATACAGCAGTTTTGATCTAATGGCACCAGCTCGGTCCCGTCAGTGCCGGATACCAGAAAGTTTCCTGCAATAGGTCTAAGAGCGTTAAAAAAACAAGCCTGAAGGCCTTGTGTCTTAATGCAAGGAGCATTCATAATAAGGTGGATGAATTAGCTGTGCAAATAGAGGTAAACGAATATGACTTGATTGGGATTACGGAAACATGGCTCCAGGGTGGCCAAGGCTGGGATTATGGAAACATGGCTCCAGGGTGGCCAAGGCTGGGAACTCAACATCAAGGGGTATTCAATATTCAGGAAAGATAGGCAAAAAGGAAAGGGAGGTGGGGTAGCATTGCTGGTTAAAGAAGGGATTAACACAATTGTAAGGAAGGATATTAGCTCTGATGTGGAATCTGTATGGGTAGAACTGAGAAATACCAAGGGGCAGAAAACATTAGTGGGAGTGGTATATAGACCTCCAAACAATAATGCGGAGGTTGGGGATGGCATTAAAAGGGAAATTAGAGAAGCGTGCAATAAGGGCACAGCAGTCATCATGGGTGACTTTAATCTACATATAGATTGGGCTAACCAAATTAGTAACAATACTGTGGAGGAGGAATTCCTGGAGTGTTTACGGGATGGTTTCCTGGACCAATATGTCGAGGAACCAACCAGAGATCAGGCCATCTTAGACTGGGTATTATGTAATGAGAAAGGATTAATTAGCAATCTTGTTGTGTGAGGCCCCTTGGGATATGGGGAGAAAGCAGGGACAGGGTACTGAATTTGGATGATCAGCCATGATCACACTGAATGGCGGAGCAGGCTTGAGGGGCCGACTGGCCTACACCTGCTCCTATCTTCTATGTTTCTAAGTTTCTATCAGCAGCAGCAGAATTGTATTCCAGCGCAATCTGTAACTTCATGGCCCGGCATATCCCTCACTCTACCACTATCATCAAGCCAGGGGATCAATAAGAAGTGTAGAAGAGCATGCCAGGAGCAGCACCAGGTGTACCTAAAATGAGGTCTCAAACTGGGGAAACTGCACCACAGAACTACATGCATGCTAAAAAAGTGGAAGCAGCATGCTATAGACAGGGCTCAGCAATCCCCAAACAACAGATCAGATCAAAGCTCTGCAGTTCTGCCACTTCCAGTCGTGAATGGTGGTGGAACATTAAACAATTAACGAGAGGAGAAGGCTCTACGAATATCCCCATCCTCAATGATGGTGGAGCCCAGCACATGAGTGCAAAAGACAAGGCTGAAGAGGTTGCAATCATCTTCAGTCAGAAGTGCCGAGTGGATGATCCATGTTGGCCTACTCTTGAGGTCCCCACCACCACAGAAGCCAGCCTTCAGCCAATTTGATTCACTCCATCTGATATCAAGAAATGGCTGAGCCCACTGGAAACAGCAAAGGCTATGGGCCTCGACAACATCCCAGCTATCGTGCTGAACACTTGTGCTCCAGAACTAGCCGTGCATCTAGCCAAGCTGTTCCAGTACAGCTACAGCACTGGCATCAATCCGACAATGTGGAAAACTGCCCAGTTATGTCCTGTCCACAAAAAGCAGGACAAATCCAATCTAGCCAATTACCGCCTCATCAATCTACACTCAATCATCAGCAAAGTGATGGAAGGTGTCATCGACAGTGCAATCAAGCAGCACTTACTCACCAATAACCTGCTCACAAATGCCCAGTTTGGGTTCCGCCAAGACCAGTCAGCTCCCGACCTCATTACAGCCTTAGTCCAAACATGGACAAAGGAGCTGAATTCCAGACATGAGATGAGTGACAACCCTTGACATCAAGGCAGCATTTGACCGAGTGTGGCATCAAGGCCTAGTAAAACTGAAGTCAATGGGAGTCGGGGGGAAAACTCTCCACTGGCTGGAGTCATACCTAGCACAAAGGAAGATGGTTGTGGTGGTTGAAGGTCAAACATCACAGCCTCAAGACATCACTGCAGGAGTTCCTCAGGGCAGTGTCCTAGGCCCAACCATCTTCAGCTGCTATATCAATGATCTTCCCTCCAACAGAAGGTCAGAAATGGGGATGTTCGCTGATGACTGCACAGTGTTCAGTGCCATTCACAACTCCTCAGATAATGAAGTAGTCCATTCCCGCATGCAACAAGACCTGGACGACGTTCAGGCTTGGGTTGATAAGTAGCAGGTAACATTCGCACCACACAAGTGCCAGGCAATGATTATCTCCAACAAGCGAGAGTCTAACCACTGCCCCATGACATTCAACAGCATTGCCAGTGCCGAATCCCCCACCATTATAGAAACATAGAAGATAGGAGCAGGAGTATGCCATTCGGCCCTTCGAGCCTGCTCCGCCATTCAATGCGATCATGGCTGATCATCCAATTTCAGTACCCGGTCGCTGCTTTCTCCCCATACCCCTGGATCCCTTTAGCCTTAAGAAATATATCTAACTCCTTCTTGAATATATTTAATAAATTGGCCTCAACTGTCTTCTGTGGTAGAGAATTCCACAGGTTCACCACTCTCTGGGTGAAGAAATTCCTCCTCATCTCAGTCCTAAATGGCTTACCCCTTACCCTTAGACTGTGACCCCTGGTTCTGGACTCCCCTGCCATCGGGAACAGCCTCCCTGCATCTAGTCTGTCTAGTCCTGTCAGAATTTTATAAGTTTCAACGAGATCCCCTCTCATTCTTCTAAACTCTAGCAAATAATAAGCCTAATCGACCCAATCTCACTTCATACGTCATTCCTGCCATCCCAGGTATCAGTCTGGTGAATCTTCGCTGCACTCCCTCCATGGCAAGAACATCCTTCCTCAGATAAGGTAACTAAAACTGCACACAATACTCAAGATGTGGTCTCACCAAGGCCCTGTACAACTGCAGCAAGACATCCTTGCTCCTGTACTCGAATCCTCTCGCTATGAAGGCCAGCATACCATTTGCCTTCTTAAGCGCCTGCTGCAGCTGCATGCTTACCTTCAGTGACTGGTGCACAAGGACACCCAGGTCTCGTTGCATTTCCCCTTTTCCCAATCTATTGCCGGTCAGATAATAATCTGACTTCCTGTTTTTGCCACCAAAGTGGATAATCTCGCATTTATCCACATTATACTGCATCTGCCATATCGCCCAACCTGTCCAAATCATACTGGAGTTTGTTGGCATCCTCCTCACAGCACACACGTCCACCCAGCTTTGTGTCATCTGCAAACTTGGAGATATTATATCTAGTTCCCTCGTCTAGATCATTAATATACATTGTGAATAACTGGGGTCCTAGCACCGATCCCTGCGGTACCCCACTAGTCACTGCCTTCCACTCAGAAAAAGACCCATTTATTCTAACTCTTTGTTTCCTGTCTGCCAACCCGTTTTCTATCCAAGTCAGTACCTTACCCCCAATCCCATGAGCTTTAACTTTGCACGCTAGTCTCTTATGCAGGACCTTATTGAAAGCCTTCTGAAAGTCCAAATACACCACATCCACTGGTTCTCCCTTATCTATTCTACCAGTTACACCCTCAAAAAATTCCAGTAGATTAGTCAAGCATGATTTATCCTTTGTAAATCCATGTTGACTTTGTCCGATCCTGTCACTGTTTTCCAAGTGCTCTGCTATTACATCTTTTATAATGGACTCTAGCATTTTCCCCACTACCGATGTCAGGCTTACCGGTCTATAAATCCCCATTTTTTCGCTACCACCTTTTTTAATAGTGGGGTTACATTAGCTACCTTCTAATCCATGGAAACTGTTCCAGAGTCTCTAGAATTTTAGAAGATGACCAGCAATGAATCTACTATTTCTAGAGCCACTTCCTTAAGTATCCCAGGATGTAGATTACCAGGCCCTGGGGATTTATCGGCCTTCAATCCCATCAATTTCCCTCACACCATTTCCCTTCAAATACTGATTTCATTCAGTTCCTCCCTCTCATTAGACCCTATGCTCCCCGACATCTCTGGGAGTTTATTTGTGTCCTCCTTTGTTAAAACAGAACCAAAGTATGTATTTAATTGGTCTGCCATATCTTTGTTCCCCATTATAAATTCCTCTGATTCTGACTGCAAGGGACCTACGCTTGACTTTACCAATCTTTTTCTCTTCACATATCTATAGAAGCTTTTACTGTCAGTTTTTATGTTCCCTGCAAGCATACTCTCATACTCTATTTTCCCCCTCTTAATTAATCCCTTTGTCCTCCTTTGCTGAATCCTAAACTGCTCCCAATCCTCAGGTTTGCTGCTTTTTCTGGCCAATTTATATGTCCTCTCCTTGGATCTTATGCTATCCCTAATTTCCCTTGTTATCCACGGTTGAGTCACCTTTTTTGTTTTATTTTTATGCCAAACTGGGATGAACAAATTCTGTAGTTCATCCATGCGATCTTTAAATGTTTGCCATTGCCTATTCACCGTCAACCCTTTAAGTAACATTCCCTAATCCATCCTGGCCAACTTGCACCTCATACCATCGTAGTTTCCTTTATTTAAATTCAGTACCCAAGTCTCTGAATCAACTATTTCACTCTCCATCTTAATGAAGAATTCTATCATATTATGATCGCTCCTCCCCAAGGGGCCACACACAACAAGATTGCTATTAATCCTCTCATTACATAATACCCAGTCTAAGATGGCCTGATCACTAGTTGGTTTCTCGACATATTGGTCCAGGAAACCATCCCGTATACACTCTAGGAATTCCTCTTCTACAGTATTGTTACTAATTTGGTTAGAGCAATCTATCTGTAGATTAAAGTCAGCCATGATAACTGCTGTGCCCTTATTGCATGCTTCTCTAATTTCCCATTTAATGCCATCCCCAACCTCAGCATTAATGTTTGGGGGTCTGTATACAACTCCCACTAACATTTTCTGCCCCTTGGTATTTCTCAGCTCTACTCATACAGATTCCACATCATCAGAGTTAATATCCTTCCTTACTATTGTGTTAATCTCCTCTTTAACCAGCAATGCTACCTCACTGCCTTTTCCTTTTTACCTGTCCTTCCTGAATATTGAATACCCCTGGATGTTGAATTCCCAGCCTTGGTCACCCTGGAGCCATATCTCCGTAATCCCAATTATATCATATCCGTTTACATCTATTTGTGCAGCTAATTCATCCACCTTATTACGAATGCTCCTTGCATTAAGACACAAAGCCTTCAGGCTTGTTTTTTTTTAACACTCTTAGACCTTTTAGAATTATTGTTTACTGCGGCCATGTTTGATTTACACCCTTGATTTCTCCGACTTCCACTTTTGCTTTTCTCCTTCCCGTCTTTTGCTTCTATCCTTGCTTCCCTTTTCTCTGTCTCCCTGCACAGGTTCCCAACCCCCTGCCATTTTAGTTTAAACCGTCCCCAACAGCACTAACAAACACTCCCCCTTGGACATTGGTCCCGGTCCTGCCCAGGTGCAACCCGTCCAGTTTGTACTGGTCCCACCTCCCCCAGAACTGGTTCCAATGTCCCAGGAATTTGAATCCCTCCCCCTTGCACCATTCTTCCAGCCACGTATTGTAGAAGTGCCTTACTTCTTAGCTCTGGGTAATGACTCAATACACTCTTGGATTCGTCAGACGGACAGGCCTTTTATTTTTTCTTGCAAGGGGAATCAGCACCTCTACTCAAGGGGTGAGGCTACTATTCCAATGATACAGCGTAAGCGTTCCATATTTATACAGTGTAACAAACAAGTTTGATTGACATTCCTTTGTTCCTCTATCAGGATACATATTAGATTAATCATCAAGTCTTATGACGTATTGACAGAAGGATCCTGGACACATAAGTCAACCGTTAATCTATAACAGGGCATGAATCGTGTAACCGGAGGTCCTCTTTAATCTTAATCATGTATTGGGAGGGTAGGTTTGCTTACGGTCACGAGTTGTCAGGTCAGTGGTTACTTCAAAGGAACCCATTGTTTCACTTCTACATTCTCATTAGGTGGGCAGACATCTGTTCTTGGCTGTAATCCAAGTACGTGCAATAGCTCTAGTTACACATCGACTCTTTACCTGTGTCAAGTCTGAAAACTTTTATCCAGCAAGCACTTGAAATTAACCCCTTATATCATGTAGATTTCCTCATTCCCCCCTTTTGTCCTTTCTAAGGACAATCTATTTCGCTAAGTTTAAGAAACTCTACATCAAAGGTCTCACCCTTAATATCCTCATATTCAGACATCATTGGTACTGGAGGAGTTGACGTTAATAAGGAAAGGACTTTTGTACACTATTTTAAACAACCAATCAATAAACTAACTAAAATTATCATCACAATTGCGATTAAGGCTTCCAAAATTTGCTTTCCTAGTGCTCCTCCCCATCCTGAAATCCAATCCCACATGGACCATGGTTCAGGTTGACGTAGTTTCTCTACAGCCTCCTTTATGTGGTTTACCAGATTGGTGATATTTTCTGAGCTATCTGGGATATAGGTGCAACATTCGGTTTTTATGATTGCACATGTGCCCCCTTCTTTTGCCAACAAATAGTCCAGAGCCATGCGGTTTTGTAAGGCAACAGTGCGCAAAGCCACCATTTCTGCGTTCACATCGCTAAGAGCATCAGCAGTATCATTGGCTATTTGTTCCAACACTGCTGCCATGTTTATAGATTCTCTTGCTAACTTCCCTGTTCCATACCAGGGAAATGCTATAGCAAAGAACCTTTCAGTTTCTGTAATGGCTCGTTTTGCTCGTGTCCCAGGGTGGCTATCCAAAGATGAAATATGATGTATATAGGGCACTACATATCCCAAATAACATGACCCAGTCCAACTTTGTGGTAACCAAGGGTATGCTCTATGCCCACAGATGAAATAGGTGTTATTATAGGCTTCAAATTTGTTCCATATCTGGTGCAAATAACTCATGTATACAAAGGTATTAACATGATGATAGTTATGCTTATTTAACAGTCTTCCACCTCTCCCTCCTTGTTTCTTAGCGGTCCTATTAATTTTTCTTTTCTGAGTAATTGATGTTGAAACGAGGGGTTGAGTAAAAGGATTATCATAAAACATTGACTTAGCTGTCAGGGCCAGTCCTCCTCTTGAATTACCATGGCAGATAACCCCTCCGTTTGCAGTTCTGTCACTTGGTAATACAGTATCAGGGCATGTGATCCATAGCTTATCAAGCTTCTGTCCACTATCTTCTTCTACTATCTTATTCTGCCTAATCCTAAGACTCAGGGGTTGATACGGGGGTACCTGCATAGTGTGATCCTGAAGCTGAACCTTCATAGTCTCGTTATAGCATATAATATAAAAGAAATCACTGTTTAAAAGTACACATTCTTCTATGCATGGTTTGCCCTTCAGGGGATCTGGGTAAATCAATATGGCAGTTTCAATTATCGTTGACAAAGAGAACAGTCTTGTTAAAGTCCAAATCCAATTCATCTTGGCAGTGTATTGTCTTCAACTGATGCCTTCTTACAATGGGACGCATGTATCCATGTTGGTCGCTCCTTTACTTTCACAGCGGTGTTTGTGGTCAGGAGTACTTGGAAGGGTCCCTCAAATCTGGGTTGAAGGCTATTCTTTCGCTTGAAGATTTTTATATAGACGTTATCTCCTGGCTCGAAAGTATGGCACTTTCCTTCAGCGGGATCGACCTGGGCTTCCTTCACCTGTTGATGGAAACTAGAAATGCATTTGGTTAGTGCAATGCAATAACTCAACATATCTTCCTCCATTTTATGAATGTCCATTTGTTTAGCTGTTAAAGGTGCCGAAAAGGGCAATCTTTGTGGTCTTCCCATGACGATCTCGTGAGGCGACAATCCTGTAGTTCTGTTGGTAGCAGACTGCATTGTCATTAAAGCTATGGGTAACAAATCAACCCATTTAAGTCCAGTTTCTTTACACAGTTTTGCAAGCTTGTTTTTCAGCATCCCGTTATATCTTTCCACTAGTCCAGCCGACTGTGGATGATAACTGCAATGGAGGTGCTGGTTAATCTGTAAGGCTTTGCATAGTTCCTTAATCAATGTTCCCGTAAAATGGGACCCATTGTCACTTGACAGTTTTGCTGGTATCCCAAAGCAAGGTACAATGTCCTTCAATAAACATTTAGCAACAGTAGTGGCATCACTCTTTCTACAAGGAGACGCTTCAATCCATCTTGAAAACATATCAACAATAACTAATACATATTTAAAGCTCATGCACACAGGTAGTTCAATAAAATCCATTTGCAAGTGTACAAAAGGACCCATGGGGTTTGGATGGGATGCGGGCTGTACCTTCTTTATTTTTTTTTCCTGCATTCATGGTCTGGCAGATAATACAATTTTCACAAATTTGTTTTGCCAATTTTGAGATTCCTGGTGCATACCAGGTCTTAAGGATATAGTCCGCCATCCCCCCTTTGCCCGCATGGGTGAATTTATGAACACATCGGGCAATTGGTGATAGTAATGATTTGGGTGCCACCATGCGGCCGTCATGATGAACCCATAAGCCGTCAGTGTTTTTAAAACAATGATTAACATCCCACTCCGCTATTTCTTCAGGGCTAGCCTTTTCTTGATGGGCTAGCACATCATTCAGGGATGGGGTTTGTTGTTGATCTATACTTTCTTTAACTGGACAAGTCTTAACCTGTGATCCTATCTGTGATAAGGCTATGGTTTGAGCAGCTTGATCTGCTGCTGCATTTCCTAGTGCAACCTCATCCAAATGCCCTGTGTGCGCTTGGCACTTAATAATTGCAATCTGTTTACGTCTCTGAATAGCTAGTAAAAGATTTTGCACTTCTTGTGCATTTTTAATCTGGGTTCCCGAGGAAGTCAGGTAACCGCGAATTTTCCAAATTTGTCATGCTCATGTCCAGTGGTCTGGTTATTTCTGAATAGTTCAATATCCATTGTCTACAATAGCCAGTCATTCCTAGAAAATGCTTCATTTCTCTTTTAGTTTTTGGCAACGATATGTTGCAAACGACCTTTATTCTATCCGGCGTTAACTCCCTGTTTTAACAATGATTCCATCACTGGCTCAATTCCTTTTTCTGCTTTCTCTGACAATGGATACTGTGACCTTTTGGGTAATGGTGCAGCTGGATTAATTGTAACTTTATAGGGCTGTGCAGTCTAATAGTTAGGAGGTATTTTAAATTAAAAAACGGCTGATAATCTTGTCCTGTTTTGTCATAGCAGGCCGTGCAGTGCAATTTTGGATGCCATTTCCCTAGTTTCAGGGATTCCTGGTATTGTTTTATGGAGCTTGTAATGAATCCCCATGCTCCTAACAGACTGACAAGTTTGGGACTCAAACTTGGGTCGGCAATTTCCCATGCGTATAGAACAGGGTGTTTTATTTCTGTTACTGGGTACGCATATGCCTTATCTACTTGGATTTCTACCGTTACTCCTGATGGGGAGCAAATGATTGTAGCATTCATTTTGCACAGCAAGTCTCTTCCACATAAATTCATAGAGACATCTCCTGATAACAGAAAGGAGTGTTCTTCCTCAAATTCTTCTACTTTTACTGCGGGGGGAGTCGATTGATTCAAGCATTGTAGTATGCCAGCCAATCCAGCTATCGGGGGCTTTTTCCCATTAATAGGCATTCCTTCAGAATATCCTTTCCCTAACACTGAAAAGGTTGCTCCTGTATCTACTAAAATGACATAGGTCTCCCAGCTATTTGCATTTTAATTTCAGGTTTGCTGCGTGAATTTAAAGAAACAACGGGCATTTGGTGGTCTGTGGCGCCTGGGGCTGCTGGTGTCAGTCAGTAATTCTGATCTCTATTTCTCCTAAATCCCTGTCCGTTTGTAGGGTAACCTCCTGACTGGTCCGAAAAAGGGTTATGGACAGTGAAATTAGGACCTTTATTCTCTAACGGAGGTCCATTATTGGAGGTTTGGTTCTGACGATTTTTCGCAGGGCATTGGTTTGCCCAATGTCCGGGTTGTCCGCAATTGTAACAATTACCAGATCGTCCATACCCTCTTATTCTACCACGTCTTCCTCTATATTCCCTTCTTCATCCTTCTATAGTTACCTTGTTATCCTACCATAATAGAGGAGAAAGGTGTTTCTTCGGGGTAATTAATTTTTTTTTCTGACTCAACAAACATAGAGGCAGTCTTTTTATCTGGCTGTTCTCTATTTCTCTCTTGTCCGTTAAACATTCCTCGAGGCAAGTAATTCTTTCTATGTTAAATGAACCATCTGAGGGAAAGGGTCTAGTCTTATTTACAGTCCATTTGGACCAATTTGGTAGGTGATCAATGGATAATTGACCACAGTTCTTTAACATAAAGGCTGCTGGCGTGCCTTTCTCGGGTGGCTTACTGGTGCTAGCACCCATTTTAGCAGCTTAAATCGTTCACTTAAAACAATCTAAACTCCCGTGACAATCCGTGATCTGCGTTGTACGCCCCTACAGATCAGATTAATAAACTATACAT
Organism: Somniosus microcephalus; assembly: GCF_052327205.1. Classification (NCBI taxonomy): domain Eukaryota; kingdom Metazoa; phylum Chordata; class Chondrichthyes; order Squaliformes; family Somniosidae; genus Somniosus; species Somniosus microcephalus. Next base: position 115,779,631 of record NC_140993.1, on the reverse strand, counting down.
ACGTATCAAAATTACAGTCACATCCAATCTTCTTGGTCTTTACTTCAAATCAGTGTCACAAAGTCCTTGACCATTTGTCACTCCGAGTACCTTTAGAGTTTCGGCGCCTACTTTATGGTCCCGGCCTTCACGTGGGGCATTTGCCCTCTTAATAACTGGCCTGAGGCTAGGCGACTGAAACTCAGCACTTCCCGACTGAATTTAGTCAACTGACTGCAACAAGGTTTTTAAAAAAAAAATATTTACGACACATTAAGACATATCCTTATGCTTTAAAACTCAAGGGTTCTCAACCCTCGTGGAAGGTATTTCTAACTGGGGAAAATACTGAATCCACAATAGCTTAGTGGATCATGTAAAAGACATCACTATTTTCTCAACCATACATTCCGCCGCGGGACTCACTTCCCCGGCTTGGGTCTTTTCCAACCCCTTCTGCAGTTTTTTTTTCCCAGCTTAAATATTTTAGTTAAAACATACAACAATTTCGTAACACTCTATGATCTGCGTGGGACGCCTCTACAGATCAGACATGACTAAACATTAATACATATGACAATAAACAATACACTTGTTAAACAACAACCAAAGTGTTACTAAATCCCCAACCTATGCAGCCTTACTGGACGAAGTTGCAAAGTTGATTGATAATAACAAGTAGTTAAATACTCACTCTCATAAACATTAAACATTGACACTGTGTTTCAGACAACCGCCCACTCTTCTCTCCTTTTACCCTATTCCCTTTAGCCAAATCTTTAGCAAAAAGGGCCTTCAATTTGTCCCAGCTAACTTCACCCACTCGCTCTCCCTCTACCCTACTCCCTTTAGCCAAATCTTTGGCAAAAAGGGCCTTCAATTTGTCCCAACTAACTTCAAGCTGGAACCTTGCTAGTTCAATTTCCAGTAAATCGCTAGCTCCTTAGTTAATCAAATTCCTGACTTAACCTTCTCTCTCAGCAAGCTGGAACCTTGCTAGTTCAATTTCCAATAAATCGCTAGCTCCTTAGTTAATCAAATTCCTGACTTAACCTTCTCTCTCTGGTACCTTTATACAGTCCTTTTCTGCACGATCCTGTTCGCGGGGCGTCAGCGCCTCATGGCTGGTCCTCTGTTCCGTTTCTGAAAGGGAAGCAGTCACAACGGCAGTTTAACCTCCGAACCTTGTGAGTCAATTACCCGATGGCAGTACTGTCCAATGGAATAAACAGACTATGCGCAGCTATGCTTCTGGCAGGGAAAGTCCCAAAAATGTGGCAAAACACCACCTTCGGCCGATGGGACTTTCCCAACTGAGCAACGTACTCGGCGTCTGTTAACTCACCAATTGGTACAGCAAGCCATCTCGGTGGAACCTCCAAATTGTAGAAGTGCCTTACTTCTTAGCTCTGGGTAATGACTCAATACACTCTTGGATTCGTCAGACGGACAGGCCTTTTATTTTCTCTTGCAAGGGGAATCAGCACCTCTACTCAAGGGGTGAGGCTACTATTCCAATGATACAGCGTAAGCATTCCATATTTATACAGTGTAACAAACAAGTTTGATTGACATTCCTTTGTTCCTCTATCAGGATACATATTAGATTAATCATCAGGTCTTATGACGTATTGACAGAAGGATCCTGGACACATAAGTCAACCGTTAATCTATAACAGGGCATGAATCGTGTAACCGGCGGTCCTCTTTAATCTTAATCATGTATTGGGAGGGTAGGTTTGCTTACGGTCACGAGTTGTCAGGTCAGTGGTTACTTCAAAGGAACCCATTGTTTCACTTCTACATTCTCATTAGGTGGGCAGACATCTGTTCTTGGCTGTAATCCAAGTACGTGCAATAGCTCTAGTTACACATCGACTCTTTACCTGTGTCAAGTCTGAAAACTTTTATCCAGCAAGCACTTGAAATTAACCCCTTATATCATGTAGATTTCCTCAGTATTCATCTGAAATATCCTTCTATTTCTACTCTGACTAGCATGTGGCATTGGTAGCAATCCTGAGATTACTACCTTTGAGGTCCTATTTTTAAATTTACCTCCTAACTCCCTATATTCAGCTTTTAGGACCTCATCCTGTTTTTTACCTATATCGTTGGTACCTATATGCACCACGACAACTGGCTGATCACCCTCCCCCTCCAGAATGCCCTGCAGCCGCTCCGAGACATCCTTGACCCTTGCACCAGGGAGGCAACATACCATCCTGGAGTCTCGATTGCGGCTGCAGAAACGCCTATCTATTCCCCTTATAATAGAATCTCGTATCACTATAGCTCTCATGCTCTTTTTCCTCCCGTCCCATGCAGCAGAACCACCCATGGTGCCAGGAAGTTGGTTGCTGCTGCCTTCCCCCGATAAGCCATCCTCCCCAACAATATCCAAAGCGGTATATCCGTTTGAGAGGGGGATGGCCACAGGGGACCCCTGCACTACCTGCCTGCGCCTACAACTCTGCCTGGTGGTCACCCATTCCCTTCCTGCCTGTGCAGCCTTTACCTGCGGTGTGACCAACTGATTAAACGTAATATCCACGCTGTCCTCAGCATCGTGAATGCTCCAGTATGTATCCATTCGCAGCTCCAGCGCCGCAATGTGGTGTGCCAGTAGCTGCAGCTGGATACACTTCCCGCAAACATGGTCGTCAGGGACACAGGAAGTGTTCCTGATTTCCCACATAGTGCAGGAGGAGCGTGCCACGGGGCCGAGCTTTGCTGCCATGACTTACCCTTTAATTAATTTAAATTAAATCAATACCACCAATTAAATGATATATACAAGGGCCCTTGTTTCCTAGCACTCCCCACTACACAACCGAGACCTTAGAAACTATAACCACAAAATTAAGACCTTCTAAACTTTATAAACTATGAACCTTAACTATCAAACTATAGAGTAGTATAAATTCTCACCTGGCCGTACTCACCCAATCAGCTGCTCCCTCCTGCCCGTGTCACGTTTTGAATTGTGACATGGCTCTGGAACGCCGCCGACGGTCTGTGAGATTGGTAAGCCTCTGTAAAATAAAAAAAAAGCCCGCAAAAGTGAGTTTAAATACTCACTGTACTGCCGCTCTCACTGCTCCCGACACTGGCCTATGGAAAAAAAGCCCGCGAAATTGAGTTTAAATACTCACTGAAACTCCGCTCTCACCGCTCCTGACTCTGGCCCACTGTGCCTCATGATGCCCAGTTTTGAGCTGCTAGATCTGTTCTGAATCTATCCCATTTAGCACGGTGGTGGTGCTACACAACATGATGGAGGGTGTCCTCAGTGTGAAGACGGGACTTCGTCTCCACAATGACTGTGCATCTAGACAGATAGAGGACAAGGTCAAGTTGGTTTTTCCCTCCGTGTTGTTTCTCTCACCATCTATCGCAGGCCCAGATTGGCAGCTATGTCCTTCAGGACTCAGCCAGTAGTAATGCTACTGAGCCACTCTTGGTGATGGACATTGAAGTCCCCCACCTGTGCATTCTGTGCCCTTGCTACTCTCAGTGCTTCTTCCAAGTGGAGTACTGATTCATCAGCTGAGGGAGGGCAGTAGGTGGTCATCAGCAGGAGTTTTCCATGACCAAGCTTAACCTGAAGCCATGAGACTTTATGGGGTCCAGAGTCAATGGTGAGGACTCCCAGGGCCACTCCTTCCCAACTGTATACCACTGTGCCGCCACCCCTGGTGGGTCTGGCCTGCTGATGGGACAGGACATACCCAGGGATGGCGATGGAGGCGTTTGGGACATTGGCTGAAAGGTGTGATTCTGTGAGTATGACTATGTCAAGCTGTTGCTTGACTAGTCTGTGGGACAGCTCTCCCAATTTTGGCACAAGTCCCCTGATGTTGGTGGGGAGAACTTTACAGGATCGGCTGGGCTGAGTGTGCCGCTGTCATGTCCATAGCCGATGCCGAGTGGTCCGTCCGGTTTCATTCTTATTATTGTGTTTCGTAGCGGTTTGTTATAACTGAGTGGCTTGCTAGGCCATTTCAGAGGGCAGTTAAGAGTCAACCACATTGCTGTGGGCCTGGAGTCACATATAGACCAGACCAGGTAAGGACGGCAGATTTCATTCACTAAAGGACATTAGTGAACTAGATGGGTTTTTACGACAATCCGACAGTTTCATGGTTACCATTACTGATACTGGCTTTTTATTCCAGATTTATTTATTTAACTGATTTTAAATTCTCCGGCTGCCGTGGTGGGATTTGAACTCACATCTCTGGATCATTAGTCCAGGCCTCTGGATTATTAGCCCAGTGACATTACCATTACATTACCATTCCTGCTACCGTCCCTTCTGGAGTCAACATCAAGTACAACAATTTCAGACCATAACCTCTGCCCCTAATTTTTTTCACATGGCAGCTGTTGATGATTCTTCCATTTACTCCTCATCTAGAGTCATCTTTTGTTTTTTAACTTGTCCCATTACCATCTCCTTTTGCCTTACACCATCATCTCTTTTGTCTTTTAATCTCTGCTACCTTCCACCCTATCACATAGAAACATAGAAGCTAGGAACAGGAGTAGGCCATTCGGCCCTTCGAGCCTGCTCCGCCATTCAATGAGATCATGGCTGATCATCCAAATTCAGTACCCTGTCCCTGCCTTCTCCCCATATCCCTTGATCCCTTTAGCCTTAAGAAATATATCCAACTCTTTCTTGAATATATTTAATGAACTGGCCTTCACCGCCCTCTGTGGCAGAGAATTCCACAGGTTCACCACTCTCTGGGTGAAGAAATTCCTCCTCATTTCAGTCCTAAATGGCTCACCCCTTATCCTTAGACTATGACCCCTGGTTCTGGACTCCCCGGCCATCAGAAACATCCTTCCTGCATCTAGTCTGTCCAGGCCTGACAGAATTTTATAGGTTTCGATGAGATCCCCTCTCAATCTTCTAAACCCCAGTGTGTATAAGCCCAATCGACACAATCTCTCCTCATACGTCATTCCTGCCATCCCAGGTATCAGCCTGGTGAATCTTCGCTGCACTTCTTCCATGGCAAGAACGTCCTTCCTCAGGTAAGGTGACCAAAACTGCACACAATACTCAAGGTGCGGTCTCACCAAGGCCCTGTACAACTGTAGCAAGACATCCTTGTTCCTGTACTCGAACCCTCTTGCTACGAAGGTCAACATACCATTTGCCTTCTTAACCGCCTGCTGCACCTGCATGCTTACCTTCAGCGACTGGTGCACAAGAACACCCAGGTCTCTTTGCACTTCCCCTTCTCCCAATCTATTGCCATTCAAATAATAATCTGCCTTCCTGTTTTTGCCACCAAAGTGGATAACTTCACATCTTTCCACATTATAGTGCATTTGCCATGTTTCTGCCCAATCACCCAACCTGTCCAAATCGTACTGGAGTTTCACGACATCCTCCTCACAGCTTACCCTCCCACCCAGCTTTGTGTCGTCTGCAAATTTGGAGATATTACATCCAATTCCCTCATCCAGATCATTAATATATATTGTGAACAGCTGGGGTCCTAGGACCGATCCTTGCGGTACCCCACTAGTCACTGCCTGCCACTCGGAAAATGACCCGTTTATTGCAACTCTTTGCTTTCTGTCCGCCAACCAGTTCTCTATCCAAGTCAATACCTTGCCCCCAATCCCATGTGCCTTAATTTTGCACGGTAATCTCTTATGTGGGACCTTATCGAAAGCCTTCTGAAAGTCCAAATACACCACATCCACTGGTTCTCCCTTATCTATTTTACCAGTTACATCCTCAAACAATTCCAGTAGATTAGTCAAGCATGATTTACCTTTTGTAAATCCATGTTGACTTTGTCCGATCCAGTCACTGCTTTCCAAGTGCTCTGCTATTACATCTTTTATAATAGACTCTAGCATTTTCCCCACTACCGATGTCAGGCTTACCGGTCTATAATTCCCCGCTTTTTCTCTACCACCTTTTTTGAATAGTGGGGTAACATTAGCTACCCTCCAATCCATGGGTACTGTTCCAGAGTCTATCGAGTTTTGGAAGATGACCAGCAATGCATCTACTATTTCTAGGGCCACTTCCTTAAGTACCCTGGGATGTAGATTATCAGGCCCTGGTGATTTATCGGCCTTCAGTCCCATCAATTTTCCTAACACCATTTCCCTACAAATACTGATTTCTTTCAGTTCCACCCTTTCATCAGACCTTATGTTCCCCGGCATCTCTGGGAGGTTATTTGTGTCCTCCTTTGTGAGGACAGAACCAAAGTATGAATTTAGTTGGTCTGCCATTTCTTTGTTTCCCATTATAAATTCCCCTGATTCTGACTGCAAGGGAGCTACGCTTGACTTCACCAATCTTTTTCTCTTCACATATCTATAAAAGCTTTTACAGTCAGTTTTTATGTTCTCTGCTAGCTTACTCTCATATTCTATTTTCCCTTTCTTAATTAATCCCTTTGTCCTCCTTTGTTGAATCCTAAACTGCTCCCAATCCACAGGATTATTGCTTTTCTGGCCAATTTATATGTCCTCTCCTTGGATCTTATGCTAGCCCTAATTTCCCTTGTTATCCACAGTTGAGTCACCTTTTTTGTTTTATTTTTATGCCAAACTGGGATGAACAAATTCTGTAGCTCATCCATTCGATCTTTGAATGTTTGCCATTGCCTATCCACCGTCAACCCTTTGAGTGCCATTCCCCAATCAATCCTACCCAACTCGCTCCTCAGACCATCGTAGTTTCCTTTATTTAAATTGAGGACCCTAGTCTCTGAGTCAACTACTTCATTCTCCATCTTAATGAAGAATTCGATCATATTATGATCGCTCCGACCCAAGGGGCCTCGCACAACAAGATTGCTAATTAATCCTTTCTCGTTACATAATACGCAGTCTAAGATTGTTGTGTATGTACCTTTAAGGGAATAACTGGTCTCAGACTGCAGTACCGGCAGTGACCACCCCTGTATAAAAGGCCCTAGCAGGCTTCTGTAGTTTCAGTATCCAGGTTGTCTCCATACAGTAAAGACTTGTTATAATCAACTCCTGCAGTCCGTGTCTCAATTATACACGGACATAATACTGGCGACGAGTAAGAAACGAACTTACCTGCAACTCGGCAGCACCTCAGACGACGTTATTGAAGGTCGACGCCAGAAGAAGAAAAAAAAATAATCCAAAGAAACTCGAGAAACGGGCGTCAACCGTGGGCAACCGCCCTCCAAATCATCGAATTGAAAAGTGCAGGAGAGACTGTCGAGAGCCAGGCTTGCTTCTCCAGTCTGTGGTTTCCCAGCTAATCGGGCTGGGGGCAGGTAGTGCACTGATCCTTCCTGGGCTGCGGCGGGCTAGAGCTCGAACGGGTGGCTCTGCAACGGGGCCGGGCAGCGAGTCGGGAAGCAAAGAGAGAGAGAGAGAGAGGGTTGAGCACACAGGGCGCGGCCGGTGCTTCGCAGCCGGGCAGCGTTCGGACCTAAGAAGACGGAGGGAAGTGTCCCAGAGGGTCCGCTCCACGACGGGAACGGTTCTTCAATTAACGGAGCAAATATTGAAGCGCGATAGAAAAAGAAAAATAACGCGGAGCGCGGCGTTGGCAGCAGCGATCGGGGAGGCGCAAAGACCATAGGGCGTCGCCATTACAAGATAGTAAAATAAATATAATCACCAGCAACAGCGTTGGCAGCAGCGGCAGGAAAGCGCGGGAGGCGCCATCTTAACTCGGCGGGGAAGAAGGAAAAGCGCGGGAGGCGCCATTTTGATCCATCAGGGACGAAGGCAAAGCGCGGGAGGCGCCATCTTAGATTTTCAAGATGCCAAAGACTGGCGATATCACTGCCTTCGATAATGCAATAGAAGACTGGACCACGTATGTGGAAAGAGTCGAGGTATATTGCGAGGCAAACGAAATAGCCGATGAGAAAAAGGCATTGGTATTGCTAAATTTAATGGGCGCAAGAACGTACGGCGTATTGTGGGACCTGATTACTCCAGCCAAACCGAAGGCGAAGAGTTTTAACGAAATTGTTGCTATCCTACAGGAACACCTAAATCCTACACCGCTGCTGATAGCAGAAAGATTTAAATTCCACAGGAGAAATCGGCATAAAAATGGGAGCAATGCTGATTACCGTACGGAACTACGCAAGCTATCAAAGCACTGCCAGTTTGGAGCAGGACTGGCAGATACCTTACGGGACAAATTTGTCTGTGGACTCCTGAGTGAAGGAACCCAGAAGAGGTTACTCTCAGAGAAAGAGCTGACGCTAGATAAGGCTTTCAGCGTGGTAGTATCGTACGAAGCAGCAGCAAGGGGAGCTGCGGAAATACAACAAAAGCCACAGGAATACGGCACCCACGAAATGACACGGGGATTTACAAAATGTTATCGCTGCGGCAGAACAAACCATGACCAGAAGGACTGCTGGTCCAAGGACAAAATATGCAGGCAATGCGGAAAGATGGGACACATTGCACGAGTTTGCAGGTCTGGGAAGAAGGCCAACGACAACAAAAAGGCGACTAAGGAACCGTACAGGAAAGTACAAAAGATGACGGACAGTAGTTCCGAAGACCAGATGAGCGATAGTGAATCCGGGAACAAGAGACTAAGCTGTCTCAAACTTCACAACGTAATCGCAAAAGAGGATCTCCGAACCATTTGGGTCACCCTCACGATAGCAGGGTCCCAAGTCAAAATGGAATTGGATACAGGATCAGCCCTGACCGTCATGAATCGACGAGACTACGAGCGGCTATTCTTACACATACCCTTGAGAGAGACATCCATTGTCTTGAGGACGTATACGGGGCAAAAAGTATACCCCAGAGGAAAAATAAGGGCGCCTGTCGAATACAACGGCAAGAAAATACGGAAATTTTATCTCTACATTCTGCAAGATGGTGGACCACCGTTATTGGGACGTGAATGGATCAGAAAGATAAGTTTAGACTGGCACTCCATTCAGGCACTGACGGTGGCTGGTAAAAAGGATGACGACGTCACTCCTGGACGATTGTCAATAATCTTAGCTGACGCCAAAGAGGTATTTCAACAAGAACTGGGCACTCTTAAAGGTGTAACCGCCTCGATAAAAATAGAGGAGAATGCAATTCCCAAGTTTTTCAAAGCAAAACCGGTACCATATGCAATTCGCCCAGCCGTCGAGGCAGACCTGGAGAATCTGGAGAATGCAGGCGTGTTATCTAAGGTAGACTGGAGCGAGTGGGTGACAGCCATCGTTCCTGTCATGAAGAAAACGTTAAACAATAAGTCTGAGGAGCCAAAGAAGGTTCGCATCTATGGGGGCTTCAAGGTGACGGTGAACCCAGTCCTTCACACAGTACAATATCCTCTTCCAAGGATAGAAGATATCTTCGCCTCACTATCTGGAGGGAAGTGTTTTACAAAAATTGACCTAGCACAAGCATACTTGCAGATGGAGGTTGAAGAATCCTCTAGGAAGTATCTCACGATAAACACTCACAAAGGTCTTTACCAGTATAATCGACTGGTATTCGGCGTAGCATCAGCTCCGGCGATATGGCAAAGAGCGATGGAACAAGTCCTGCAAGGGATTCCGGGGACTCAGTGTTACTTGGACGACATCCTAGTGACAGGTGAAGATGACAGTGAACACCTTGCCAACCTAGAGCAGGTGCTCACTAGACTACGGGAACATGGGCTACGAGCCAATCGCCCCAAGTGCGAGTTTTTTAAGAAACAGATATCGTATTGTGGCCGCGTGATTGATGAGGAGGGGTTGCATAAGTCCCCTGACAAAACTGAAGCGGTAGTTAAGGCTCCAGTGCCTGAAAATGTGTCGCAACTGAGGTCATTCCTCGGATTGGTGAATTACTACCATAAGTTTTTGCCGAATTTGTCCACAATTCTGCACCCACTGAACGCCCTACTACAAACTGGAGTAGCATGGAAATGGAGCGATGAATGTAAGCGGGCCTTTCAGAAGAGTAAAGACCTAATCACTTCAAGAGAAGTATTGGCTCACTACAACCCATCACTACCGATAAGACTGGCGTGTGATGCGTCTCCCTACGGCATTGGAGCGGTACTGTCACATAAACTCCTTGATGGTTCAGAGAGGCCGATAGCTTTTGCGTCACGCTCGTTAACTTCAGCCGAGCGTAACTACGCCCAGATTGACAGAGAGGCCCTCAGCCTGGTGTGGGGGGTGAAGAAGTTCAATCACTACCTGCACGGTCAGAAATTTACTCTACTAACTGATCATCAACCTCGTCTCCATTTTCAACCCTCAGAAGGGCGTCCCGATAATGACAGCACAACGGCTACAGAGGTGGTCCCTTTTCCTAGGGGCACACCAATATGACATCGAGTACAAAGGAACTAAACAGCATGGGAATGCTGATGGATTGTCGCGCCTACCGTTGCCGACGGTGGAAGAAGCACCTGCAGTGGATCCTGTGGAGATATTCCTCTCGACCATAGTCGAATGTCTACCTGTGACGAATGCAAACATAGAAAAGGAAACAGGAAATGACCCGACACTCTCCAGGGTCTATGATTTAACGGTGAAGGGATGGCCAGCACATGGCGAACCACTGTTGCCAGCATTCTCGCCGAGAAGAGAACAGCTGTCAGTGTGCAGAGGAACCTTAATGTGTGGATCCAGAGTAGTAATTCCACCCAAATTGAAGGATAGAGTGCTCAATGAGCTTCATGAGGGTCATCTGGGAGGGGTAAAAATGAAGAACTTAGCCAGAGCGTTTGTGTGGAGGCCGGGAATCGATAGAGAAATCGAAGAGATGACCAAGAGCTGTACAGGATGCCAGAAGGTCCAAAACGCCCCACCACAAGCCCCTCTACATCCATGGGAGTGGCCCTCATCTCCATGGCAAAGGGTGCACATTGATTTTGCTGCTCCATTTATGGACTCGATGTTTTTAATTGCGGTGGATGCACATTCAAAGTGGCCAGAGGTAATAAAAATGTCCTCAACCACCACAGAAAAAACTATCACAGTCTTACGAACCATATTCGCCAGAAGTGGGCTGCCTGAACAGATTTGCTCCGACAATGGACCACAGTTTGTGTCTGAAGAGTTCCGGAGGTTCTTAAAGAACAATGGTGTTAAGCATTACACATCTGCCCCATATCATCCAGCCACCAATGGATTGGCTGAGAGGTTCGTTCAAACATTCAAGAAGGCTATCAAGGCAATGTATAATGAAGACATACCCCTACAACACAAGGTGGATAACTTCTTGTTTGCCTACCGGAATGCGACACATGCGGTTGCCAACCAAACTCCAGCCATGATGTTCTTCAATCGAAGACTACGATGCCGCTTGGATTTGGTTAAGCCAAACATCAGAAGAGATGTGGAGAACAGGCAGTTTCAGAATATGAATGAAAGGCCAACCAGGAGTTTTAAGATAGGTCAACCAGTTTTGGCCCGGGACTACCGCACAGAGAAATGGCAGCCAGGAACGATCTGTACACGGCAAGGACCTCTAATGTATACCATGGATGTTGGAGAGAGCATTGTAAGACGCCATGCTGACCAGATTCTAGAGTCACTGGAAAACGTCAATTCCACACCACGATCCGATACACCTGGTGATGAAACCGAAGTACCAATTGCATCTACCGCAGAATCGGTGATATTGGAAGCAGATGAACCAAACAACGACGTTGATCCCGAATCAACTTTGCCAGAAGAACCTGATACCCCAAAGAGGCGTTATCCAGACAGAATCAGGAAGCCTCCTCAAAGACTGAACTTATAATTGTTTAACTTTAGCTCATGTATCTAGCAACTGTAATTGTAAATATGTTATTTAATTATTAATCGAATGTTATGTACTGTTTAGCTAAAAGGGGAGGAATTGTAGTGTATGTACTTTGCAGAAGGAACTATATTCTACAGCCCCTGTATACTGCAGTACCAGTAGTGACCACCCCTGTATATAAGCCTGTGTAGTAACTTTGCATAGTAGTTCCAGTTTTGTCTCCACTCAGTAAACACCTGTTGTAACCCACTCCTGCAGTCTGTGTCTCAATTACACACGGACATAATAGTGCCCTTATTGCACGCTTCTTTAATTTCCCTTTTAATGCCATCCCCAACCTCCGCCTTACTGTTGGGAGGTCTATATACCACTCCCACTAATGTTTTTTTCCCCTTAGTATTTCTCAATTCTACCCATACAGATTCCACATCATCAGAGCTAATATCCTTCATTACAATTGTATTAATCCCTTCTTTAACCAGTAATGCTACCCCACCTCCCTTCCCTTTTGCTCTTTCCTCCCCTCCCCTTCCCTGCCCTGCTCTTGCTTGAAAATCTGTTACATCTCTAACTTTGTCCAGTTCTGATGTAGGATCATTGACCTGAAACATTAACTCTGTTTCACTCGCCACAGATACTGCCTGACCTGCTGACTATTTTCAGCATTTTCTGTTTTTATTTCAGATTTCCAGCATCTGCAGTATTTTGCTTTTATATCTAAAATGTAATTGTTATTTCAGTCAGTTTTACAGTAGAGATATAGATATAACCCAAGGATACTTTCAAAGTGTAATACAAACCCCAGTGAGGAGCATTGTTCATTATATCTGATAAAATAAGCAAGTACTGAATTGAAAGCTGCGGCCTTCATCACATACAGAGATGTACAATTTTTTTTGCAAAAAAAAACCTGCTATGATTTAACAGGGTAATCTTCCTTGGGCTTCAATAAGTTACTCGTGTGAAGCCTTGCAAAAATTGTATTGTGAACCTTATCCCAGTAACTAGGTTTGTTTGTTTTCAATCAACAGCTGGCCTGCAAATTGGGAGGTGGGCCTAACATCATTTTCTTAAGGGTCTGACAATGATGATATTTTGAGTGCTTCCTAGAGGCTTCTTTAATTACTGAATCAGAATAATATTCCCACTGGTGGTAATTTGGAACAGAGTTGATTCTTGCAGCACCCTAATCTTCTGTCTATGTTTTGCAGTGATATTTCAGTGGATTTTTAGTTTTTGCCCCCAAGTACCAGTGCTGCTGAATAAGACTGAATAGAAGATGTTCTTCACTTTAACAAAGTAGCTGGTAGCTACGTCTTGGTGCTTCATGACTACTATATGCTACAGTGAAACCTGTATAAATGGACACTCCCAAAAAACCAACACTTGCACAAAATGGGCAATTATTGACAGACCCAAATAACTTGCATTGTAAAATATACAAGAGACACTCTAAAACTACAAACACTCACAAATTCCGAACTACGGACAGCCTTCAATGTACCAAGCCCTATTGCACCTTAAAAAAAACATTGGACACAGCCTGATGTCACACTTTAAAATGTTCAAAGTACGTACTGTATCTGAGGGTGAAGAATGTGATGACTGATGGATTCCTTTTTGTCCCTGCCTGTATCCAGGGTTTGAATCAACCCCTGCAGCCGCTGTCCATGCCTGTATCCAGGGTTTGAATCAACCCCTGCAGCCGCTGTCCCTGCCTGTATCCAGGGTTTGAATCAACCCCTGCAGCCGCTGTCCATGCCTGTATCCAGGGTTTGAATCAGCTCCTGCAGCTGCTGTCCCTGCCTGTATCCAGGGTTTGAATCAGCTCCTGCAGCCGCTGTCCCTGCCTGTATCCAGGGTTTGAATCAACCCCTGCAGCCGCTGTCCCTGCCTGTATCCAGGGTTTGAATCAACCCCTGCAGCCGCTGTCCATGCCTGTATCCAGGGTTTGAATCAACCCCTGCAACCGCTGTCCCTGCCTGTATCCAGGGTTTGAATCAACCCCTGCTATTTTTTTTTTAGTGATGTTGCCTGTATCCAGAGTATGAATCAGCTCCTGCAGCTGCTGTCCCTGCCTGTATCCAGGGTTTGAATCAGCTCCTACAGCCGCTGTCCCTGCCTGTATCCAGGGTTTGAATCAACCCCTGAAGCCGCTGTCCATGCCTGTATCCAGGGTTTGAATCAACCCCTGCCGCCGCTGTCCCTGCCTGTATCCAGGGTTTGAATCAGCTCCTGCAGCCGCTGTCCCTGCCTGTATCCAGGGTTTGAATCAACCCCTGCAGCCGCTGTCCCTGCCTGTAGTGTCAGCCATGGCTCATTTGGTAGCACCCTTGCCTCTGAATCAGAAGGTTGTGGGTTTAAGTCTCACTCCAGAGACTTAAGCACAAAAATCTAGGCTGACACTCCAGTGGAGTGCTGCACGGTCAGAGGGTGAGATCTTTCGGATGAGATGAGATGTTAAACTCTCTCAGGTGGACGTAAAAATCCCATAGCATTATTTCGAAGAAGAGCAGGGGAGTTATCCCCAGTGTCCTGGCCAATATTTATCCCTCAGCCAACATCACTAAAAAAAAAAATTACCTGGTCATTATCACATTGCTGTTTGAATCACCCATGCAGCTGCTGTCCCTGCATGTATTAGGATTTGAATCGCGCCCCATCCTGCAGCCTCTGTCCCCATCGCTATTGGGGTTTGAATCACCTCTGCAACTGCTGTCCCTGCTTCCAAAGCCAAGCTTGTTGACGACGCACGCCAGAAGATGCGCATGCACCTGACCCCACGCCAACCCAGAAGATGTGCATGTACTCAATCCCCATGCAGTACGGTTGTCTGTCATCTGAAAATGTCATTAGGAACAGGTTCCACAGCACAGGTACTGTACTTGGCACATCAGTTTTGCTGTTATATCTGCTTCCAAACTTAGGCTCATAGCATTGTTGCAGCTGATTAGGTGCTGATCATAATCTCAGCTGGTTCTTCAAGATTGTTGGGAAAATTTTTACAGTACATACTGATGTAAGAAAACTACTAGGCACTTGGTCTAAGTATTAAACAAGGCTTTAATCAACTGTTTTTCAACATGGAGATCTAGTTGTGTCCTTCACTAGTTCCTGTTAAAGAATGTCCTGAGCAAGCTGGGCCCATGCCCGAGTATTTATACTTTCCCTGGACAGCGCCACCAGCAGGCCGCCCAGTATCATTTCATAAGTCATTTCCACATGAATGGCAAGATTCATGTCATTCTTCCCGCCTGAAAGATTGGAAGTCCGGCGGCTTCCTTCTATCGAATTAATCGGACTAAGAATAGACGCAGTCATTTTGATCTCCATTGGAGGCCAGAAGGCACGTCTCCTCGGACTGTGTTTTGGTCCCTGGGTCGCTTGGTTCGTACCGGCGGGCTGGCAGAGTCCGTGTCTCCTTGATCGACCTGAGGGGGACTGGGGAGATTGTGGCTCCGGATGCGGGCCCCCACAGGCGCAGAGCTGGTTTCAGCCTGCTCAGTAGTCGGTGACTAACCGCCATCCCGTGGGGAGCGCTCTGTTCCCCAGGTTGATCCGGCAGAATAGCTGGCAGATCCCTTGATGTCCCGGGTAGGGCGTCATCCTCAGAGGAGCGCAGGGGAACGCAGGGTATCAGCGTCATTAATACGGATCCCCTATCGATTGGGTCCGTGGGACCGGTTGGGCAGGGAGCCAGATCCCAAAGTGACACTGTGGATTCCCGGCCATCAGGGTACCGCACGTGCGCGTATGTGGGATTGACATCCATCAGTTCTACTTCGCTGATGAGGGGATCACTCTTAGAGGATCGGGTGAATCTTCGGAGCAGCACGGGGCCAAGAGATGCCAACCATGATGGTAGGGACGTCCCATGAGTGGAGTGACACTGGAACCTGAAGAATCGTTCGTGAGGAGTAGCATTGGTGGATGTAGAAAGAAGAGACCTGATGGAATGCAACGCGTCAGGGAGCATAGTTTCCCACTGCTGGTCTGATAGGTTGTGTGACCTCAGTGCAAGACGAACACCGTTCCAAATGATGGCGTTGTATCTCTCAACCTGTCCGTTTCCAATAGGATGACACGGTATCGTTTTACTTGTGGCGATTCCGCATTGGGAAAGATAACTTTTGAGTTCACTTGACAGGAAGGAGGGACCCCGATCAGAGTGGATGAAATTGGCCATACCGCAAAGGGAAAAGTCCTGATCGAGGCATTTGATCACTGTGGAAGTAAGCATATTGGGACAGGGGAAAGCATGAATATTCGTCCACCATAGTAAGCAAGTAGGTGTTTCGCGCTGAGGAAGGCAATGGCCCTTTAAAGTCAATGCTGAGTCGCTGCATAGGCTGTGTAGCATGTATGAGCGAGCCATCCGACGGATGGAAGAATTGCGGTTTTAATTCTGCGCAAATTCTACAAGTGGAACATGTTCTTTTCACGTCTTCCGTAGAAAATGGGAGATTTTTAGATCGCACAAAGTGCAACATATGGGTAACGCCAGGATGGCACAAGTCAGTATGAAGATCCGTAAGAGTCGAAGTTGACATGGAAGAGCAGAATGCATGCATGAGGGTATCTGGGGCCACATTCTCTTTGCCAGGTCGATAATGTATGGTGTAGCCGAATGCGGCCAATTCCATCCTCCAGAGCTGTATTTTGTTATTCTTGATCTAAGTGCATTTCCGGTTATCCAGCATAAAGGCCACAGAGCGCTGATCAGTTATAAGCACGAAATGGCGATGAGCGAGAAAATGACTCAATTTACGTACTGCTTCGATGATAGCTGTAGCCTCCTTCTCGACAGGAGGATAATGGAGCTCGCTACCCTGCAAAGTTCTGGACAGAAATTCAACAGGTCGACCGCCTTGATTCAAGGTAGCCGAGATTGCCATCTCCGATGCATCGCACTCGACCACGAAAGGGAGATTTTCATCGATGGAATGAAGCGTGGCTTTTTCCAGTTGTCGCTTGAGGAGGTCGAAAGCTGAAATAGCCGTTGCCTTCAACTGAAATGACTTCGCATGAGGCAGGGGCTGGATCTTGTCGGAAAAGTGGGGTATCCACTTCGCATAATAGGCAAACATGCCGAGGGCCCGACGAAGAGAGCCGAGATTCGTAGGCGGAGGGAGCTCCTGAAGCGGACAAATTCACTCAGGATCCGGTTTGATGACACCATTGCCCACCCAATAGCCAAGGATGTTGACTGATGGTACTGATTTCACAGATTTGGACTCATTTAAGGTTAAGTTGTGACGATGGAGAATGTCAAGAAATTTCTGGAGGTTGGCATCATGCTCCTTCTGGTCATGACCAGCAATGGTGATATTATCCAGATATGGAAAAGTGTCCGTTAAGTTCTCCTGTTTGACTAGGCTATCCATTGCCCGTTGGAAGACGGCCACCCCATTGGTGACCCCAAATGGAAGTCGACAAAACTAGTAAAGCTGACCATTGGCCTCAAAGGCCGTATACTTTTTGCCAGAGTCCTTTAACGGTACTTGATGGTATACGCTCTTTAAGTCAAAAGTTGAAAATACCCTGTAGTTGGCAAGGTTATTGACCATGTCATCGATGCGTGGTAGTGGGTAGGCATCCAGGTCGGTATACTGGTTAATAGTTTGTGAGTAATCGATGCAACAACGTTTCTTGTGTTGCTTCAGAGGATTTTTAACAACGACGACTTGAGCCCGCCAGAAAGATGAACATGGCTCAATGATACCGTCAGCTAGAAGGCGAGAGATTTCTGCCTCAATAAAGGATAGATCATCTTGGCTGAAACGTCGTGATTTAGTGACTATGGGCTTACATCGGGGGGAAAGATTGGCAAGCAAGGAGGGCTCGTCGAGCGAAGCTGCCGAAAGCGCACAAAACAGTACTTTGGAAATAGTAAGCTCCGGCTTTGACCCTCCAAACTCGAAAGTGGGTCTTTTGTGTTGTTTCTGGAAATCCTGTCCCAGGAGCACCTCACTGCATAGGTTTTTGAGCACCCTGAGCTGGGTGGAAAAGTAAGTGCGGCCATTGAGAATAAGGTCGACAAGACATTTTGCCGGAAGAGTTGGTGGTCAGTGTCGTCGGAGCCATTGCAATTTCCCTGTCCGAGGAGTAAATACGCAGTTTTAACTTACTGACAGCCCACTCATTGATGAAGCTGTCAGAGCTACATGAGTTGATTAATGCACTCAAATTGTGTCCATTTACCAAAACCCTCATGGCTGCATGGGACAAGCTTTGGGGAAAAACAGCTGTAACACTAGTAGTGGCTCTTGGGGGAGGAGCAGTTTTATAGATAGCAGCTGTAACACTAGTAGTGGCTCTTGGGGTAGGAGCAGTTTTATAGATAGCATCTGCAACACTAGTAGAGGCTCTTGACCGGCATACCTTAGAAAAGTGACCTTTCTTACTGCAATGATTGCAGGTTGCATTACGAGCAGGACAAAATTTCCTATAATGGAATGCACCTCCACTGAAGAAATACTTCTTTTTAGATTGCCAAGATGCTGCTAGGGTAGGGTCGTCATCAGTGAGGTCTTCCGCCTGAGGCTTACCGGGGGAGTCACTAAAAGTGGTAGCAGCAGTCTGTGCATATGGTAAAAAGTAGACATCTGAATTTTTTTGAGCTAAATCCAGGGAATATGCCTGATTATAGGCAGCTTGTAACCCGAGGGTTTTATTCACCAACAGACGCTGGCGTATGAGGGGAGAGGCAATTCCGTTAACAAAAGAGTCACGAATTAATTCTTCCCGGTACTGCTCAGCTGAGACAGCTTTAAGGTTACAATCTTTGCTGAGCCTGCAAAGCTCTTGAAGGAATTCGTAAAGTGATACCCTGGGTTGTTGTCGAGTTGTGGCCAGTAGGTGCCGAGCAAAAATTTCATTTGGGGCCTTAACATATAGTTGCTGTAGTGTTTGGATAACGGAGTCATGGGGGTCAATTTTCTGGCCGCCGTCGGGCGGCTTTTCATGCGGCCGGGGGCCGAAAATCGGCGAAAAAGCGGGTCGGGCCCACCTGATTCCCCGCCCCATCCGACTTTCAGACCGCCGTTTCCCCGCGACCCACTTCAGTCCCGGCCACCGCTGGTGGGACTGGTCGTCGGAGCACTAATAAGCAATTATCAGCTTGTTCAGGTAGATTTCCCAGGGCTGTTGCAACTTTGGGGCTTTCCCCACATCAAACCCGCCCGTGGGGAACCCCGCTGCTGAGACCTGGTGTGAAGCTTGCCGGCCTGCTTGCTGTCAGCTGCAGGTCAATCGGAGAAGCTGCGATTTAAAGGGACAGCACTTGTATGTTGAAGGTCCTTGTTGTTGCAGGCTTAGGCACAGCTGTGGAAGGTTGCAGCCTCACACACTTCTCCAATGCGATCTCCTGGGAAGCCCCTCTCGCCACCCTCACTCAGCGCTTCCTCAGCGGAGGCATCTACGAGAAGCATGGGACGCCTTTTTTTCCTTCCCTTCTTGCCATTAGAGGATCTCCAGCAGCAGAGGCGGCAGCAGCAGAACCAGAAACAGCAGGATCAGCAACAAGAGCACTAGGCTGCTGCTCACTCACCTGAAGCTGCACAGGCCAGAAGGGGCCAGCGCTTGGAAGTGGCTTGAGAGCACCTAGCTGCGCTTTAGGGGGCCATGGGGACCCGTATCTGCACTGGCAGTCCTACTCAGAAGGACTTCCATGAAGGTCTGGTTTCTCTGTTCAATAGATGGCCAACGCTCCTCAAGAGATGTCATTCTCTTATGAGCACTCACCATGTTTTCCATATCCTGGCGAGTTATCTCCTCCATGGAGGTTGCCAACCTTTCCATGGTGATGCATTCATGCGCCAATGACTCCACAAAGGCTCTGCTCATGGTCGCTATGGACTCCTCCATTCGCTCCACACTCGCAGCGACCCTGGAGACAAAACCTGCCAGAGACTCCTGCACCTGTGCATGGAGATCCATCACTTCTTCTCTTGCGGATGGACCCAGAAGCAGAGGGTCGACATGCAGCACAGCTGAGCTGAGCTGGCAGAGTCCTGCGCCCTCCGACGAGGACTCTCCACTGCTGTCCCTGACTCCAGAATCTGCTGAGGCTCACTTGTGAGCTGTGAAACACCAGGTGACAACACTACTCTATGTCCCGAAGGTCCCCCCGAGGTGTGAGTGTCTGCGCTGGTGCTGGCTGCGCTTACTTCTGCTGACGCTGCGCCCTCAGAGGTTGGAGCTTCCTCTGAGGAGTCTGGCTGCACAGCCTCTTCCTCCTCCACAGTGAGGATGGGGGCTCTGGATGGTACTGTGGGGGAGTTAAGGAAGGAGTTAGAGATGTAATGCCAAGATTCTTCTGGTGACACCCAGCGAGTTGGCATCTGCTGACACCTGCATCCATGCAGCATTGGTCTCAGTGGGAGGCCTCTTCCTCCCTGACCTAGGGAAGAGGACCTCCCTGTGGGCCCTAACCCCATCCAATAATGCCTGCAGTGAAGCCTCGTCGAATTTGAAGACAGCTCGGCCTCTGCCGCTGGCAGCAGCTGGTGCAGGCTCCTCTGCCATTGTGCAAGAGTGGCTGAGAAGCCTGCAGAGGTGGAGAAGCTTGCTGGACACTTTGAAAGCACCACGAATGATGACATCATACTGTGGGGATTTCTGACTCGAATTGGCCAATTAGCAAGGCTTCCCACATGCTGGGAATTAATTGGCCACTTGAGGGAAAATTGCGTGGAGCTGGCTGACACTTTTTTATGTGTGTCAGAAACCCCACATTCGGGGAAACCCGACCATTTCCCACACAAGCCGAAAATCGGGGCCATAGTCTACACAGTCTTTGATATAGTCAAACACATGAGTGGATATATAATTGGCAAGCATTTGTAACTTATTACGATCATTCTCACTATACTCCTCGAGGAAGTTGCTGAAGGTACGATACCAGTGTTTCCATACCCTAGCAGCTGTAAGTGAATTCGGGTCCAGGTCGAGACGGGTGGGTCTGAGTAGTTCCTCCATGATGGATTGATTACTACGTCCGAATTCCCTTCTACAGTTTGAATCATAGCTGTCTGTTCCCAAATCACTCAGAGCGTGGAGCGGGTTGCAGTTGATTAAATTGACGTAAGAAAACTACTAGGCACTTGGTCTAAGTATTAAACAAGACTTTAATCAACTGTTTTTCAACTTGGAGATCTAGTTGTGTCCTTCACTAGTTCCTGTTAAAGAATGTCCTGCGCAAGCTGAGCCCATGCCCAAATATTTATACTTTCCCTGGACAGCGCCACCAGCAGGCCGCCCAGTATCATTTCATAAGTCATTTCCACATGAATGACGAGATTCATGTCACATACGTTGACCATATTGAAAATAAAGACATCTGCAAAAGAAGGGCAACTGATACCATTCCCTTAGGTGTCTGTATTTTACAGGTTCACTGTATGGTTTTTGCATGCAAGTATCAAACAAAGACATCTGACCAAAAAAAATCCTGTTCATTGTTCCTTTTGCAGTCTAACTCACAATCTCAAAGATCACTGTTAACTTGACAGTTTTATGTTTTTTTTTAAATGGTGCTAGGTGACTCTGTATGCATATTCTCAACCACTATTAGAAAGTGTGCTGTTTGCCAAATTCTTCACAACTGCCTATTTTTCCTGCAGGAGGACACTTTTTCACATGTTCTTGCTGATCATGTGCCAACAGTTTCCCTGAGGTTCTTACAGATCATACATGACAGCCCAATAGCTGAAAAGGAAATTTGGCCCGGTGGTATTGATCCCACCCCTCCCCACCCATGTAGGAACCAACCCATCCACAGCTTTACACCTGTATCTATATATATAAAGCGGCTCTTCTATCTGTCTGTCCCGATGTCTGTCTGTCTGTTCTCTATACGTTTGAAAGTTACAGAGCGTACCGACGCGCGCGTCGCCTCAAAAGAAAGCTGGCGATTCCGGACCGGTCATAGGCGTATTTACGTTTCGGCCGGACAAAAATCCCGTCCGCAGTATCCCAAAAACGTTCAGCGTTCCGCTCATTAGCATCTCATTAGCGACCGTGTGACGTCGAGGTCGACCAATCGGACGGCGGGTTCCTTGCGCGTGCCGTCCGACAGTTGAGTGTCGAGTGACTTGACGATTGACCAATCCTACGCTTCGGTGACCTGACCGGTCGACCAATCGGTGCGTGTGTGGGCGGGCCTTATCCTTCTGAACCGAGGTGAGTGGCCGCCATCTTGATTTTTCACGATTTTTTCCCCCACACTTTCTGTGTGTTAGGGAACTAAGGTAAATATTTGAATTATGTGTTAGGGAATTAATTAACAATTTATTTCAGTTTTATATTGTGTTTAGCAACCCCCCCCCCTCCTCCTCCCCCTCGCGCAGGGGGGACTCGGTGCTGATCTCCAGGCCCGCTGCAGGCAGGCCTGAAGCTCCAAAAATTTCTCTATCTCTCTCTCTTCCATCTCTCTCTCTCCTTCTCCTCTTCCCTCTCTCTCCTTCTCCTCTTCCCTCTCTCTCCTTCTCCTCTTCCCTCTCTGTCTCTCTCTACTTCCCCCTCTCAGGTTTGACGGTGTCGCGGCCCGAAGTGAGCCGCTCTAACGGCCGCCAGCCCGCGGGGTTTCCCTGCCTACTTCCCGCGGGCCGCCTCGCGCTGCTGGCATTGACCGCGCATGCGCCGCCCGCCCGCGAGAGCCCGCTCTGGCTTTTTCTTTTAAATGGCAACCACGCATGCGCACGGCCGTTGCGCAGCCGCCTTGACGCCGGCACGCATGCGAACGGCTCCCGTGACGCCAGCACACAGCCTCGTGAGATCGCGGGGGGTGCGAGCCTCGGGAAATCGCGGGGGGCGGAGAGAGCCTCGGGAAATCGCGGGGGGGAGAGCCTCGGGAAATGGCGGGGGGGGGGGAGAGAGCCTCGGGAAATCGTGGGGGGCGGGGGGGGAGAGAGCCTCGGGAAATCGCGGGGGGGAGAGCCTCGGGAAATCGCGGGGGGCGGAGAGAGCCTCGGGAAATCGCGGGGGGGAGAGCCTCGGGAAATGGCGGGGGGGGGAGAGAGCCTCGGGAAATGGTGGGGGGGAGAGCCTCGGGAAATGGCGGGGGGGGGGGAGAGAGCCTCGGGAAATCGCGGGGGGGAGAGCCTCGGGAAATGGCGGGGGGGGGAGAGAGCCTCGGGAAATCGCGGGGGGGAGAGCCTCGGGAAATGGCGGGGGGGGGAGAGAGCCTCGGGAAATCGTGGGGGGCGGGGGGGGAGAGAGCCTCGGGAAATCGCGGGGGGGAGAGCCTCGGGAAATCGCGGGGGGGAGAGCCTCGGGAAATCGCGGGGGGGCGGGGAGGAGAGAGCCTCGGGAAATCGCAGGGGGGCGGTGGGGGGAGAGCCTCGGGAAATCGCAGGGGGGCGGTGGGGGGAGAGCCTCGGGAAATCGCGGGGGGCGGTGGGGGGAGAGCCTCGGGAAATCGCGGGGGGCGGTGGGGGGAGAGCCTCGGGAAATCGCAGGGGGGCGGTGGGGGGAGAGCCTCGGGAAATCGCGGGGGGCGGTGGGGGGAGAGCCTCGGGAAATCGCAGGGGGGCGGTGGGGGGAGAGCCTCGGGAAATCGCAGGGGGGCGGTGGGGGGAGAGCCTCGGGAAATCGCGGGGGCGGTGGGGGGAGAGCCTCGGGAAATCGCGGGGGGCGGTGGGGGGAGAGCCTCGGGAAATCGCAGGGGGGCGGTGGGGGGAGAGCCTCGGGAAATCGCGGGGGGCGGTGGGGGGAGAGCCTCGGGAAATCGCAGGGGGGCGGTGGGGGGAGAGCCTCGGGAAATCGCGGGGTGCGGTGGGGGGAGAGCCTCGGGAAATCGCAGGGGGGCGGTGGGGGGAGAGCCTCGGGAAATCGCGGGGGGCGGTGGGGGGAGAGCCTCGGGAAATCGCAGGGGGGCGGTGGGGGGAGAGCCTCGGGAAATCGCGGGGGGCGGTGGGGGGAGAGCCTCGGGAAATCGCAGGGGGGAGAGCCTCGGGAAATCGCAGGGGGGAGAGCCTCGGGAAATGGCGGGGGGGGGGAGAGAGCCTCGGGAAATCGTGGGGGGCGGGGAGGAGAGAGCCTCGGGAAATCGCAGGGGGGCGGTGGGGGGAGAGCCTCGGGAAATCGCAGGGGGGCGGTGGGGGGAGAGCCTCGGGAAATCGCGGGGGGCGGTGGGGGGAGAGCCTCGGGAAATCGCGGGGGGCGGTGGGGGGAGAGCCTCGGGAAATCGCGGGGTGCGGTGGGGGGAGAGCCTCGGGAAATCGCAGGGGGCGGTGGGGGGAGAGCCTCGGGAAATCGCGGGGGGCGGTGGGGGGAGAGCCTCGGGAAATCGCAGGGGGGCGGTGGGGGGAGAGCCTCGGGAAATCGCAGGGGGGAGAGCCTCGGGAAATCGCGGGGGGGAGAGCCTCGGGAAATCGCGGGGGGGAGAGCCTCGGGAAATCGCGGGGGGGAGAGCCTCGGGAAATCGCGGGGGGCGGTGGGGGGAGAGCCTCGGGAAATCGCGGGGGGGCGGTGGGGGGAGAGCCTCGGGAAATCGCAGGGGGGAGAGCCTCGGGAAATCGCGGGGGGGGAGAGCCTCGGGAAATCGCGGGGGGCGGGGAGGAGAGAGCCTCGGGAAATCGCGGGGGGGAGAGCCTCGGGAAATCGCGGGGGGAGAGCCTCGGGAAATCGCGGGGGGGGAGAGCCTCGGGAAATCGGGGGGGGGAGAGCCTCGGGAAATCGGGGGGGGGGGAGAGCCTCGGGAAATCGGGGGGGGGGAGAGCCTCGGGAAATCGGGGGGGCGGGGGGGAGAGAGCCTCGGGAAATCGCGGGGGGGAGAGTCTCGGGAAATCGCGGGGGGGGAGAGCCTCGGGAAATCGCGGGGGGGGGGAGAGCCTCGGGAAATCGCGGGGGGGGAGAGCCTCGGGAAATCGCGGGGGGCGGTGGGGGGAGAGCCTCGGGAAATCGCGGGGGGGGAGAGCCTCGGGAAATCGCGGGGGGGGAGAGGCCTCGGGAAATCGCGGGGGGGAGAGCCTCGGGAAATCGCGGGGGGGGGGAGAGCCTCGGGAAATCGCGGGGGGGGGGGAGAGCCTCGGGAAATCGCGGGGGGCGGGGGGGAGAGAGCCTCGGGAAATCGCGGGGGGGAGAGAGCCTCGGGAAATCGTGGGGGGCGGGGAGGAGAGAGCCTCGGGAAATCGCAGGGGGGCGGTGGGGGGAGAGCCTCGGGAAATCGCAGGGGGGCGGTGGGGGGAGAGCCTCGGGAAATCGCGGGGGGCGGTGGGGGGAGAGCCTCGGGAAATCGCGGGGGGCGGTGGGGGGAGAGCCTCGGGAAATCGCGGGGTGCGGTGGGGGGAGAGCCTCGGGAAATCGCAGGGGGCGGTGGGGGGAGAGCCTCGGGAAATCGCGGGGGGCGGTGGGGGGAGAGCCTCGGGAAATCGCAGGGGGGGCGGTGGGGGGGAGAGCCTCGGGAAATCGCAGGGGGGAGAGCCTCGGGAAATCGCGGGGGGGAGAGCCTCGGGAAATCGCGGGGGGGAGAGCCTCGGGAAATCGCGGGGGGGGAGAGCCTCGGGAAATCGCGGGGGGCGGTGGGGGGGAGAGCCTCGGGAAATCGCGGGGGGCGGTGGGGGGAGAGCCTCGGAAATCGCAGGGGGGAGAGCCTCGGGAAATCGCGGGGGGGAGAGCCTCGGGAAATCGCGGGGGGCGGGGAGGAGAGAGCCTCGGGAAATCGCGGGGGGGAGAGCCTCGGGAAATCGCGGGGGGAGAGCCTCGGGAAATCGCGGGGGGAGAGCCTCGGGAAATCGCGGGGGGGGAGAGCCTCGGGAAATCGGGGGGGAGGGGAGAGCCTCGGGAAATCGGGGGGGGGGGAGAGCCTCGGGAAATCGGGGGGGCGGGGGGGAGAGAGCCTCGGGAAATCGCGGGGGGGAGAGTCTCGGGAAATCGCGGGGGGGGAGAGCCTCGGGAAATCGCGGGGGGGGGGGAGAGCCTCGGGAAATCGCGGGGGGGGAGAGCCTCGGGAAATCGCGGGGGCGGTGGGGGGAGAGCCTCGGGAAATCGCGGGGGGGGAGAGCCTCGGGAAATCGCGGGGGGGAGAGAGCCTCGGGAAATCGCGGGGGGGAGAGCCTCGGGAAATCGCGGGGGGGGGAGAGCCTCGGAAATCGCGGGGGGGGGAGAGCCTCGGGAAATCGCGGGGGGCGGGGGGGAGAGAGCCTCGGGAAATCGCGGGGGGGAGAGAGCCTCGGGAAATCGCGGGGAGAGAGAGAGGGGTGGGGGGGAGAAGAGAGAGAGAGGGTGGGGGAGAAAAGAGAATCTGACTGACAACCAAAAACTCCCATTCCTACTGGGGGAGGAGAGAAGCTGTGTAACACTGGCGGCACACTATGTTACAGCTTGCCATGAACAGAGGGACAACCAGTAAACTAAGACAAGAGTATATATAAACAAGGCGAAAATATATTTATAAACTCAGGGATATACCTGTTTATACACTGTATGAATGGAACCGCGTTTATGTGTTCAACCATAAATGTATTTTGATGCTTTGGCAACATAAGATGTACCTTATCATGCCATAAAGCGATTTGTATTGTATTATTGTATTATTGGGTGGGGGAGGAGAGAGAGGGTGGGGGAGGAGAGAGGGTGGAGGGAGGAGAGAGAGGGGGTGGGGGAGGAGAGAGAGGTGGGGGGAGGAGAGAGAGAGGGTGGGGGAGGAGAGAGAGAGGGTGGGGGGAGGAGAGAGGGGAGGGTGGGGGAGGAGAGGGGGAGGGGAGGAGAGAGGGAGGGTGGGGGAGGAGAGAGGGTGGGGGAGGAGAGAGGGGGAGGAGAGAGAGAGAGGGGTGGGGGAGGAGAGAGAGAGAGGGTGGGGGAGGAGAGAGAGAGGGTGGGGAGGAGGGAGAGAGGGGGAGGAGAGAGAGAGGGGGAGGGGAGGGAGAGAGAGAGGGTGGGGGAGGAGAGAGAGAGGGAGAGAGGGGGAGGGGAGGAGAGAGCGAGAGGGTGGGGGGAGGGGAGAGAGGGGTGGGGGAGGGGAGAGAGGGTGGGGGGAGCGAGAGGGTGGGGGGTGGAGCTGAGGGAGGGTGGGGGAGGGGAGCGAGAGGGGGGGGAGGGCAGGGAGAGGGGGGGGAGGGCAGGGAGAGAGAGTGAAGCAGAGAGAGACGGGGAGGGAGAGAGAGGGTGAGGGGGGGAAAGAGTGAAGGGTGGGACAGGGAGGGAAAGAGTGAAGGGGTGGGAGAGTTTACCTTCTTTCTTCCTTCGCAGGGGTCCATCGGGCCACCTTCCCCCCCCCCCGTGGCGCTCTCTCTCTTCCCCCCCGCCGTCGCGCTCTCTTCTCTTCCCCCCCCCCCGTCGCGCTCTCTCTCTTCCCCCCCCGTCGCGCTCTCTCTCTTCCCCCCCGTCGCGCTCTCTCTCTTCCCCCCGTCGCGCTCTCTCTCTTCCCCGCGTCGCGCTCTCTCTCTTCCCCCCCGTCGCGCGCTCTCTCTTCCCCCCGTCGCGCTCTCTCTCTTCCCCCCCGTCGCGCTCTCTCTCTTCCCCCCGTCGCGCTCTCTCTCTTCCCCCCGTCGCGCTCTCTCTCTTCCCCCCGTCGCGCTCTCTCTCTTCCCCCGTCGCGCTCTCCCTCTTCCCCCCCGTCGCGCTCTCTCTCTTCCCCCCGTCGCGCTCTCTCTCTTCCCCCCGTCGCGCTCTCTCTCTTCCCCCCGTCGCGCTCTCTCTCTTCCCCCCGTCGCGCTCTCTTCCCCCCGTCGCGCTCTCTCTCTTCCCCCCGTCGCGCTCTCTCTCTTCCCCCCGTCGCGCTCTCTCTCTTCCCCCGTCGCGCTCTCTCTCTTCCCCCGTCGCGCTCTCTCTCTTCCCCGTCGCGCTCTCTCTCTTCCCCCGTCGCGCTCTCTCTCTTTCCCCCGTCGCGCTCTCTCTCTTTCCCCGTCGCGCTCTCTCTCTTTCCCCCGTCGCGCTCTCTCTTCACCCCCGTCGCGCTCTCTCTTCCCCCCCCGTCGCGCTCTCTCTTTCCCCCCCAGTCGCTCTCTCTCTTCCCCCCAGTCGCGCTCTCTCTCCCCAGTCGCTCTCTCTCTCCCCCCAGTCGCTCTCTCTCTTCCCCCCAGTCGCTCTCTCGCTTCCCCCCCCCAGTCGCTCTCTCGCTTCCCCCCCCAGTCGCTCTCTCGCTTCCCCCCCCAGTCGTTCTCATCGCTTCCCCCCCCCAGTCGTTCTCTCTCTTCCCCCCCGTCGCTCCCTCTCTCTCTTCCAACAACAACATGCCCTCAAAAAAGCCTCTGCACCGCCCCCCCCCCACTCGCTCTCTCTCTCTCTCTCTCTCTCTTCCCCCCCCACTCGCTCTCTCTCTTCCAACAACAACATGCCCTCGAAAAAGTCTCTCTCCTCTCTCTCCCCCGTCTCTCTCTCTCTTTCTCTCCCCATCTCTCTCTCTCTCCCCCAGTCTCCCTCTCTCTCTCCCTCAGTCGCTCTGTCTCTCCCCCTCAGTCTCTCTCTCTCTCCCCCCCTCAGTCTCTCTCTCTATCTCCCCAGTCTCTCCCTCTCTCTCCACATCTCTCTCTCACCCTCAGTCGCTCTCTCTCTCCCCCTCAGTCGCTCTCTCTCTCTAGCTCCCCATTCTCTCTCTCTCTCACCCAGTCCTCTCTCTCTCACACTCCCAATCTCTCTCTCTCACACTCCAATCTCTCTCTCTCACACTCCAGTCTCTCTCTCTCACACTCCCAATCTCTCTCTCTCTCACTCCCAATCTCTCTCTCTCTATCTCCCCATTCTCTCTCTCTCCCCATTCTCTCTCTCTCCCCAGTCTCTCTCTCTCACACTCCCAATCTCTCTCTCTCTCTCTATCTCCCCATTCTCTCTCTCCCCAGTCTCTCTCTCTCACACTCCCAATCTCTCTCTCTCTCTATCTCCCCATTCTCTCTCTCTCTCACTCCCAATCTCTCTCTCTCTCTCTCTCTCTCCCCAGTCTCTCTCTCTCTCACTCCCAATCTCTCTCTCTCTCTCACTCCCAATCTCTCTCTCTCTCACTCCCAATCTCTCTCTCCTCACACTCCCAATCTCTCTCTCACACACTCCCAATCTCTCTCTCTCTCTCTCACTCCAATCTCTCTCTCTGACACTCCCAATCTCTCTCTCTCTCACATTCCCAATCTCTCTCTCTCACACTCCCAATCTCTCTCTCTCACACTCCCAATCTCTCTCTCTCACACTCCCAATCTCTCTCTCTCACGCTCCAATCTCTCTCTCTCACACTCCCAATCTCTCTCTCTCTCTCACACTCCCAATCTCTCTCTCACACTCCCAATCTCTCTCTCTCACACTCCCAATCTCTCTCTCTCTCCACACTCCCAATCTCTCTCTCTCACACTCCCAATCTCTCTCACACTCCCAATCTCTCTCTCTCTCTCACACTCCCAATCTCTCTCTCTCACACTCCCAATCTCTCTCTCTCACACTCCCAATCTCTCTCTCTCTCTCACACTCCCAATCTCTCTCTCTCTCACATCCCAATCTCTCTCTCTCTCACACTCCCAATCTCTCTCTCTCACACACTCCCAATCTCCTCTCTCTCACACACTCCCAATCTCTCTCTCACACTCCCAGTCTCTCTCTCTCACACTCCCAATCTCTCTCTCTCTCACACACCCAATCTCTCTCTCTCACACTCCCAATCTCTCTCTCTCACACTCCCAATCTCTCTCTCTCACACTCCCAATCTCTCTCTCTCACACTCCCAATCTCTCTCTCTCACACTCCCAATCTCTCTCTCTCTCACACACCCAATCTCTCTCTCTCACACTCCCAATCTCTCTCTCTCACACACCCAATCTCTCTCTCTCACACTCCCAATCTCTCTCTCTCACACTCCCAATCTCTCTCTCTCACACACTCCCAATCTCTCTCTCTCTCACACTCCCAATCTCTCTCTCTCACACACTCCCAATCTCTCTCTCTCTCACACTCCCAATCTCTCTCTCACACACCCAATCTCTCTCTCTTACACTCCCAATCAGTTCAGTTCAGTTCAGTTCAAATGCTTTATTGGCATGAAAGTTTACAGAGAACCATATTGCCAAAGCTTACATAGCAAAAAGGTACAGTTTTCCAACATTCTGTAGGTGTCAATCGATTTGACATTTGTTGGGTACATACAATATTACTTTTAAACAATATTAATTTTAAACAGTTTCTACTTCATTTGGTACGTTCAATATTAATTTTAAACAGTCTTACTTTTAAACAGTCCTCAGGTTGTGACATGTTGTTACATATTTGGCCCCCAGGTATGGTCTGTCTCCTTCTAGGACTAATCTCAATTTTGACAGATCATCCAATTCCTTGAAATCTGGGGTTGTTTGGCTTAGCTTGTTGAATAATATGTTTCTTGATGTGTTGAATTTTTCGCATTTTAGGAGGAAATGCATTTCTGTTTCAACCTCGCCAGCCAGACATTGATCGCATATTCTATTCTCTCTAGCTGCCAGGATTTCTTGTATCTGCCTTTTTCAATTTCCAGTTGGTGGTCGCTTAGTCTGTACCTGGTGAGGGTCTGTCTCTGTTTTGTGTCTCTGATGGTCGTGAGGTAGTCTGCCAGTTATATTCTCTTTTTAGGGCCCGGTAACATTCTAATCTGCTTTGGCTTTCGGTTATTTTGTTCCAATGTTCCAGGTAGGTTTCTTTGCATTTTTTAATGATTTGGTTCACTCGGATTGGTGTTTGGACGGCTGTGTTGGTCTGGGGCTTGTCAGGGTCCGGCTGAGTACTTAGTTTCAGTAGCAGCTGACTCAGGGGACTCTTCTTCTTCTGGGTTTAGCTCTTGGGTCTGAAAGGCTTTGAAATGAAGGGTGTCTGGGGAGCTAGATTTGAGGTGATTTAGGAAGTTTAGTGCTCGTTTTTTGGATGTTTATTATCAGTGGGTATCTGCCTAGTTCGGCTCTGCATGCATTTGTTGGCGTTTTTCTTTGGAAGGATGCTTCGGCAGAATTCTGCATCTCTCTCTCTCACACTCCCAATCTCTCTCTCACACACTCCCAATCTCTCTCTCTCTCACACTCCCAATCTCTCTCTCTCTCACACACCCCAATCTCTCTCTCTCACACACTCCCAATCTCTCTCTCTCTCACACTCCCAATCTCTCTCTCACACTCCCAGTCTCTCTCTCTCACACACTCCCAATCTCTCTCTCTCACACACACCCAACTCTCTCTCTCACACTCCCCAATCTCTCTCTCTCACACTCCCAATCTCTCTCTCTCTCACACTCCCAATCTCTCTCTCTCACACACTCCCAATCTCTCTCTCTCACACTCCCAATCTCTCTCTCTCACACACTCCCAATCTCTCTCTCTCTCACTCCCAATCTCTCTCTCACACTCCCAGTCTCTCTCTCTCACACTCCCAATCTCTCTCTCTCACACTCCCAATCTCTCTCTCACACTCCCAGTCTCTCTCTCTCACACTCCCAATCTCTCTCTCTCTCACACTCCCAATCTCTCTCTCACACTCCCAATCTCTCTCTCACACCCCCAGTCTCTCTCTCTCACACTCCCAATCTCTCTCTCCTCACACTTCCCAATCTCTCTCTCTCACACAGCCAATCTCTCTCTCTCACACAGCCAATCTCTCTCTCTCACACTCCCAATCTCTCTCTCTCTCACACTCCCAATCTCTCTCTCTCACACTCCCAATCTCTCTCTCACACTCCCAGTCTCTCTCTCTCACACTCCCAATCTCTCTCTCTCACACTCCCAATCTCTCTCTCTCACACTCCCAGTCTCTCTCTCTCACACTCCCAATCTCTCTCTCTCACACTCTCCAATCTCTCTCTCTCACACTCCCAATCTCTCTCTCTCACACACCCAATCTCTCTCTCTCACACTCCCAATCTCTCTCTCTCACACACTCCCAATCTCTCTCTCTCTCACACTCCCAATCTCTCTCTCTCTCACACTCCCAATCTCTCTCTCTCACACTCCCAATCTCTCTCTCACACTCCCAGTCTCTCTCTCTCACACTCCCAATCTCTCTCTCTCACACTCCCAACCTCTCTCTCTCACACTCCCAGTCTCTCTCTCTCTCTCTCTCACATTCCCAATCTCTCTCTCTCTCACTCCCAATCTCTCTCTCTCTCACACTCCCAATCTCTCTCTCTCTCTCACACTCCCAATCTCTCTCTCACTCCCAATCTCTCTCTCTCTCACTCCCAATCTCTCTCACACTCCCAATCTCTCTCTCTCTCACTCCCAATCTCTCTCTCACTCCCAATCTCTCTCTCTCTCACACTCCCAATCTCTCTCTCCTTCCCTCTCTCTCTCTCTCTCTCTCTCTCCTTCCCTCTCTCTCTCTCTCTCTCTCTCTCTCTCCTTCCCTCTCTCTCTCTGTCTCTCTCTCCTTCCCTCTCTTTCTCCTTCCCTCTCTCTCCTTCCCTCTCTCTCTCTCTCCTTCCATCTCTCTCTCTCTTTCCTTCCATCTCTCTCTCTCTCCTTCCCCCTCTCTCTCTCCTTCCCCCCTCTCTCTCTCTCTCCTTCCCTCTCTCTCCTTCCCTCTCTCTCTCCTTCCCTCTCTCTCTCCCCCCCAGTCGCATCCTCTCTCTCTTCCAACAACAACATGCCCTCGAGAAAGCCTCGGCACCGCCGGGCTCCCCCAGCTAGTCTATATATATAAAGCGGCTCTTCTGTCCCGATGTCTGTCTGTTCTCTATACGTTTGAAAGTTACAGAGCGTACCGACGCGCGCGTCACCTCAAAAGAAAGCTTGCGATTCCGGACCGGTCATAGGCGTATTTTCGTTTCGGCCGCACAAAAATCCCGCCCGCGGCATCCGAAAAACATTCAGCCTTCCGCTCATTAGCATCTCATTAGCGACCGTGTGACGTCGAGGTCGACCAATCGGACGGCGGGTTCCTTCCTACAGTTGAGTGTCGAGTGACTCGACGATTGACCAATCCTATGCTTCGGTGACCTGACCGGTCGACCAATCGGTGCGTGTGTGGGCGGGCCTTATGCTTCTGAACCGAGGTGAGTGGCCGCCATCTTGATTTTTCACGATTTTTTCCCCACACTTTCAGTGTGTTAGGGAAGTAAGGTAAATATTTGAATTATGTGTTGGGGAATTAATTAACAATTTATTTGAGTTTTACATTGTGTTTAGCAACCCCCCCCCCTCCTCCTCACCCTCGCGCAGGGGGGACTCGGGGCCTGAAGCTCAAAAAACTTCTCTCTCTCTCTTTCTTCCCTCTCTCTCTCTCTCCTTCTCCTCTTCCCTCTCTCTCCTCCTCTTCCCTCTCTGTCTCTCTCTACTTCCCCCTCTCAGGTTTCACGGTGTCGCGGACGGAGCGCGGGCGGGCCGCCCGAAGTTTCCCGCTCGCTAACGGCCGCCAAGCCGCCCTTGCCTGCTCCCCGCGGGCCGCCTCGCGCCGCCCGCACTGACCGCGCATGCGCCGCCCGCACTGACCGCGCATGCGCCGCCCGCCCGCAGCGGCCGTCCATCAGCCGCGCGATACGCGGGGGACCTCAGCTCCGGTCCGTCCCGGCCTCAGAACCCGACCGCGCCTTAAGCGCTAGGCCCCGCACGGCCGCTATCGCAACGGCACCGGACCTCAGGCACTAGGCAGGGGGAGGGGCCGGAGAGAGGGACAGAGGGGAGTGGGGGAGGGGAGGGGTGGGCGAGGGGAGGGGAGGGGGTGGGCGAGGGGAGGGGAGGGGAGGGGGTGGGGGGAGGGAGGGAGACAGGGGAGGGAGAGAGGGGAGGGGAGGGAGGGATAGGACAGGGAGAGGACATGACAGGGAGAGGGGGGACACACAGGGGCAGGGAGACCAAGCGCCCCAAAATTGCCCTCGCAACGCGGGGCTCCCCAGCTAGTTGATTAATAAATGAGCCCCTCAATAGTAAAACTCCCTCCACCACTAAGTAACAAAATTGGCTCTGGGAAACTAACAACCCCCCCACCATAAGCATTAAAATTACCCCCTGGATTCTATCGTCCCTGGGATACGACCCCCCCCCCCCCCACCCCAGCATTAAAATTACCCCCTGGATTCTATCGTCCCTGGGATACGACCCCCCCCCCCCCACCCCAGCATTAAAATGACCCCCTGGATTCTATCGTCCCTGGGATACGACCCCCCCCCCCCCAACCCAAGCATTAAAATTGAATGTTAGAAATTATTCCCCCACTCACCACTGAACATCAAAAGCAGTTTTGAGCTATCGCCCTCCTTGCCCCAGTGAGTTACAAAACAACCCCATAGTCTACTTCCCCTGAGCAGAAAATCTGGCCCTGCGGGAGGGAAGACCAGTTCGACAAAGCGCCCACATGCCCTGGTGGATGGAACAGGAGCTCCACTGCCCCTCGAGAGCTTGCAAACTTCCCCTCCCCCTACTGAGATAGTTTCCTTATTTTTGCTTCTCCCTGTTCTCATTCTCTGCTCTTCTCCTCCACTCCCCATCCCTCATTATTCATCCCCGCTCTTCGCCCTTCTGCTAACTGGGTCTAATTACCCCTCACCCTCTAACCCTAACTACATTTAATCTTGACCACCCATGAGGTTGACC
The DNA here is from genome assembly GCF_052327205.1 of Somniosus microcephalus. Classification (NCBI taxonomy): domain Eukaryota; kingdom Metazoa; phylum Chordata; class Chondrichthyes; order Squaliformes; family Somniosidae; genus Somniosus; species Somniosus microcephalus. The sequence continues at coordinate 115,745,438 of NC_140993.1, read as the reverse complement.
GGAATATTTAACTGATGGGTGCCATGCAACTGTGGCTTGTCTCCATGAACTTTCACCCATTCAGAGTAAAAACACGTATCACATTGTGACATTGAGTTATTTTTAACAAATATCCTTAACAGTTATGAAGTAAGAAAATCTATTCAATGTCTATAGGATGTTATTGAAATGTAATTCTAGAGAATGGACTGGTTGAATATATCAGAATTTATGTATACCTTCAGCTGCTCTTGATTACACTTGCCACGCTACCTCTGTTTATCGTTCAGAAACATACTCCTTGCATCGGATCATTGGCTTCTTCTGGTTTGCTTCTGCTGTTTGTCACAGTACTTATCTTTTATCTGGCTGATCTGCTTTTAACTCAAAATACTGTTCTATCATTATATAAGTCTTACTTTACCTTTCATGTTTGTCTTCCATTAGTCATTCTTTACAGTGCCTCACAGCTGTTTATTTCCCGCAGATGGCTTTACTTTGTGACAAATTCTTCTTTTCCTGTCTGGTGTTTTATAATGTATGCTATTTATCTTCTGATATCCCAATTCTACCTTGAAATGCATCATTTACTATCTAAGGCTTTAACTCTACCTCAAATGCTTGCCTTTTGCAGTTAGAAATATAGCTTTTGGATTCCTATTTCACCACAGTAGTTAACAGAGTTCAAGCTATTCACAGTCTCCTTTAGGAGCTATAAAATCAGTCTGAAAGAGTAAAGGTGAGGTGGAGTAGAATGGCTAATTTGACATGATGCCTCATGGGTTTCATACTGTAGATGTTACCAGTATTTCCTATGTAAACAGTTTTTTGGCATATTCTCTAATAATATTGATATCATTTTAGTTCATTGGAAGTTTGTCACACACCTTTTCATTACATTGAATGAAAATCAATTTAATAAACTGCTATCTAGTACCTAGAATTTTTAAATTAAAACTTGATTTCCTGGTTAACAGAGGGCACAAGTGGCAAAGCTGATGCTTCAAGTGTGTAATATAAATAGGAAATAAAATCTGCCTTCTGTGCTTAGCATTCATACAGTAATTTAGTTCTGCTTACTTATTACTGTTCAAGTATGTGTGTGTATATACATATAAGATAGATAGAGATATATATATATATATTTATTTCAGGATTATACAAATAAGCACGCTCGTTTTGTGTTGTACATCATAATGCTTTTCATCTTTTGCTGCACAAATGTTCTATGGTTTATAATTGTTTTATTTAACTCATTCTGGCCACTTAATTCATTCTGACTTTCTCTGCACATTCTGTCAGTTTCTCTTTTTTAGTGAGACAATCTATTCTAAAGTTTGAACAGGGCTTAAAGGGAAAGTGTAGTCTCCTAAATGTCTCAATAATAGGGGCAGAATGCTGATACCAGAATTCCTGTGGAAAACATGATCAATATGTTGAAACAGGTGTTCAGGGTGGAGAAATTCGATGGCGCCCCCTTTGGGGTGCTAACTTCGCCGGGGCGTTGCTTTAAGCGCCCTGAAAAAGTTAGCGTCCCTGCGCCGTAAATTCAGTGGTAGCCCCCCAAGCAGGAGGCGGGGTGCTACTGGAAGTGCTCCACCTCCTTCCTGGGGCGCTACAAGTGAATATCGCAGTGCTAATGGGAGGGGCCTAGCATTGCACGCACCGGGGCCCTGCTGCACCACCGGGGAGCAGGGTGCCGGGAAAAGACGAGTGCCGGGCTGAGCGATCGCGGCCGGCACCCCGAATAAAAAATGGAAAGAGGGCAGGTGCTGGCAGTCGGCCAAAAAAAGTGGCCGCCCGGCACCTGCCCTTCAACTTGCACTGCCGCGGCTACAAAAACACCACCCTGACCCAGCCGGACATATTGTCCGGCGATAGGTCAGGGGGCCCAACCGAAGTTTGCGGCCGGGGCGCTGTGCATGGCAATTATGTCATCGTCGGTGGTGCAGCGCCGCGGGGTGCTACCAGCTACTGCCGCCGCTAACCTCCCGCTGAATTTCGCGGGAGGCGTTAGCGGTGCCATGACCGGGTGCTAGGGGCTGTGCGCCCCGTTTGCGCTCCCGGGGGCATGAACAGGAGGTGCAAAGCAACCCAATGTTTAGACAGATCTTGGGGTATAGCTCATCCAAGGTCTCTCAAATCATAGCAGTGTATTGCATCTTGCGCAACTTAAAGAGAAAAGATAAGAGGAATTATGCTGGCAGCAGAGGAATGAAGAGGAAGATAATGAGGATGAGTCTCCAAGGACCAACTGAGTCTGAACGCAGTCTCCTGCTCATTCACTATACCCTTTAATAGCGCTCTTTTGCCAGTGGGTTTGGAGGCAGGTCCGCTGTCAAAATAGCAAAGATCGACTGGGTAGGAAACCCACTGTTAACCCGCCTCCACGCTAGTCACCCAGGTGTCGGATCTGTCTGCGCAGAACTGACCCGACACCAAGCGGCGGGGGAGACAATTTAGATCATTAAGTGGCTTGTTAACAGCCACTTTAATGCTATTTTGAGCCTACTTTGTAAGTTTACGTGCTCCCCACGGTTTACCCACTGCTCAGGGAACACGCCAGCTCACCCTGGCGTGAGTTGAGTCTGCTTTGATTTATCTGATAAGCTGACAGCTGCAGAAGTGGTATAAAGGATAACATGTTGCAGCTGTTCAGTTTCAGAGCTCAGAAACTGTTGGTTACTACAGCTTCAGAGCTCAGAAACTGTTGGTTACTACATAGAGATTTCTTCAGCTTGCAAGTGTTTAAAGCCAACTCTATATCCAGTGGCACCTCATTGGAACAACCTCTCTCACCAGTGACAGATCACTTCTGTCATCTCAACTGCAGCTGCCATCTAATCCAGCAACATCGGTGCTCTTGAAAAAATCACACCTTGGTCCTCTGAATCCTTCCACAATCAGCCCCAATACCAACATCACCAGGCACACCAACATCACCAGCAAAATCACCAACAGTCTCCGCCATCACCTGATGCTGCACAGGAAGCACGGCATCAGCACCCGACAACATTGCTGCCCAGGAGGCCAGCGATGGCATCACCATGGCCTGATTTACTTCACTTGATGCTGTACACCCTGGCTGCCATATGATGCGCCAGGTTGACACCATCCCACACCAGCACCATAAAACATACCTATAATGTCCAAGCCATTCCTTTCACACTCATCACAATAGCGGGGGGGGGGGGGGAAGTTATGTCTGAACTTTCACTGGAACTCACTAAAACACTTCTCAAAGTGCGTACAGATCTATCCAATAAGGTGAATTGTTGAAAATATAGATTTCAATGTTTGACAACACATTAACAGAAACTTCACATGAACATTGGCTAAACCTCTAAAGTGCCTACCCTTGTGCGTTGTTAGTTGGTTTGCTTGCAGTAGGGTGGGGGTGAGGGGTGGCTAGTGAGATGGGGAAGTGATAATGTAGATAGAGAGGGATGGGTGGAGATGCAAGGTAAGTTGGTGTGAGTAAGGATGTGCAGGAGTAGGGTAGGGAAGGCAGAGCGATGGGGATGTGATGAGCGGCACAGCAGGATGAGGTTGAGTGTGGCTTTGCAGTAACGTTTTGTGATCTACTGAGATCATTGAAAGGTTTGCACCACTGCAGCCAGGGACTCATGACAACATCCCTGCATGTGTCCTCCTGTGCAATGTGCAACCAGACTGCGTGGATCTCCCGGGGAGGTCGCTTCCGCCCATGGGAATGGAAGAGAATCTCCCTGCGTGCTGTGACTCCCTCTATAAGCATATGGAGGGAGTCATGCGTGAGCCTGGGTGCAGACAGGCACCTTTGTGCAGTGTTTGCAGCACCTCAATGCTGTAGAACACTGACGGCATAACTGTAAAAATCAATGTGGCCGTGGTCCCTTTAAGGAAACGGGCTGATGACGCTTCATCAAATGACATCATCAGACCCGCTTCCTGCTAAGTCGGCCCTGCGGGGTTCCTGGCCAATTAACGATCAGAATCTGCAGAAAATCATTTTCAGAGAGTGGTTGCAGATGGGCGCGGGACCGGAACCCGCCAACCAGCTCTCCCGCCGCCATCCCGCCTCCGCAGGGAAAATCATGCCCTATCTCATTTACTTCTGAAAGACTTTATGCACTCTGCTTCAATAATGGTTCATGACAGTGAATGCCACATTGTAACTATCTGTGTATTTTTAAAAAGTACATCCTGTATCATTATTGTTGTGATTATTTTAAATTTGTTCCAGTCTCTTCTCTAACAGTAACAGACAGGCCTGGAGTTTTCACTCGATTGTACTGGTTTTTTTCAGCGCAATTTACTCAATATCAGCATAACCAGTGTAACAGATCGCGGAATTTTAAGTGCAAACTGCGTTCAGCAGAATTCTAGTTTCTGCGATTTTTTGCGCTAGTTTTAAAAACATGAGCTAGAAGCAGGCCCGGTCCACAAAATTGGCCACGCCCCCAAGGTGAATTAATTGATTGAAATTTTGTTAAAAAGTTACTAAGGAACTGACTCCTGTACACCAATATAACTAGAAAATAGTTTTTATATTTTAGAAGTAATTTTCAGTCATTAAAATCAGATTCCGCATAGGTGGTAGATTGACACTGATTTAAAATGCTTATTTTTTGTGATAAACCCATTTTCAGCTGTATTACTCAAGCTTTTCCAAGTTACCGCTCTTAACTATAACAAGGAATATTTTTTAAAGCAACATTTTTTTAAATTAAGTTTTAAAATGCTGCCTGCTGCACTGGCCATGGCAGATTTTGTGTTCGGTGACATGCAAATGAGCTTGAGTGGAAACTTGGGGAGAAAAAAGCACTTTTCAAAACGGGCGCAATTTGCGCTGAAATCGCCGATTATGTCCAAAGCGGAAACTCTACCCCCGTATCACTGGTAACATCCTAGCAAATCTACTGTGTACCCTTTCCATAGCTTTTATTATCTCCATATTTTCATGAAAACCGATTGCTCGTCAACACTGAAGAATGAGTAACCTTGTTTTAAGCTTCTCTCAGATTTTTCAGTAGCTGGGTTAAACATGGTGATGGGTATCTATGCATGTCAGATACCCAGCAGACCAATAAACTACAAACGAATGTCAGGAATATGCCTGACTATGAAGTTGGCCCAAAAGCAGGGAGGTAAAATAGATCCAGGAAAGAATGGAAATGGACCTGAAACACCTCAGCACCGCCTAGCAGCCAAAACAAAGTGTGTGGTGTATGTAACCTGTTCCACCTTAAGAGAACTTAAGCCTGTTCCACCTTAAGAGATGTACTACTTTCTCTGGCTGCTGTATACGTAATACCGGTGGTGACCACCGGTATATAAGTACTGTGTAGTGATATTGTATTTAGTAGAGTCCTGACCTCCAACTAGTAAAGACCTGTTGAACTTTATTCTTGTAGTCTGTGTCAGTAATTAATCTTAATACAACTGGAACACACAGACTTAACAGTGGTGACGAGTCCGATTCTTACCCTGCGGCAGTTTATATCCACGGCGGCTTCGTCCACAGAACGGGCGTCGAAGAGAGGCATCCACCCTCATCACCCTGCTGGAAGACACGTTGCGCGGCAGGCATCGAGAACCCGGAGTGCAGAAGACATCCTGAACTCGAAGCCTCCATCAGCGGCAGTCAGCTATCTTCTTTCTACCCCGGTTGTGGGTAAGCCGGTCAGCGACGCGAGCAGAAAGTTGGCCGCGTTGGCTGTACAGACGGGGGGAGGAAGACGGAGGAATAAGGGCGGTGAGATCGATCGCGACCGGAGATAAGGGCCGGGCCGCATTCGGGCCGAAAGGCGCAGCGCGGGGACATTGATCGCGGCTGGTGATAAGGGCCGGGCCGCTTTCGGGCCAAAAAGGCGCAGCGTCTGGGGCGACTGAAGGCGCGAGAGCCGCGGTGAAGGCGAACGCAGCCGGTGCTAATAACCGGGCTGCAAGAAGGGCTGCGAGGCGCGACATCGGGGAAGCGCGAATGCCCGAGGGAGCCGCGGTGAAGCGGAGACAGCGTCGGGGGAGTTACTAACCGCTGGGAAAGGGGAGCAGCAGCGGCACGCCAAATGCCATTGCAGCCAGTGGGTGAAGACCGCCAAGCGCGGGAAAACCGCCATTTTGTAGGCGGAGGACGAAGACAAGAGCGGGAAGCCGCCATCTTGGGATAAAATAAATTGCAACGATGCCTAAACATGGGAACATTGATACCTTTGATAGCGACATCGAGGATTGGGCCATGTATGTAGAACGCATACAAAATTGTTGTAAAGCAAATAAAATCCCAGATGCAGAGAGAGCACTAACTTTATTGAACTTAATGGGTGCAAAGACATACGGGCAATTGAAACACCTTTTATCACCAGATGAACCGGCGGATAAGACGTTCGAGGAGATTGTTACTGTCCTGAAAGATCATCTGAACCCCACGCCGCTGATGCTAGCGGAACGATTAAAATTTTACAGCAGAAGGCAGCTGAAGGATGAAAGCAATGCTGAATATTTAATGGAATTGCGTAAGCTGGCAAGGTACTCTCAGTTTGGAACGGGACTGACAGAGGCGCTAAGAGATAGATTTGTGTGTGGATTATTAAAAGAAGATACACAAAAGCGACTGCTCGAGGAGAATGAGCTGATGCTTGAGAAAGCGGTCACTATGGCAGCGGCACACGAAGCCGCAGCGAGAGGCACGGCAGTAATGCAGCTACGGTCACCGGAACTCAGTACAAATAAATTGGGTTTGAGTACTGTAAAATGTTATCGTTGTGGAAAGACAACACACGATCAGAACCAGTGTTGGTTTAAAAACCAAGAATGCAGAACGTGTGGCAGGCTTGGCCACATAGCTAAAGTATGCCGGTCAGGAAAGAAGACCAGCAACAAAAAGTCACCGCAAGGAAAATACATAAAGGTGCACAAGGTGACAAAGACCAGTTCGAACGAACAGAAGTCAGATTCAGACGCTAGCAGTAATGAACTGGGTAGCTTAAGAGTACACAACGTTGGTAAGGATGCAGATCTCCAGACAATTTGGGTCACTCTTCAGATAGCAGGAGTCCAAGTAAAGATGGAATTGGACACTGGATCGGCATTGACGGTCATGAATAAGAAAGATTACAAAAGGTTATTCCAACATATTCCCCTACGGGATACGGAGATTATATTGAAAACATACACGGGGCAAAGAGTGTACCCCATCGGAAAGATAGAGGTAAAAGTGGTCCACAAGGGCGAAGAAAGCCAAGTAATGGACTTATATGTGCTACCTGAAGGAGGTCCACCACTACTGGGACGGGAGTGGATTAGGAAAATGAATATGGACTGGCACTCCTTAAAAGCACTAACGGTAGATTCCGGGGAAACAGATGTCACACCTAAACGATTGTCCAAAATATTGGATGATGCTAAAGAGGTGTTCCAGCAAGGACTGGGAACACTGAAAGGAATTACGGCAAACATCAAGATTGATGAACATGCACAACCAAAATTTTTCAAAGCCAGACCGGTACCCTATGCAATACGGCCTACTGTAGAAGCGGAACTGGAAGCGCTAGAATGTTCAGGTGTACTGTCTAAGGTAGATTGGAGTGAGTGGGCTACGCCCATTGTTCCCGTTATGAAACGTCCTTCGAGCAACAAGCCAGGAGAACCAGGGAAGGTTCGCATCTGTGGAGATTTCAAGATCACCGTTAATCCGGTGCTTCACACGGTGCAGTATCCGCTTCCGCGGATTGAGGATATTTTTGCTTCGTTGTCTGGCGGGAAACACTTCACCAAGATAGACCTGGCGCAGGCGTACTTGCAGATGGAGGTTGAAGAAGAGTCACGCCAGTACCTCACGATCAACACGCATAGAGGTTTGTACCGGTATAATAGGCTGGTTTTTGGAGTGGCATCGGCTCCGGCAATTTGGCAGAGGGCCATGGAACAGGTATTACAGGGAATTCCAGGCACACAATGTTACCTGGACGATATTCTGATTACAGGTGATGGTGATGAAGAACACCTCGCAAACTTGGAACTGGTGCTCAACAGACTGAAAGAGTATGGACTTCGAGTTAATCGGCAGAAATGTGAGTTCTTTCAGAAGCGGATCTCGTACTGTGGTCATGTCATTGACCGGGAGGGGCTTCATAAGTCTCCTCACAAGATAGAGGCAGTTGTAAAGGCTCCCGCTCCGGATAATGTCTCTCAGTTGAGGTCGTTTCTGGGATTGATTAACTATTACCATAAGTTTCTACCGAATCTATCCACGGTACTGCACCCGCTGAACACTCTTTTACAGAAGGGGGTACCATGGGAATGGAGCGAAAACTGTAAGAAGGCATTTCGCAAAAGCAAAGAATTGATCACCTCAGAGGAAGTGTTGGCTCACTTCAACCCGACACTGCCTATTCGGTTGGCTTGTGATGCTTCTCCATATGGTATTGGGGCAGTACTCTCACACTAGTTGCCAAATGGCACGGAAAGGCCAGTCGCGTTTGCATCCAGATCATTGACCTCCGCTGAGCGCAACTATGCGCAGATCGATAGGGAGGCTCTCAGCCTTGTCTGGGGAGTGAAGAAGTTTAATCATTACCTGCAGGGCCAAAAATTCACACTTCTGACAGACCATCAGCCGTTGGTATCCATTTTTAACCCTAAGAAGGGTGTTTCGGTGATGACAGCACAGCGACTCCAGAGATGGTCCCTTTTCCTAGGGGCACATCAATATCAAATAGAATTCAAAGGTACAAAGCAGCATGGCAATGCTGATGGGCTGTCGCGCCTGCCACTACCTGAAGCAGAAGAGACGACGAAAGTTGACCCTGTGGAGTTATTTCATTCGACCATCATCGAGTGTTTACCAGTCACCAATGCAAGTATTGAAAGAGAAACCAGGAACAACCCGACACTGTCCCGAGTTTACGAGGTGACAGTGAAAGGATGGCCAACACATGGTGATCCTCTGTTACCGGCATTCTCGGCAAGGCGAGACCAGCTGTCCGTCTGCCATGGTACTTTGATGTACGGGACAAGAGTGATTATTCCTCCCAAGTTACGGGAAAGAGTTCTAAAGGAACTGCATGAAGGTCATCTGGGGGGAGTTAAGATGAAAAGTCTTGCTAGGGCTTATGTATGGTGGCCGGGCATTGACCAACAGATAGAGGAGTTGACAAAAAGCTGCGCTGGGTGCCAAAAAGTGCAAAATGCACCTCCGATCGCACCGCTACACCCATGGGAATGGCCTTCAGCCCCATGGCAACGCATACATATTGACTTTGCTGGTCCATTCATGGACTCCATGTTCCTAATTGCGGTGGACGCACATTCCAAATGGCCAGAAGTGATCAAGATGAATACCACTACTTCAGAAAAGACAATTGCGGTGTTAAGAACAATATTCGCAAGGAACGGATTGCCAGAACAGATATGTTCGGACAACGGACCACAGTTCGTGTCGGAAGAATTCCAAAAATTCTTAAAGAAGAATGGGGTGAAACATTATACCTCTGCCCCATATCATCCGGCGACAAACGGGTTGGCCGAGAGATTTGTCCAAACATTCAAAAAGGCAATAAAGGCCATGAACGATGATCAGATTCCGTTACAACACAAGGTGGACAATTTCCTAATGGCATATCGAAACGCCGCTCATGCAGTGACTAACCAAAGTCCTGCCATGATGTTTTATAACAGGAGGTTGCGGTCCAGGTTGGACTTGTTAAAACCAAATGTGTGGAGGGAAGTGGAAAACAAACAGTTCCGGCATATTAATGACAAGTCCACTCGAAGTTTCGACGTAGGACAACCAGTGTTGGCAAGGGGCTATGGAAACGAAAAATGGCAGTCCGGAACAATTCGGGCCAGACAAGGACCTCTGATGTACACAGTAGATATTGGTAACAATGTGATAAGGCGTCATGCGGATCAACTGGTAGAATCAAGAGCAAGGGTCGAACCCATGGTTGCGACAGAGACAACTGTGGAAGACGTTAATGAACCTGAAGCATCTACCTCGGCAGGGACTGTACCTGATGATGACGTCCAATACATAGGAAACCAACAAGAAGAGTCACCTCAGCAACAAGAATCAGAGACCACTGAAAGGCGTTATCCAAACCGAATCAGAAGGCCTCCTGAGAGACTGAACCTTTGAACTGTTTATACCTGAAGTTATATATGTATATATGTTATTATGTTATGTTAAATGGGGATATGACTGTTAAGCTAAAAAGGGAGGATTGTGGTGTATGTAACCTGTTCCACCTTAAGAGAACTTAAGCCTGTTCCACCTTAAGAGATGTACTACTTTCTCTGGCTGCTGTATACGTAATACCGGTGGTGACCACCGGTATATAAGTACTGTGTAGTGATATTGTATTTAGTATAGTCCTGACCTCCAACTAGTAAAGACCTGTTGAACTTTATTCTTGTAGTCTGTGTCAGTAATTAATCTTAATACAACTGGAACACACAGACTTAACAAAGTGGAAACTCTACTCCCATATCACTGATAACATCCTAGAGAATCTACTATGCACCTTTTACATTGCTTTTATATCCATATTTTAATGGGAACAGATTGCTAGTCAACATTGAAGCATGTATAATCCTGTTTTAAGTTTCTCTCAGTGCAATCCCCACATCATGTTGAATCAGGTCATGAGTGACTCCTGTACATTAAAGCTAAAGTCTCAGTAGCCCCAGTCAGAGCAATCAAGGGTAAAACTGAGCATCGGACTTCTGTCTCCAGGGACTCCACTCCAGATGGGCGTTGAATTGCCACACCTGTGCATGGTGGCCTGAATTCTGTAAAGTGGTCACATGCAACTTCACACAGAATTGCTACATTTTACAGGTTGCTTTCCATATTCTCAAATAATTTTTAAAAATTCATTTTTATGGGATGTTGTCGTCGCTGGCAAGGCCAGCATTTATTGTCCATCCCTAGTTGCCCTTGAGAAGGTGGTGGTGAGCCACCTTCTTGAACTGCTGCAGTCCGTGTGGTGAAGGGACTCCCACAGTGCTGTTAGGTAAGGAGTTCCAGGATTTTGACCCAGCGATGATGAAGGATCGGTGATATACTTCTAAGTCAGGATGGTGTGTGACTTGGAGGGGAACTTGGAGGTGGTGCTGTTCCCATGTGCCTGCTGCCCTTGACCTTCTAGGTGGAAGAGGTCGCGGGTTTGGGAGGTGCTGCCAAAGAAGCCTTGGTGAGTTGCTGCAATGCATCTTGTAGAGGGTACACACTGCAGCCACGGTAAGCCGGTGGTGGAGGGAGTGAATGTTTAAGGTGGTGGATGGGCTGCCAATCAAGCGGGCTGCTTTGTCCTGGATGGTGTCGAGCTTCTTGAGTGTTGTTGCAGCTGCACTCATCCAGGCAAGTGGAGAGTATTCCATCACACTCCTGACTTGTGCCTTGTAGATGGTGGGAAGGCTTTGGGGAGTCAGGAGGTGAGACACTCGCCACAGAATACCTAGCCTCTGACCTGCTCTTGTTGCCACAGTATTTATGTGGCTGGTCCAGTTAAGTTTCTGGTCAATGGTGACCCCCAGGATGTTGATGGTGGGGGATTTGGCGATGGTAATGCCTTTGAATGTCATGGGGAGGTGCTTAGACTCTCGCTTGTTGGAGATCGTCATTGCCTGGCATTTCTGTGGCGCGAAAGTTACCTGCCACTTATCAGCCCAAGCCTGAACGTCGTCCAGGTCTTGTGGGCATGGACTGCTCCATTATCTGAGGAGTTGTGAATGGTGCTGAACATTGTGCAGTCATCAGTGAACATCCCCATTTCTGACCTTATGTTGTAGGGAAGGTCATTGATGAAGCAGCTGAAGATGGTTGGGCCCAGGACACTGCCCTGAGGAACTCCTGCAGCTATGTCCTGGGGCTGTGATGATTGATCTTCAATCAGCAGAACCATCTTCCTTTGTGCTAGGTATGACTTCAGCCAGTGGAGCGTTTTCCCCTTGATTCCCATTGACTTCAGTTTTACTAGGGCTCCTTGATGCCACACTCAGTCAAATACTGCCTTGATGTCAAGGGCAGTCACTCTCACCTCACCTCTGGAATTCAGCTCCTTTGTACATGTTTGGACCAAGGCTGTAATGAGGTCAGGAGCCGAGTGGTCTTGGCGGAACCCAAACTGGGCATCAGTGAGCAGGTTATTGGTGAGTAAGTGCTGCTTGATAGCACTGTCGATGACACCTTCCATCACTCTGCTGATGATTGAGATAATAATTGCATGAATCATTAGTGTTCAGATAACAGCTTTCCCATTTCCCATTGAATTGACTTGAATATTCTCATCCTCAAATCCCTCCTTGGCATCGCCCCTTTCAATCTTGGTACTCTCCTCCAGCTGCATATCCCTGTGCATACCCTCTGCCCTTCAGTATCAGCCGACTTCCCGTTCCTTGTTTCCCCTTGTCCACCATTGGTGGCCACTCCTTCAGTAACTGTGCTCTTTCTCTCTGGAATCTCCTTCCTTAACAACTCCATCTTGCTAAGTCCCTTCCTGCTTTCAAGAACCTCCTTAAGATCCTTCTGTTAGACCGTGCTTTTGCTACTCTTTTGACTATCTTCTCCCCCAATTGGTGACCACTTGTTAGCCACTGACTATAAAGTGCCATGCAGCATTTCTTTGTGAGCAGTGAGTGCCATAGAAATACAACTTGTTGACATTGTTGTTCCTCAATAAATAAGACCTGTAAAGTACGAATCCCTGCTCTCAATAGTTGAGGAAGAACTTGTGCCGAACTGGTTCATCAAATATAAAATTCAAAATAATATGCAAAGTATTTTTAATTTCTGATAAGTTACACAAGACTGAAGTCATGCTAGATAGCATATGCTGGAAATGAGAGGGATGTCTGTTACATTATAGTATATGAGGATGTCTGACATTGAAATGTTTTGAAGAAGGAGGTATGCTAAGCGTAATGCGAGTTTGGCAAGTACTCATTGCCCTTCAACTGCCTACTCAGAGATAACCAAAGGAAAGATCAATTGCAAACAGGGTAACTATTATTGATGCTGGCAATTACTCTGATGAAAGAAACAGCATTGCAGTGTTGGAAAATCTGTAAGCCTTTATGTGTAGAAGAGTGGTCCTGTGCAATGTTGGTTGTGATCAGAGTGGAACCAACAATAATCGGTTACAACCAAAAAATAGGGGGCTGAGGACAATTAGGCTATTTTCACTCTAATCCTACAAGGTAACACCAATGCCAGAAAAGTTCAAATGCAGGCTAAGCTTATGGCATAAAAGGCATGTGTCTAAATGGTTTTCCTTTATGGTTCAGAACTGTAGGCTTCATCTGGCCCATGTGCGAGATTCAACACCAAAGTGAAAGCAGCTGCAAAGAGGAAGGGCTTCAGCCTAAACCAACACATCACTGATTACTCTGGAGGGGAGTCAGCCTCATGGTGACTTTATCAAAGCCTTTCACATGAGGACATTAAACAGTGTACGCCTGGTGCACAACACTGGACTTGAATGTTTAGAACATCAAGGTGGCTGGTATGAAGCAAGTGTCCTTGTGTAGTTTCTTCCACCACGCTGAAGACAGATTTCCTTCATATAGTTAATGTGGAAGCTCTAAGGCTTGAGATGACTGCTGTTGCAAGGCATTACCTGGAGCCTGGGTATGAGAACACACAATCCTATGTCCAGGGCTTGGGTTGCAGAGAGACAGGGAGCTGCTGTTGAAGATCAGCACTACCAACTGGTAGAACCACAAGTAGCATGCCCATGCTGCAGTTAGGAGGATGGTGGCAATGGACTCACACTTTTAATGGTGAGTTCTGATACTTACCATTTCACTTGTGAGGAACTCTTAGCATCTGCTGTCCACCAGTGGGAGCTCAAAGCTGCACTTGTTAGTTTACCAACTAATAGTGGCTGTTCTCCTGGGAGAGGGTAAATGGGCTCCTATAGAAATTCAGAACCAAGTGAATCTTCTCATTCAAACTTGGTAATTGAAAACCTGAAACACACCCACAGTATTTCATACACTGCTGATGATGAACCAGCCAGCCTGGCTCACTAATGGAATATGGAGAGGTAAACTGGTCATTACTGTTGAGATTGTTTCCACTCATCTCCAAATGACCCTGCAAGGCAATGGCTAAATGATTAGGGTAGTACTAGTTGTACAAGCAATGGGAAGTTGGAAGTTGATCAGCACTATGTGCTGGTAAGTTTTACAGTTTTAGCTGCTTAAACTCCAGCAGTATTCCTGTGTTCATTTGGGATTCCCTTTGCCCATTTGATCATAAGCTCTCTGGCTTTAGGTAAGGGGATATGTTACTAAGGGGCGAGAGTGTGGACACTGCATTGGTGTAGATGTCTCAGTAGCTGGGTTGAACATGGTAATGGGTATCCATGCATGTCAGATAGCCAGCAGACCAATAAAATATAAGGGAATGTCAGGAATGTACCTGACTATGAAGCTAGGCCAAAGACAGGGAGGCAAAATAGATCCAGGAAAGGATGGAAACGGACTTGAAGCACCTCCGCACAGCCTAGCAGCCAAAACAGGAGCAGCACTAATTGTGCCTGCAGGCGATATCAAATCAAGCGAGGAGAATTAACAGTCAGAGTAGGACTTTGGATGAAATTTACCAAAAACAATGATTAAAAATCAAATTGTATTAGACTTAGACATCCCACTGTCATCCCTTTACAACAAATACTTAGCTAGTTGTTTATGTAATTGTATTTTGACTCTATTGTCACTTTGAGGATAATGATCTATGCTGTGTTGTATATCTGTCTTTTTTTATACCAATATCCTTTGTATAATGCAGAAGTAATCAGGAAGAAACACAAACAACATGGAGGTTGAAATTCCCAGCTTAGCTAATTTTAGTAAAAATGTAGAGGTGAACAATCCCACTTTTTACTCGTGTTTAATTTTTTGTTGTTGCAAGAATTACGAAAGACAAAAACTATAGCCCTATCACTTATTTAAAACATTTTAATATCATAGACAGTATGATGTTAGGGTGTTATCCATATGACTTTCTCTTTTACCATTGTATAAAGTACCTTCGGCTGAAATTTGTTTTTTTGTTATTATTGCACATGCTTATGCATCTCATGCTTTCCTGAGGATGTTTTGGTGAAGCTATTGGTGATTTCTTATGAGAAAAAAAAACTTTTAGAGAACAAATTTAACAAATGATGGAATGCTTTAAAAAGAACCACACCAAAATGTAAACATCATTGCTAGGAACAACTTCAAACGTGTTCAGTTGGTTGCCATCTGCAATAGAGCAACTTTCAGCATACTATGTTCTTAGCTTTAACTGAAGCAGTATAGAAAACCAGCAAGATAGATGGATAAAACCTATCCCTACTGAACTCCTTGGCGTTAGACTCCATCAGTGACCTTAATTATTTCTTCCTCTACCTCTGGTCTATAGTTGGGAAGAGGGAGAATTCTGAGAACTTCTGAAGTTGTCAAGAGAGCAGATTTTATTGGGCCTGGAAAGTTAATGATCCAGTTCCTGATATTTTGCAGTTTTCAAAATGATTGGAAGTCATTGATCCCTCCTGGACTTCAGCCTCCTGAACTTTCCAAAGGATAATTTAAGTTACATATGAAAATGGCTGTGAAGGTCAACACCAGATAGCAACACAATAGTAAAATACTGCGAATGCTGGAAATCTGAAATAACAACAGAAAATGCTGGAAACACTCAGCAGGCCAGGCAGCATCCGTGGAGAGAGAAACAGAGTTAACGTTTCAGGTCTGTGACCCTTCGTCAGAACATCAGATATCAACATATTGGCCCGGAATTTGCGGTCGGGATGATGGCGAACTGGCAGCATTCGCCTTTATTCCGCCTTTGAAACTGATCGCAACTTCAGGATTTGGCGCATGCAGAAATCCTGAAGTTGGGGTTTGTTATTGACTGCTCCGAAACAGGCTGCACTATGCCACCATTCCCCCCCCCCCCCACCCACCCCGCCTCCCCCGCAAGGCAATCTGTGTAATCACCCAAATCAGGGAAACTGACAAAAACTTCAGCTCTTCCACAGTAATTACACTGTTAAATTCCCCACTAAAAGTTAGACCCAAAGGGCCTGGAAAACTAATTTAAATTTTGTCCAGTGTGAAATTTGTCAATTTTTAATAAAATTAAAATTTTTAAGTAACTTTTCAAAAAAGATTTTTAATTTTTTTTTTTAAGTTTAGCCATCTTTATTTCAGGTTTTCCTATTCCCCATGTGAGAGTCCCAATCTTTGTTTTGCTCTTTCTAACATTTTTAAACCGCTGCAGTCTATGTGGCGAAGGTGCTCCCACAGTGCTGTTAGGGAGAGAGTTCCAGGATTTTGACCTAGCGACGATGAAGGATCGGCGATGTACTTCCAAGTCAGGATGGTGTATGACTTGGAGGGGAACTTGGAGGTGGTGGTGTTCCCATGTGCCTGCTGCCCTTGTCCTTCTAGGTGGAAGAGGTCGCAGGTTTGGGAGGTGCTGCCGAAGAAGCCTTGGCGAGTTGCTGCAGTGCATCTTGTAGATGGTACACACTGCAGCCACGGTACGACGATGGTGGAGGGAGTGAATGTTTAAGGTAGTTGATGGGGTGCCAGTCAAGCGAGCTGCTTTGTCCTGGATGGTATCAAGCTTCTTGAGTGTTGTTGGAGCTGCACTCATCCAGGCAAGTGGAGAGTATTCCATTACACTCGAGACTTGTGCCTTGTAGATGGTGGAAAGGCTTTGGGGAGTCAGGAGGTGAGTCACTAGTCTCTGACCTGCTCTTGTTGCCACAGTATTTATGTGGCTGGTCCAGTTAAGTTTCTGGTCAATGGTGACCCCCCCAGGATGTTGATGGTGGGGGATTCGGCGATGGTAATGCCATTGAATGGCAAGGGGCAGTGGTTAGACTCTCGCTTGCTGGAGATAGTCATTGCCTGGCACTTCTGTGGCGCAAATGTTACCTGCCACTTATCAGCCCAAGCCTGAATGTCATCCAGGTTTTGTTGCATGCAGCATCGACTGTTTCTTTATCTGAGGAGTTGTGAATGGCGCTGAACACTGTGCAGTCATCAGCGAACATCCCTATTTCTGACCTTATGCTGGAGGGAGGGTCATTGATGAAGCAGCTGAAGATGGTGAGGCATAAGCCTGAGGAACTCCGTCAGGTGGTGTAAGGTGGTGATGTGAAACAGTCTTCCTACCTTTATAAATACTATTATTATTTTAATTTATAAATTCCTTAAGAACTGAGGTACTGAAGATAATAAATTAAAATAATAATAGTGTAATAATAGAATCCTCTACTCACCTCTATCTCATTAATGCTGTGGGATAATCCAAACATGTGCAGGATAAGCATGCAGAAGAAGGTAAGATTGCTGCCCTTGGTATAGTCATCCTTTTTTTGTGGAATTTTATTTTCCACAAACATAATTCCATTTTTCTAGCCCACTGTTTCTTACTTTGATGTAACTAGTGGTTTATTGTTTTCACTGGTCAGCAAGATGGTAACAAGAAGGCACAAAGATAATCACAATTAGAATTACAGTGGAGGTTAGGGAAACATTTTTACAGAGTGCAGTTAGGATGTGGAATACTCTGCCAGAAATAATCCATTCAATTTTTATGGGTTTGTGGTGCCCTCTTAGCTCCACAGTACTACTGTTGTCAGTCTGTGCTTGCCCTGCTCCTGTATGCACCAACCGCCAAGGACCTACCTGAAGGCAGCTGCTGGATTAGCGGCCTGCCCAAATTGGTGACCTCTAAACCAGCGAGTTGTGTCGGGATGGCTGAACGGCATCTGCAGCTCACCGGTTAAATGCAGACGAGGCACTTTGCCAAATTTGACATGGGCCTCATCCTCATGGTGGCACGGGGAGCTATCCTTCCGATGACTTGCCGCCCGTCTCGTTAGCAAATCTAATTTCTAGTCCTATAATCTTCAACAACAACTTTTATTCTTGTATTTATATAGTGCTTTTAACATGGCAAAACATCCCAAGGTGCTTAACAAGAGCGATATCAATAAAAACATTTTTGACACTGAGCCACAGAAGGAGATATCAGGACAGATGACCAAAAGCTTGGTCAAAGAGGTAGAACATAACCTAAGTGCATAAGAATTAGGAGCAGGAGTAGGCCATATAGTCCTTCGAGCCTGCTCTGCCATTCAATAAGCTTATGGCTGATCTTTGACCTCAACTGCACTTTCCTGCCCGTAAGCCATTTAGGACTGAGATGAGGAGGAATTTCTTCACCCAGAGAGTGGTGAACCTGTGGAATTCTCTGCCACAGAGGGCGGTGGAGGCCAATTCATTAAATATATTCAAGAAGGAGTTGGATATATTTCTTAAGGCTAAAGGGATCAAGGGATATGGGGAGAAGGCAGGGACAGGGTACTGAATTTGGATGATCAGCCATGATCTCATTGAATGGCGGAGCAGGCTCGAAGGGCCGAATGGCCTACTCCTGCTCCTATCTTCTATGATTCTATGTTTATCCCCATATCCCTTGTTTCCCCATGAGTCCAAAAATCTATATCTCAGCCATGAATATACTCAAAGACTCAGCATTCACAGCCCTTTAGGGTAGAAAATTCCAAAGATTCACAACCCTCTGAGTGAAGAAATTCCTCCTCATCTCAGTCTTAAATGTCCGACCCCTTATTCTGAGACTATGCCCCCTAGTTCTAGACTCTCCAGCTAGGGGAAACAACCTCTCGGCATCTACCCCCTCAATCCCCCTCTTCCCCAGAGAGCTGTGGAGGCTGGGTCGTTGAATATATTTAAGGTGGAGATAGACGAATTTTTGAAAGGTAAGGGAGTCAAGAGTTATGGGGAGCGGGCAGGGAAGTGGAGTTGAGGCCAAGATCAGATCAGCCATGATCTTATTGAATGGCGGAGCAGGCTCGAAGGGCCAAATGACCTACTCCTGCTCCTATATCTTTTGTTCTTATGTTAATCTTATATGTTTCAATGAGATCACCTCTCATTCTTCTAAACTACAGAGAGTATAGGCCCAATCTAATCAATCTCTCCTCATGGGACAACACTCTCATCCCAAGGATCAATCTAGTGAACCTTCGTTGCACCACCTCTAAAGCATGTATATCCTTTCTCAGATAAGCAGACAAATACTCTGCACAGTACTCCAGGTTCTTAGTAAAGCTCAGTACAATTGTAGTAAGACTTCTTTACTCTTGTACTCCAACCTCCTTGCAATAACGGCCAACGTGCCATTTGCCTCCCTAATTGCTTGCTGTACCTGCATGCTAACTTCCTGTGTTTCCTGTACGAAGACACCTAAATCTCTCTGAACACCAAAATTTAATAGTTTATCACCATTTAAAAAATATTCAGTTTTTCTATTCTTCCTACCAAAGTGAATAACCTCACACTATACTCCATCTGCGACCTTATTGCCCACTCATTTAATCTGTCTATATCCCTTTGCAGGCTCTGTGTTCTCCTCACAGCTTACTTTCCCACCTAGCTTTGTATCATCAGCAAACATGCATATATATTACTTGATCCCTTCAATAAGTCATTAATATAAATTGTAAATAGCTGAGGCCCAAGCATTGCGGCACCCCACTAGTTGCAGCCTGCCAACCTGAAAATGACCCGTTTATCCCTACTCTCTGTTTTCTGTCCATTAACCAATCCTCTATGCATGCTAATATATTACCCTTAACCCCATGAGCTCTTATCTTGTGTAGCAACCTTTTATGTGGCACCTTATTGAATGCCTTTTGGAAATCCAAATATACTACATCTACTGGTTCCCCTTTATTTACCCTGCTAGTTACATCCTCAAAAAACTCTGATAAATTTGTTAAACACGATTTCCCTTTCATAAAACCATGTTGACTCTGCCTAATCATATTATGATTTTCTAAGTGCTCTGTTACCACTTCCTTAACAATGGATTCCAGCATTTTCCCGACGACTGATGGCAGGCTAACTGCCCTGTAGTTCCCTGTTTTCTCTCTCCCTCCTTTCTTGAATAGTGGGGTTACATTTGCTACCTTCCAATTCGCTGGGACTGTTACAGAATCTAGGGAATTTTGGAAGATCACAACCAGTGCATCCACTATCTCTGCAGTCACCTCTTTTAGAACTCTAGGTTGTAGGCCATCAGGCCCTGGGGATTTGTTGGCTTTTAGTCCCATTAGTTTCTCAAGTACTTTTTCTCTACTGATACTAATTACTTTAAGTTCCTCATTTTATTAGCCTCTTGGTTCCCCACTATTTTTGGTATGTTTTTTGTGTCTTCTACTGTGAAAACAGAACATTTTTGCTGAAATTCTGTGCCATTTTCTTATTCCCCATTATAATTTCTCCTGTCTTAGCCTCTAAGGGATCAATGCTTACTTTTGCTACTCTCTTCCTTTTTACATACTTTTAGAAGTTCTTACAATCTGTTTTTATATTTCTTGCTAGTTTACTCTCATTTTATTTTATCCCTTTTTCTCAATATTTTGGTGATCCTTTGCTGGTTTCTAAAGCTCTCCCAATCCTCAGGCTTACTACTATTTTTCACAACATTATAAGCCTCTTCTTTAAATCTAATACTATCCTTAACTTCTTTAGTTAGCCACGGATGGATCACTTTTCCCGTGGAGTTTTTATTTCTCAATGAATGTATATTCATTGAGAATTGTGGAATATTTCTTTAAATGTTTACCACTGCTTTTCTACCATCATACCTTTTAAGCTAATTTCCCAATCTACCTTAGCTAACTCACCCCTCATACCTATGTAATTGGTTTCATTTAAATTTAAGGCTCTCATTTCTGACTGAAGTATTTCACTCACAAACTCAATGTGAAATTTTATCATATTGCGATCACTTTTCCCCCAGAGGATCCTTTACTATGAGATTTCTAATTAACCCTGTCTCATTACACAATACAAGATCTAAAATAGTTTGTTGCCTGGTTAGTTCCATGACGTATTGTTCTAGGAATGTCTCGAATGCATTCCATGAACTCGCCCTCGAGACTACCTTTGCCACTTTGATTTGCCCAGTCTATATGAAGATTAAAGTCCCCCATGATTATTGTATTACCTTTGTTACAAGCTCCTGTTATTTGTTGATTAAGGTTTTAAGGAGCATCTTAAAGGAGGAGAGAGAGGTAGAGTGGTGGAGAGATTTAGGGAGGGAATTCCAGAGCTTAGGGCCAAGGCAAGTGATAGCACGGTTGCCAATGCGGAGTGATTAAAATCTGGAATGCGCAAGAGGCCAGAATTGGAGGCATGCAGAGATCTCGAAGGCTAGTGGGACTGGAAGAGGTTACAGAGATAGTGAGGGGCAAGACCAGGGAGCAATTTGAAAACAACGATGAAGATTTTAAAATTGAAGCATTGTCGGACAGGGAGCCAGTGTAGGTCAGCAAACACAGGGGTGATGGGTGAACAAGACTTGGAGTGAGTTAAGATACAATTTTATGTAGCGTGGAAGATGGGAGGCCGGCCAGGAGAGCATTGGAATAGTCAAGTCTAGAGGTAATAAAGGCATGGATGAGGTTTTCAGCAGCAGATGGGCTGAGGCAGGGTCGAGCGATGTTATGGAGGTGGAAGGAGGCAGTCTTGGTGATGGAGAGGGTATGTGGTCGGAAGTTCATCTCGGGGTCAAGCACAAGATCAAGGTTGCGAACCATCTGGCTCAGCGTCAGACAGTTGCTAGGGATGGAAACAATGGCTGGGGAATGGAGTTTGTGTATTTTGTAATAGCATTTTTGATTCAAAATGATTATGCTTAAAAAAATTGTAAAGTTTAACAAAATAAATTACTGAAAGCAGAATTCAAAAAGCAATTTTAATGACTTTAGTATTCTATGAATTGCATATCTGGCATCTGATTGTGTACAATACCAAATCTAATGGGGAAGGGTGATTCTCATGCCCTCTGTGTAACAGCATGGAAAAGGGAACAGTGACACTTGATTGGTCTGGGGGTACTTTGCAATATTATCTGACAAAAAGGAGTCCTCGTGGAGGACCTGGGGAAGGAAAAGGAATCTGCCACTATATTAACAGACCTATCAACGTCTACCCCTTTCCCATCAGAAAGATGCATTCATACACAGAAGGTAGTCAGTCAAAATGAACTCAGATGAGCACCTTACATTTCACCTAATCAAAGAGACTTCCATTTC
Source organism: Somniosus microcephalus (assembly GCF_052327205.1). Classification (NCBI taxonomy): domain Eukaryota; kingdom Metazoa; phylum Chordata; class Chondrichthyes; order Squaliformes; family Somniosidae; genus Somniosus; species Somniosus microcephalus. The sequence goes on along the minus strand of NC_140993.1, from coordinate 115,723,344 downwards.
TTTGGAAAAGCCTTGTCAGAACAAAGAACAAATGTAAGATATCACACAACACCAGGTTATAGTCCAACAGCTTTATTTGAAATCACAAGCTTGTGATTTCAAATAAAGCTGTTGGACTATAACCTGGTGTTGTGTGATATCTTACATTTGTCCACCTCAGTCCAACTCCGGCATCTCCACACCAGAACAAAGAACATTAGTGCAAACAATTTTTTTGTCTGCTTACTAATTACTTCCATTGTGATTTACCACAATACCACTAACTGTTGCGTGCTCTTTAAAACCTACCTTGCTGCTTTTCCTACATGCTCCCAGAGTTGAAGAGTCATTGAGTTGGCTGAGTTCCTGCAGGAGCCTCTGTGGATGGAGATGGCCTTCATTGTAACTCAAAGGGATCTGCTGCAAGCTGTGTCTTTTATGCTGTTGAAGGGCAGGTTGGATCTGGCTTCCTTCTGTTGCACGTGCAAGCATTTGAGAGGGTGTGTGCACATATTGCATTGCTTTGACCACACATCGGCTAGGCTATTAGTGCTAGGCATTGGCTCTGATTGACCATTGATCAGATAATTGAAGCTGTGATTGACGTGTGATGAAGATCATGTCCATTGTGCCCCTTAGTGGGCGGAATCCGCATTGCGACTGGGAGGAGCTCTTCGGCCACTGGGAGAAGGCGATTGAGGAGGATTCTTGCGATGACTTTCCCTGTGGCAGACAGCAGGGAAACTCCTCTGTAATTACCACAATTGGACTTGTCACCTTTCTTGAAGATGGTCACAATTACGGCATCTCTGAGATCCCCTGGCATGCTCTCCTCCTTCCAGATTAGAGAAATGAGTTCATGAATTCGTGCCAGTAGTGCTTCTCCGCCATAATTTAATGCCTTGGCGGGGATTCCACCTGTCCCTGAGGCCTTGTTATTCTTCAGCTGCCGGGATGGCCTTTTCAACCTCATGCTGGGCTGGGGTTGTGCTGAGATGGTGGCGGATAGCATGCTGTGGGATGGAGTTGAGGGCACTCGCGTCGAAGACAGAGTCGCGATTAAGGAGATCTTCGAACTGCTCCTTCCAGCGGGCACTGACTGCCTCTCTGTTCTTGATGAGTACTTCTCCGTTCTTGGCTCACAGTGGGGTAGGGCCTTGGGTGCTTGGGCTGTAGATGGTCTTGACTGCGCTAAAGAATCCACGCACGTCGTGGTTGTCGGCTGGCTGCTGGATCTCCTGCGCTTTCTCCACCCACCATCTGTTCTTTAGGTCGCGAGTTTTTTGTTGGACCTCAGCCTTCAGGCTTCTGTAGAGCTGCTTTCTTGCTCTCGAGTTCTGTTGCTGTTTCCAGAAATGCAGGGAACAGCACCAACCGCTGTACATGGCCTTCTTTGATCTCACAAAGGCCTTTGACACTGTCAACCGTGAGGGATTATGGAGTGTCCTCCTCAAATTTGGCTGCCCTCAAAAGTTTATCACCATCCTCCGCTTGCTTCACGACGACATGCAAGCCGTGATCCTGACCAACGGTTCCACCACAGACCCAATTCACGTACGAACCGGGGTCAAACAAGGCTGTGTCATCGCACCAATGCTTTTCTCGATCTTCCTTGCTGCAATGCTCCATCTCACCCTCAGTAAGCTCCCCACTGGAGTGAAGCTAATGTACAGACAAATGGGAAACTGTTCAACCTCCGTCGCCTCCAGACCAGATCCAAGGTTGTCCCATCCTCTGTTGTCGAATTATAGTATGCAGACGACGCTTGCGTCTGCGCTCACTCGGAGATCGAATGCCAAACCATCGTCAACACCTTCACCGAAGCGTACGAGAGCATGGGCCTTACACTAAACATCCGTAAGACAAAGGTCCTCTACCAACCTGCCCCCGCCACACAGTACTGCCCCCCGATTATCAAAATCCACGACAAGGCCTTGGACAACGTGAACCACTTTCCATACCTCGGGAACCTACTGTGAACAAGGGCAGACGTGGATGACGAAGTCCAACACCGCCTTCAGTGTGCCAGTGCAGCCTTCGATCGCCTGAGGAAAAGAGTGTTTGAAGACCAGGACCTCAAACCCGGCACTAAGCTCATGGTCTACAAAGCAGCAGTGATACCCGTCCTGCTGTATGCCTCAGAGACATGGACCATGTACAGCAGGCACCTCAAAGCACTGGAGAGGTACCACCAACGCTGCCTCCGCAAGATCCTGCAAATCCATTGGCAGGATAGGCGCACCAATGTCCGTGTTCTTGCTCAGGCCAACATCTCCAGCATCGAAGCTTTGACCACGCTCGTTCAGCTCTGATGGATGGGTCACATTGTCCGCATGCCTGATACGAGACTCCCAAAACAAGTGCTCTACTCGGAGCTCCGGCACGGCAAGAGAGCCCCAGGTGGGCAGAGGAAACGCTTCAAGGACACCCTCAAAGCCTCCTTGAAAAAGTGTAACATCCCCACCGACACCTGGGAATCCCTGGCCCAAGACCACACAAAGTGGAGGAGAAGCATCCGGGAAGGCGCCGAACACTTCGAGTCTTCGCCCTGAGCAAGCGGAAGCCAAGCACAGGCAGCCCAAGGAGTGCACGTCAACCCAAGCACCCCACCCACCTGCCCCTTCAACCACCGTCTGCCCCACCTGTGACAGAGACTGTAGGCCCCGCATTGGACTCATCAGTCACCTGCGAACTCATTTTTAATGTGAAAGCAAGTCATCCTCGGTTCCGAGGGACTGCCTAAGAAGAAGAAGCTGTGATATATATAGCTGTGTATTCCAACCCCAATTGTTTGGAGCTTGGATGAAACAACCCTCTCCATTCAGGCACTCAAAACTTATGGCAGCAATCACAACAACCATGTCAGAAGGTATGTATGGTCTGTGGGCTCTGCTGTAGGGGCATGTGCTGGCTGTAGATGTTGTCAGAGCAGCTATATGCTCAAGCTTGGACTAAAGTGCTGCACATCCATCCATCATGGTACTGCAGATGTGGAACTTTATCATTTGCTTTCTTTCTGGCAAATCATCCTCAGTACCTGTACATATATTTGATGCCCCTCACACATCCTTGTTTTAAAAGCTGACGTAAGATCTGTATCTTGAGGCTTGTCGGCCAAACATCTCTTCACTGTTCGGCCAACAACGTCTGCCTTATTTTGCATCCTGGATCCCCCTGCCTACTTGTGCTCGATCTGTTCATTACCCTTTGCGTCACTATCTAATGGCCCGTGGGTGCAAGTAGCTAAAGTGGTACTTGGGAGGAAGAAGGTGAATGATGGCTCAGGGGATGAAGTGCTAGCAGGCCTGAAGCAGAGGGGCCTGGATGCTGCATATCTTCCTCATTGGAATGAGATACCTAGAAGAGGACAAGAGAAAGAGACATAAGAATGGGTTGCTGAGCAGCTCAGTTGAATGTGGGTTGCAGTTGAAAGAATGATATTGTGGTTTTATTATCGAATTCACTGTTACATTATGACCAGGGATGAGGGACTTCAGTTATGTGGAGAGACTGGAGAAGCTGTGGTTGTTCTCCTTAGAGCAGAGAAGGTTAAGAGGAGATTGACAGAAGTGTTGAAATCATGATAGAGTAAATAAAGAGAAACTGTTTCCAGTGACAGAAGGGTCGTTAACCAGAGGACCGGCTTGATGAACCAGATGGTCTTTACCTGTCCATCATTGTTTGTATGTATCTGGAAAACACTGCCTGAAAGGGTGGTGGAAGCAGATTCAATAGTAACTTTCAAAAGGAAATTGGATAAATACTTGAAGGGAAAATTTTTCACAGGGCTGTCAGGAAAGAGCAGGGGTGTTGGATAGCTCTACCAAAGAGGCTGCACAGGCACGATGGACCGAATAGCCTCCTTCTGTGCTGTATCATACTACGATACTTTACTATATTTATACCTCTCTAGTGAACTGGCTGAAGATAAAAATGGCATCCCAAAACATTTTTGAAACAAAAATAGTGATTTGGTTAAATGAAATAATAACAGAAAATGCTGGAAACACTCAGCGGGTCAGGCAGCATCCGTGGAGAGAGAAACAGAGTTAACATTTGAGGTCTGTGACCCTTCTGTTTTGTTTATTGATAGGTTTTCCTGCCCATAGTTATTGAATCTGTTGCTCTTCATAGGAATACAAAATAGTTACTAAATTCTGATTTGTTGCTCTTTGTAGGAATACAAAATTTGAGCCAATCAGATCGAAATGTGACACAGAAATTGAAGTACAATGGTAAAGTGTGATGGACAAAATGATGCCGAGGTGTGACAGACAGAACAGCATGCTAGTGCCATTTTTGTTGTATTAAAATGATCGATTTTGGATAAGCGAGCACATAAATTGCGAACTTGTACACCAATGTGACCAAATCACCAAGAGCTATTTTTTTTGCTGAGTTACGGTATAAGCTGGTGTAATTTGGGTGGGTGAGCAAGAAAAGTCGGGTGGAGAGCTGTCATCTGCGGTCCCCTGTCATCCAAAGCCATTCCTGGGATTTTCTCCCAGAAATGAGGTTGGACATTTAGGGGGAGAAATTTGGTTGGTTAGCGCCTCCCGTTGGCACCTCCGGGGGGCGCTAACGGGCCGCTAACTACTTACCACCTGGGCGCGGCAATGTCAGTGCCGCCCGCGAAATTCACCTGGCGCTTTGCGGTGGCGCTAAACGCTACCGACATGATCTCCTGTGCCCGGTGATCGTGATGTCATCCAGCCGTGCATCGCTTCGGTAGCACCCTGGACAAGAAATTCATTTTCGCCCCCTGCCTCAGCGCCTGCCGTTAGGAACAGCAGGTAGAAGAGGCGGTTTGCAGTCGGCTGGGAGCGCTATTTAAAGGCAGCACTTCCTGTTTTTTCTGTCGGCAAACAATGCCACCTTGTCACTTTGACAGATGCAGACAGGCGTTTTGACCCATTTGAGGTTTCCCTGCTTGAAGGAGTTTTGCTTCTGACAAAAATTTATCAGGTTCATTTGTCTTACTTTTGATACTGCAACATTTCCAACTCTTAATGGGGGTTTTACTGGCACGGGACCTCGCCCTCCAGCTTCACTGTCAGAGGCAGCGGAGGCAGAGAGAAAGATTGGAAAATGTGGCCAGAGAGAAGGCGGCCAACAGGGTTCTCAACAGGAGACTTTACCCTCCCAGGGTATTCTGGGAGCAGTTCTCCTACATTCATCTGTCAGAGGAGCAGTGCCTTAGAAGGCTCCGCTTCAGCAAGGAGGTGGTCACAGAGCTCTGCTACCTCCTGCAGCCAAAGCGCCAGCCTCAGGACCCCCAGGGCGTCTCAGTGCCAGTGAAGGTCACAGTCGCTCTCAACTTCTATGCCAGCGGCTCCTTCCAAGCTTCAACAGGGGATATTGCAAACATTTCACAGTTCGCCATCCATTGCTGCATCCAGGAGGTCACAGATGCTCTGTACAGAAGGAGAAGGGAGTACATCTCATTTCCCATGACCAGAGACAAACAGCATGAATGCTCATGTGGCTTTGCAAGGATAGCGGGCTTCCCCATGGTTCAGGGCGCAATTAACTGCATCCACGTGGCATTGCGGGCACCTCATCACAATGCAGAGATGTTCTGCAACCACAAAGGCTACCATTCTCTGAACGTGCAGTTGGTGTGCAACCACAGACAGCGCATCCGCGCCGTCAATGCCCGCTATCCTGGCAGCAGCCACAATGCATTCATCGTGTGACAGACTGGTGTCCCAGTACTGTTCCAACCACCACATGAAGCCCGTGGCTGGCTGCTTGGAGACAAGGGTTATCCACTCGCCACCTGGTTGATGACATCCCTCTGCAAACCCAACACCCCTGCTCAGCACGCATACAATGAGAGCCATAGTGCCACCAGGAACCTGATTGAACAGACTATTGCCATGCTAAAGCAACGGTTCCACTGCCTTGACCGCTTTGGAGGAACCCTGCAGTACTCTCGTGATCGATTCTCCGTTTTCATTGTTGTGTACTGTTTGCTGCACAACCTGGTCATTCTGAGGGCCCAGCCATTGCCACCAGGGATTGCAGATCCACCTCAGGAGGAGGAAGAGGGAGCGGAGGCGGAGGAGGAGGAGTGGCACCAACGTAGGAGGGAGCCACTCAAATGTTGCTTCTGCAAGGGCCGTTCGTGAACGCCTCATTACACAGCGCTTACAATAAATGAGATAGCAGATGGCATTTGCATAGAAAAACCACATCATTACAGCCAGCTCGCAAACCCTATGACCGGGCAAAGCTCAAATGAGAAACATGACAAAATTTGCTACGTCGAAATAAACATTTATTATTCTGCACAACTCTCTCTTACCAAGCACAACCAATAATAAACACAACAATTTATGAACAAACACAACTGGTTCTTAGCAAAAGGAACTATTTCTTACCAAACTGAACAATATATTTACAAACACATCAACTTTTGTACACACTCACCCCATTTACTGTTAAAATGTTATTTACTGGGCCTTCTTCAATGATTTCCCTCCTCTTTGCAATTCCCCCCTCCCAACCCTACTGCTCCTCTGTAATGTGGCCCCAGTGGCTGCAGCAAGGCTGGCGGAAGGCTGCTGAGTCTGGGAGCCAGAGACTGCAGATGGCCTTGCAGGATGCCCTCGACCAGCTCTGGGAAGGCTCGGCTGCAGATTGCACCACCTCAGCATGGCCGGCAGCAGTCTGGGCTGGTTGGGTTACAGGCTGTGGCAAGTGCAATGGCAGAGTGGCAGTGGTGGGAGCAGGAATGCTGTCATCCTGCGAGAGGACAGCACCTTCTTGCTCGACCGATACACTGCCACCCCCCTGGGGCAGAACCACAGCATCTGGAGCAATGGCTGGCCATGAGAACCCCGGTGGACAGTGGGCAACCATGGCAGCAGTCAGCGCTTGCGTGGCATCAATCTGAAACTGCATGAGAGCAGTCTGAGATTGGATGCTACCAACCACTGACTTCATTACAGCACTAAACCGTTGCGTTGCCTCGGCCTGTGCTACGATAGCTGCTGCCACCTCACCCATGACACGCAGCAAGACAACCATCCTCTGCAAAGTGCCAAGGATGAGCTCGAAGGTTTGCGCAGAGATGAGAGCAATGCTGGAGGCGAACTCCTCCACGCTCCTAGCCAGTGCATCCATGCTCTCGGGCACCCTTGCCATTGCACCCATGAGCTCCGTATGCATGCTTATCACCTGTGTGGTCATCACCTCGACATCAAGGTCCTCATCTGAGTCCTTTGCAGCAGAACTTGTGCGTGCACTCACCCTCCGGGGAGATGGCATCCGAGCTTCCCTTTCCCCATGGCGTTGCTGCAGCCCGCTGGGTCCTGGAGCTTCACCCACATCAGAGCCATTTCTTCTGTTCCCTTCCAGCGACCACGTGGCCCCATTATCGGATGTCTCGCCCTCGGGAGGCACAGGCAGTGAGGCTCCGGCTTGGTGTTCCTCCTCCTCTCCCACTTTGCTGCCACTGGGAGGCTGAGGGACAGGCTGGTCAGATGGTGGCTGATTATCTGAAAGCATTAAGGCACAAGAGTGGGTTTAACGTCAGGAGAGGGGGGCAGGAAGGAAGCAAGGAATGGAGACAGTATACTTAGATGGAAAGTGGGAAGGGCTTTTGTTGTGAGGGGGAGTGGTATGAGAGAAGAGGGAGAGGTGATGAACATACCATTGTCCCCTAAGGGGGTCGACCTCTCCGACTGCCACAGCGCCCACGACCTGGGCCGCAGTGGTGCTGCGCACCCGCTCCTCCAGATCTGTAAGGGTGTGCAGTGCCGCCTGACCTCCTCCCGTGCATTGCTGCTTCCTCCTGTTATGAGCAAGCTTGGCCTGCAAAAAAAAGGACAACGTATGAGTGTGTAGCCATATGTTTGGCAGATGTGCTTATCATAGTTCAATAGCTGTTAATATATACAAGGCGTGAGATGTGGATGTGACGTTTAGTAAGTGGGCATAGTTGGTGGGTGAGTGTTGGGGATTTGGCGGTTTATACCGTCTGCACAGAGTGAGGTTGAGATGGTGGGATGCAGAGGTTTTTGAAGCATGTACTTACCCTGACCACCCGAGTGAGGTCGTGAACTTTTTGTGGCACTGGCTGTGAGTCCTTTGGACCACGCTTCTGGCCGAGACATACTGGGCCACCTCCCTCCACATCCTCCTGAACTCCTGCGGCTATGGCCTCCTGCCAGTGTCTGGGAACAGCACTGCCCGTCGGCCTCCCACTGCCGGAACCAGTGCCTCCAATGCCTGGTTGCTGAACTGGCGAGCTCTCTCCCTGGGCCTCTGAACAGCCATGAGATTTGTGGTTGATGGATTGCAACTCTTTGCAGGCTCAGGTCACAAGCAGCAATGATCAGAGTGAGGCTATGCAGCATGATTGAGCCTCCCCTTTAAGAACTGGAAGGCGCCAGTCTGTCTGAGTACTTGTAATTGACAGCACCTGAACTTGAGTAGCGCTCTGTGGTAGCGCCCCACTCCCCGACATTAAGAGAAGTGTGTAGCGCTTGAAGGACAGGATAAATCTTCATTTAGAAAGACACAGATTAATCAAGAATAGTCTGCACAGATTTGTTAAGGGAAGGTTGTGTCTGACAAACTTGATTTAATTTTTTGAGCAGGTAACAAGGAGGGTAGATGAGGGTAATGCGTTTGATGTAGTTTATATGGACTTTAGCAAGGCTTTTGATAAGCTTCCACATGGCAGACTGGTCCTGAAGTTAAAAGCCTATGGGATCCAGGGCAAAGTGTCAAGTTGGATTCAAAACTGGCTCGGAGACAAAAAGCAGATGGATGTTTTTGTGACTGGAAGGCTGTTTCCAGTGGGGTCCCGCAGGGCTCAGTATTAAGTCCCTTGCTTTTTGTGGTATATATCAATGATCTAGACTTGAATATAGTGGGTATGGTTAAGAAGTTTGCAGATGATACTAAAATTGGCTGTGCGGTTGATACTGAAGAAGGAAGCTGTAGACTGCAGGAAGATATCAATAAATTGGTCAGGTGGGCAGAACAGTGGCAAATGGAATTCAATCCGGAGAAGTGTGAGGTAATGCATTTGGGAGGGCTAACAAGGAAAGGGAATACACATTAAATAGTAGGACACTGAGTAGTGTAGAGGAACAAAGGGACCTGGGAGTACATGTCCACAGATCACTGAAGGTAGCAGGCCAGGTAGATAAGGTGGTTAAGAAGGCATACGGAATGCTTGCCTTTATTAGCCTTGGCATAGAATACAAGAGCAGGGAGGTTATGCTTCAACTGTATAAAACACTAGTTAGGCCTCAGCTAGAGTACTGCATGCAGTTCTGATCAGCACATTACAGGAAAGATGTGATTGCACTCGAGAGGGTACAGAGGAGATTTACGAGGATGTTGCTGGGAGTAGAGAATCTTAGCTATGAGGAAAGACTGGATAGGTTGGGTTTGTTTTCCTTGGAACAGAGGAGGCTGAGGGGAGACCTTATTGAGGTATATAAAATAATGAGGGGCATAGATAAAGTGGATAGAAAGAATCTATTTCCCTTAGCAGAGGGGTCAAAAACCAGGTGGCACAGATTTAAAGTAATTGGTGGAAGGTTTAGAGGGGATTTGAGGGGAAATTTCTTCACCCAGAGGGTTGTGGGGGTCTGGAACTCACTGCCTGAAAGGGTGGTAGAGGCAGGAACCCTAACCACATTTAAAAAGTACTTGGATGTGCACTTGGGATGCTCTAACCTGCAGGGCTACGGACCAAGAGCTGGGAAGTGGGATTAGGCTGGATAGCTTTTTGTTGGCTGGCGTGGACACGATGGGCTGAAATGGCCTCCTTCCATGCAGTAACTTTCTATGATTTAGCGCTCCACTTCCCTCTAAAAAACTGAATGTTGCGGTCGCTGGCGCTAATTAGTTTGCGCCCAGGTGATGTTAGCACCCCAAAATGGTCGATACCGAATTTTTCCCCCTTAATCTATTTTGTATTACAATGAAACACAAGTGATGGGACTGATAAAGTATGACATATTTCTCTTTATTTGCACCTTAGCAGCACAGGGTACAAGGAACACCTGCAGGAGAGGTTTTAAATGGCTACTTTTCCTAGTGCAGAGCAATCAACTGCATCAGTCATAAATTTAAATTTGAAGATGAAAAATATTTTCTGATTTTCGGTTGACCTCACCGGTTGTGCTATGCTGCTGCACGACAATATAGCAATTTCTCTTCCCCTCCCACCTGAGGCCGGCTCCTCAGTGGTGCTGTCATGGCCTGGGCACCCGCTTAAGTTAAATGAGTTGACGGCACAAATAGATACAAATGGATATGATCTGATCGCCATTACAGAGATGTGGTTGCAAGGCGACCAGGGCTGGGAACTGAATATTCCAGGGTATATGATAATTCGGAAGGATAGAAAGAAAGGAAAGGGAGGTGGGGTGGCTTTGTTGGTAAAAGATGGGATCAGTACAATGGTGAAAAGTGATAATTGGCTCAGAAGATCAAGATGTAGAATCAATTTGGGTGGAGATAAAAAATAATAAGGGGAAAAAGTCTGGTGGGTGTAGTCTACAGGCTCCCGAACAGTAGCAATGCTGTTGGACAGAGTATAAATCAACAGATAATGGAAGCTTGTAAAAAAGGTACTGTAATAATCAAGGGTAATTTTAATCTCCATATTGATTGGACAAATCAAATTGGCCATGGTAGCCTGGAGGAGGAGTTCATAGAGTGCATCCGGGATGTTTTCCTAGAACAGTATGTAATGGAACCAACCAGGGAGCAAGCTATCTTGGATCTGGTACTATGTAATGAGACAGAATTAATAAATTATCTCAAAGTAAAGGATCCTCTAGGAAAGAGTGATCATAGCATGGTTGAATTTCAAATTCAGTTGGAGGGTGAGAAAGTTGTATCTCAAACCAGCGTCCTGATCTTAAACAAAGATAATTATAATGGCATGAGGGCAGAACTGGCTAAACTGGACTGGAAAAACAAATTAAAGGGTAAGAAAGTTGAAATGCAGTGGCGGACATTTAAGGAGATATTTCATAACTCTCAACAAAAATATATTCCAGTGAGAAAGAAAGATTTAAAAAGAAGAGAGCACCATCCGTGGCTAACTAAGGAAGTAAAGGATAGTATCAAATTGAAAACGAAGGCATACAATGTTGCCAAGATTGGTGGGAGACCAGAGGATTGGGAAATTTTTAAAAACCAGCAAAGGATGACTAAAAAAATAATAAAGAGAGAGAAGATGAATTATGAGAGTAAGCTGGCAAGAAACATTAAAACAGATAGTAAGAGCTTCTGCAGGTATATGAAAAGGAAGAGGGTAGCTAAAGTAAACATTGGTCCCTTAGAGGATGAGAATGGGGAATTAATAATGGGGAACGGGGAAATGGCAGAGACTCTGAACAAATATTTTGCATCTGTCTTCAGTGTAGAAGACACTAACAACATCCCAATAATGGATAATCAAGGGGCCACAGGGAGTGGGGAACTAAAGACAATCACTATCACTAAGGAAATAGTACTCGGTAAAATAATGGGACTAAAAGACGACAAGTCCCCTGGACCAGATGGCCTGCATCCCAGGGTCTTAAAAGAAGTGGCTGCAGAGATGGTGGATGCATTGGTTGCAATATACTAAAATTCCCTGAACTCTGGAGAGGTTCCAGTGAATTGGAAAACCGCTAATATAACACCCTTATTTAAGAAAGGAGGGAGACTGAAAGCAGGAAACTATAGACCAGTTAGCCTAACATCTGTTGTTGGGAAAATGCTTGAGTCCTTCATTAAGGAAGCAGTAGCAGGGCATTTAGAAAAACATACAGCAGTCAAACAGAGTCAGCATGGTTTTAGGAAAGGGAAATCATATTTAACAAATTTGCTGGAGTTCTTTGAGGATGTAACAAGCAGGGTGGACAAGGGTGAGCCAGTGGATGTGGTGTATTTGGATTTCTAGAAGGCATTCGATAAGGTGCCACATAAAAGGTTACTGCATAAGATAAGAGCTCACAGTGTTGGGGGTAATATATTAGCATGGATAGAGAATTGGCTAACTAACAGAAAGCAGGGAGTCGGGATAAATGGGTCATTTTCTGGTTGGCAAACGGTAACTAGTGGGGTGCCACAAGGATCGGTGCTGGGGCCCCAACTATTTATAGTCTACATTAATGATTTGGATGAAGGGATTGAGTGTAGCCAAGTTTGCAGAAGATACAAAGATGGGTGGGAAAGCAAGTTGTGCAGAGGACACAAAGAATCTACAAAGGAATATAGATAGGCTAGGTGAGTGGGCAAACATTTGGCAGATGCAGTATAATGTGGGAAAATGCGAGGTTATCCACTTTGGCAGGAAAAATAAAAAAGCAAACTATTATTTAAATGGAGAGAGATTACAAAATGCTACAGTTCAGAGGGACCTGGGGGTCCTTGTGCATGAAACACAAAATGTTAGCATGCAGGCAAATGGAATGTTGGCCTTTATTTCAAGGGGGTTGGAGTATAAAAGCAGGGAAGCCCTGCTACAGCTGTACAAGATATTGGTGAGACCACACCTTGAGTACTGCATACAGTTTTGATCTCCTTATTTAAGGAAGGATATACTTGCATTGGAGGCAGTTTAAAGACGATTCACTAGGTTAATTGCAGAGATGAGGGGTTAGACTTATGAGGAAAGGTTGAGCAGGCTGGGCCTATACTCATTGGAATTTAGAAGAATGAGAGGTGATCTTATCGAAACATATAAGATACTGAGGGGGCTCGACAGGGTAGCTGCAGAGAGGATGTTTCCCCTTGTGGGGAAATCTAGAACTCGGGGGCACAGTCTCAGAATAAAGGGTCACCCTTTTAGAACTGAGATGAGAAATTACTTCTTCTTTCAGAGGGTCATAAATTTGTGGAATTCTCTGCCCCAGAGAGCTGTGGAGGCTGGGTCATTAAATACATTTAAAGTGGAGATAGACATATTTTTGCAAGATAAGGGAGTGAAGGGTTATGGGGAGCGGCTGGGAAGTGGCTTTGAGCCCAAGATCAGCCATGATCTTATTGAATGGCAGAGCAGGCTCGAGGGGCCAATTGGCCTATTCCTGCTCCTATTTCTTATGTTCTTATGTTCTTAACTTAGTTAACTGACTCTGACCCTGGAAAATGGGTTGAGGTTAGGGCCGCACTGAAGGGGCAGGTGGTAGCCCAGCCCCGCTGACGATCTGCCTTCATTGCAGCAAAGAGGGAAATCTAGGCTGCAGTCTTTCAAACTTGAAGCAAACGCTATGTAGATCTTTTATATAAATCGGGGGAACAATTGGGTTGGTTAGCGCCTTCCGTTAGTGCCTCTAGGGGGTGCTAACGGAGCGCTAGCAACTTAGCGCCTGAGCATGGCAATTTTAGTGCCGCCCGCGAAATTGACCTGGCGCTTTGTGGTGGCGCTAAACACGACCGCCACAATCTCCTGCACCCAGAGATCGTGACGTCATCCAAGCGTGCAACTCCCGGACTGGAAATTGATTCTCGCCGCCTGCCGCTAGGAACGATAGGTAGAGGGGGGCGTTTTGCAGTTGGCAAGGAGCTGGGGGAGTGCGATTTAAAGGCGTGCGCATCCTGCTTTTTCTTGATGGCAAAATTTTTGGCATATGCAGGGTGAGAGGGAGAGAAACGTCTGGAGAGATTTAATGCTGTCCTACAAGGAGTTTGGGTCCTGAGCAATACTTTTCAGGTTCCTATTTCTCTGAGCTTCATATTTACCACATTTAGAAGATTAAATAAGAGCTGTACTAACTTGGGGCGTCATCCTCCAGCTTCACCTTCGGAGGCAGCAGAGGCACAGAGAGAGAGTGGCAAACGTGGCCAGAGGGAGGAGGGCCAACAGGCCCCTGCACAGGAGACCTCACCCTCCCAGGGTATTCCGGGTGCAATTCTCCTACATTCATTTGTCTGAGGAGCAGTGTTTCCGAAGGCTGCGCTTCAGCAAGGAGGTGGTCACTGAGCTCTGCCACCTCCTGCAGCCAGGTCTGCAGCCTCAGCTCAGGACCAGGACATCTCTGTCGGTGGCAGTGATGATGACGATGGCTCTGAATTTCTATGCCAGCGGCTCCTTCCAGGCTTCAACTGGGGACATAGCAAATATCTCCCAGTTCACTGTCCATTGTTGTAACTGGGAGGTCACAAATGCCCTGTACAAAAGGAGAAGAGAGTACATCTCTTTCCCCACGACCCGGGACAAGCAGCGTGAACGCGCATGTGGCTTCGCTAGGATTGCGGGCCTCCCCATGGTTCAGGGCGCCATTGACTGCACGCATGTGGCATTGCGGGCACCTCATGAAAATGCAGAGGTGTTCTGCAACTGCAAAGGCTTCCACTCTCTGACCATCCAGTTGTTGTGCGACCGCAGACAGCGCATCCTCGCCGTCAATGCCCGCTATCCTGGCAGCAGCCACGATGCTTTCATCCTGCGCCAGACTGGTCTCCCTGACCTCTTCCAACCACCGCATCAACCTCGTGGCTGGCTCCTCGGGGACAAGAGTTATCCACTCTGCACCTGGCTGATGATACTGTACCGCTCTGTAACCCCAACACTCCTGCTGAGCTTGCATACAATGAGAGCCATAGCGCCACCAGGAATCTCATTGAGCAGACGATCAGTGTCTTGAAGCAAGGGTTCCAGTGTCTTGACCACACTGGAGGAGCCCTGCAGTACTCTCCCTTTCAATGTTGTGTGCTGCATGCTTCACAACCTCGCAATTATGAGGACATGGCCATTGCCACCAGGGATTGGTGCACCACCTCAGGAGGAGGAAGAGGGAGAGGAGGAGGAACATAAGAACATAAGAAATAGGAGCAGGAGTAGGCCAATCGGCCCCTCAAGCCTGATCCGCCTTTCAATAAGATCATGGCTGATCTGATCCTAACCGCCAATCTACTATCACAGAACCATCTCCTGAATCTAACAGAATTAGACACACGAAATAGGAGCAGGATCAGGCTACACGGCCCCTGGGCCCGCTCCGCTACTCACAGGGCCATGACCGATCCAAACCTAGACTCATGTCCAAATTCCTGCCCGCTCCCCATAACCCTTTATTCCCTTTACTTCTAGGAAACTGTCTATTTCTGTTTTAAATTTATGTAATGATGTAGCTTCTACAGCTTTTTGGGGCAGCATATTCCATGGACCTACCACCCTCTGAGTGAAGTAGTTCCTCCTCATCTCAGTTTTGAAAGAGCAACCCCTTATTCTAAGACTATGCCCCCTAGTTCTAGTTTCACCCATCATCGGGAACATCCTCCCCGCATCCACCCGATCCAACCCCTTCACAATCTTATATGCTTCAATAAGATCGCCTCTCATTCTTCTGAACTCGAATGAGTAGAGTCCCAATCTACTCAACCTCTCCTCATATGTCTATCCCCTCATCCCCGGGATTAACCGAGTGAAGCTTCTTTGTACTGACTCGAGAGCAAGTATGTCTTTTCTTAAGTATGGACACCAAAACTGTATGCAGTATTCCAGGTGCAGTCTCACCAATACCTTGTACAACTGAAGCAATACCTCCCTATTTTTATATTCTATCCCCCTAGCAATGAAAGCCAACATTCCATTGGAAGAGGGAGAGGAGGAGGAGGAGAATGAAGAGGAGGATGAGCAGCAGCAACATGGGAGGGAGGCACTCAATGTTGCCTTTGTAAGGGCCGTCTGTGAACGACTGATAAGATACCACTTCTGACGAATGATGGAGAAGATTGCTTCTGGGATGAACAAGCACATCATCGCAAGCATCCCGCAGCCCCTATTGCCGGGCAAAGTTCCAATGAGTCAAATTAGCAAAGTTGTAAAGTTCCAATAAAATGTTTTATTTATCTGACAAACTGTCTCTTATGTATTCAGGACAAGCAATTACAAACAAACACAACAATTCATAAGCTAACAAAACTCGTTCTTACCACATCGAGATAAGCGTCAACACAGTAAATAAATATATTAAGATGAACATCAAACTTTGCCACAAACATTCCCCACATTTATTGCATAATTTTTACATTTCGGCCTTCGAGGGTGATCTCCATCCCCTGCGCACTTCCCCCCTTCCCACCCTAATACTTCTCCGTAATGTGGCCCCAGTGACTGCAGCAAGGCTGGCGGAAGGCTGCTGAATGTTGGATCCAGAGACTGCAGATGACCTTGAAGGACGCCCTCGACCAGCTCTAGGCCTGGAGGGCCTGGCTGCAAACTGCACCAACTCTGCATGGGCGGCAGCAGTCCGGGCTGACTGTGTTACAGGCTGTGGCAAGTGCAATGGCGAAGTGGCAGTGGTGGGAGCAGCAATGCTGTCATCCTGAGAGAGGACAGCACCTTCCTGCTCGACCGACACACTGCCACTCCCATGGGGCAGTACCTCAGCATCCGGAGCAATCTGCTCGAGCACAGATTGCTGGCCTGTTGCGGCACCGTGAAATCCCCAGTGGACTGTGGGCGACCCAGCGATGATGGCAGCAGTTAGCGCTTGCGTGACTTCAATCTGAGACTGCATGAGGGCAGTCTGACATTGGATGGCACCAGACAATGACTCGATTGCAGCACCAATCCATTGCATTGCGTTGGCCTGTGCTGTAATAGATCCTGCCACCTCACCCATTACACGCAGCATGGGCTCTGGTTCCCCATGGTCTCCCTCCAATTCAACCATCCTCTGCAACGAGGCAAGAATGGATTCAAGGGTTTGTGCACAGATGACAGCTGTGCTGCTGGCGGACTCCTCCACACTCGTAGCCAGTGCATCCATGCTGTCGGGCACCCTTGCCATTGCACCCATGAGCTCCGTATGCATGCTCAGAGCCTGAGTATTCATAGCCGCTATATCGAGGTCCTCATCCGAGTCCTGTGCAGCAGAACTCGTGCGTGTACTTGCCCTCTGGGGAGATGGCCCCCGAGCTTCCCTCCCCCCACCCCCCCCCCCCCAATGGTGTTGCTGCAGCCCGCTGGGTCCTGGAGCTTCACCCACATCAGATGCAAACCCCCTGCTCCCCTCCAGGAGACGTGTGGCCCCAGTGTCGGAAATGTCACCCTCGGGAGGTGCAGGTGGTGAGGCTCCGGCTACCTCTTCCTTCTCCTCTGGCACGTCGCTGCCACTGGGAGGCTGAGGGACAGGCTGCTCAGCTGGTGGCTCACTATTTGAAAGCAGGAAGGTACAAGAGTGGCTTTAACGTGAGGGCAGGGGGGCAGGAAGGGAGCAAGGACTGGAGACAGTTAGTTAGATTGAAAGTGTAAAAGGCTGGTGTTGTGAGGGGGATGTGGTATGAGAGAGGAGAGAAAGCTGATTAACATACCATTGCTGTTCCCAAGGGGGTCGACCTCTCCAACGGCCACAGCGCCTACTACCTGGCTCACAATGAGTGTGGACTTTCTCCTCCAATTCTGTGAGAGGGTGCAGCTTCGCCTGTCCTCCTCCTGTCTGGTGTTGCTCTCGGTGGTTATGTGAAAGTTTGGCCTGCAAGAAAAAGGACAGCATGTGAGTGAGTGTGCAGCCATGTGTTTGGCAGATGTGCCTACCATAGTTGAATAGCCATTAACGTGTGCAAGGTGTAGGATGTGCATGTGACTTTTATGAGTTGGCCATAGATGTTGGATGAATGTTGGGCATTTGGGTATTTACGCCGTCTGTGCACAGAGTGAGGTTGAGATGGTGGGATGTAGAGGTATTGAAAAGCAGGTACTCACCCTGACCACCTGAGTGAGGTCGTTGAACTTTTTACGACAATGTGTATGTGTCCTTTGCACCAGGCTCCGCGATGACGCATGCTGGGCTATCTCCCTTCAGACTCTTCTAAACTCGCGGGACAATGGCCGCCTGCCACTCTCTGGAAAGTGCATTGCCCATCGCCGTTCAACAGCGCCAACCAGAGCCACCGATGCATAGTCGCTAAAGCGCTGAGCTCTCTCCCTGGGCTGCTGAATATCCAACACAATTGTTTGAGGAATATCTGTAGGTGCTTGCAGGCCGAGGTCAAACGCTGCAATGAGCAGGGTGTGGCTATGCAGCAAAATGGACCCTCCCCTTTAAGAGCTGGACAGCACCAGTCTGAGTAATTGACATCGCCTGAGCTTCAGTAGCGTTCTGAGGTAGCGTCTAGCTCCCCAACGTTAGCGCCCCAAGAGAGGTGTGTAACGCTTGATTTAGAGTTCAAATCACCTCCAGGGGCGATGGAGATGAATTTCGCGGTTGGCGGCAATAATTAGCGCCGGGCGTTAAACTTTGCTCCCGGTCGATGTTAGCGCCCCAAAATGAACGATACCCAATTTTTCCTCCCAGATCTTTTTTAAGTTAACTCGGCTGGAAAGATATTGGAGTTGCAGATTGCACTTTGATACATATAACTAGTTGCCCGTTATATAGAACAGATACTTTTCTGGATGACTCCCTGAGATTTCTCTTTGTGTTGCTGTAGTTAATAACCAGAAATCAGGAATGAGCTTGAACAAATCCAGTAATCACGGAGAGCTACACTAGGAATGTAAATGTAGGTTGCCTGATAATGAAAAGCAATGCTGTGATACTGGACATCAGCTTAGACAATTTAAAAACAACATCTTTTTTGTCATTGCAGATCTTGCAATGGGTCTGGGTTTTATTTAACATTTAGAGTTTGCACAGTAAAATTGATATTTTCTGCACTTTGTGCATAATACAAAGAAAATCAAATTTGGCTCCATCGTGTGTGCATAATCAGTTTGTTAATTCTACTTATAATCAAGGGGTAATAATTCTTCCAGTTGCTATATGTAGCAACACTGTAAATGCATTTGTGAAATTATCTAGAGGATAATTTTAAGAGTCCATACTCCTGCTGGGGAGTGGACATCCACTGCTTAGAATTTTCCAACAATTCTTTTAATGGTGGGAACATGGACTCGTAAAATTACCCCCGACTGTTCAGTATTCTGAATGAAATTGTAAATATATTCTGTTATTAATACTGAAAAGATGTGATCTTCATAAAAATATTTATGATGTACTTTTGCAAAGCAACCTGAGGAATTCTTAACCTCAACCTTAGATTCTGCCTATTACTAATTTAACAAAATGTAATATTTATGGTTGGTTATGCAGTAAGTGATTGCGTTCCAGCCCGCTGTAATCAGCAAATGCAAGTGACAATATAGAGCTAAATTGAAGGCTGCAGCTATACAGCCACATTTGCTTTGTTGTGATGTGGTTTCTGCTTTACAAAGATGGTAGTATAGCTCCAACATCAGATCAGTGATGTGGTGCAATAAAGTAGCAGGACTGATATCCCGAGAATTGGCATTTTCAAACCCCTTTTACAGTTCTCACATAGTAACAGCTCTTTGTAGTAGGATCCTCTGGTCCCAATGCAACACCAATACCAGCTTCCTGGGCTTCCCATAGCCAATTACTACATAAGAACATAAGAAATAGGAGCAGGAGTAGGCCATTTAGCCCCTCAAGCCTGCTCCGCCATTCAATAAGATCATGGCTGATCTGATCTTCGCCTCAACTCCACTTTCCTGCCCACTCCCCATAACCCTTGACTCCCCTGTAGCTCAAATATCTGTCTAGCTACATATTATTACATAGTATTTACTGCAAAGAAACAGACCTTTTGGCCCAACAGGTCCATGCTCCACACGAGCCTCCTCCCACCCTTCTTCATTTAAACTCATCAACATGTCTTTCTATTCCTTTCTCTCTCTCGCGTTTATCCAGCTTCCCCTTAAATGCATCTATGTTAGTCGTTTCAACTACTCTTTGTGGTAGCGAGTTCCACATTCTAACCTCTCTCTGGGTAAAGACGTTTCTCCTGAATTCCCTATTGGATTTATAGTGACTATCTTATATTTATGGCCCCTAGTTCTGGTCTCCCCCGCAAGTGGAAACATCTGCTCTACATCTACCCTATCAAACCCTTTCATAATCTTAAAGACCTCTATCAGGTCACCCCCTCAGTCTTCTCTTTTCTAAAGAAAAGAGTCTCAGCCTGTTCAATCTTTCCTGATAGGTATAACCTCTCAGTTCTGGTATCATTCTAGTAAATCTTACATAAGAACATAAGAAATAGGAGCAGGAGAAGGCCATTTGGCCCCTCGAGCCTGCTCCGCCATTCAATATGATCATGGTTGATCTTCTACCTCAGTACCTCAGCTCCACTTTCCTGCACTATCCCCATATCCCTTGATTCCCTTAATATTCAAAGGAATGTATATTTGTTGTAAATTATGTATTAAATCTTTAAATGCTAGCCATTGCTTCTCTACCGTCATAACTTTTAATGTAGTTTCCCAATCTTCTTTGCACCCTCTCCAGTGCCTCTGTATCCTTTTTATAATATGGAGACCAGAACTGTTCATAGTATTCCAAGTGTGGTCTAACCAAGGTTCTCTACAAATTTAACATAACTTCTCTGCTGTTCAATTCTATCCCTCTAGAAATGAACCCCAGTGCTTTGTTTGCTTTTTTATGGCCTTATTAACCTGTGTCACTACTTTTGGTGATTTGCAGATCCCTTTGCTCCTCTATCCCATTTACATTGTATTTTCCAAGGAGTATGTGGCCTCCTTATTCTTCCTACCAAAATGTACCACCTCACACTTATTATCTATATTGAAGTTCATTTGTGAGGTAAACGCCCATTCTGCAAATTTATTAATGTCTTCCTGTATTTTTTCACAGTTCTTCTCTGTATTAACTACACCCCCCAATTTGGTGGTGTCTAAATTTTGAAATTATACTGTACTTCCAATTCCTGAGTCCAAATTGTTTATGTAAATAGTGAACAATACTCGTCCCAGCACCGATCCTTGTGGAACACCACTTCCCACCTTTTGCCAGTCTGAGTAATTACACTCAACCCCTACTTTCTGTTTTCTGGTTCTGTTTTGTAGCCAGCTTGCTATCCATTCTGCTACTTGTTCCCTGACTCCACATTCTGACCATAGTCATTAGTCCACTATACGGTACTGTTATGTTCATTAATAACTAGACATTCTTATTATGAACACAGCTAGCTTCTAGCTAGTCATTTATTCAGTACACGTTCTCTAGGTACAGTATCTGTAGAGATGCAGCATGTGTGCTCCTGTGTGTAGGCTGCCATCTTGACTTGCCTTGTGGGTAGCCTAGTACCTCATGGGTAATGTAGTCTTAATATATATACAGCTGGGTAGTGTAGTCTTATATACAGCTCTACACAGCTCTACGGCTCCACCTAGTGTCCACTATAGAATGACATGTTATTGATCGTTACATCCCCCTTTCTTTGAGGTTTAACAAAATCAATATCAATCAACTTTCAAGAAAACAATAAAGATAATATCAGTAACACTTTTGTTAGTGCTCTATAAACATAAACATTTTCAAAACAGTCAACACATTTTCAAAGCTTTACATTGTACTCAAAGATTAAGTCTATCAGGCTCTTTTACTTCACGTGTGGATCTTCTCAACACGGGTAAGTCTGATGTGTCTTCATGAGATTGTTCTGGCGGTGAATGACAAGATGCAGTTGCGGCATTGTCAACAATCTGCTCTTGTATAGATCGAGGTCTCCTTGCGATCTTTGCTTGGAGAGGGTTTCAGTGTTTCCTTCACTCTTCATGCCATAACTCTCAATGTAGTCAATGCACTCTCGAAAAACTGCTGGCAGCTGGATCCCATCATACAGCATAGTCCTCTCAGCAGCCTCGGCTAATGGAACACCAAAGATTGGCCTGAGAAAAGAAGGAGTATCCACCGGAACTGCTTCCTGCTCTGGTGCAGGCTTCTTCTTTTTCTTTTTCTCTTTCCACTGCTTAACAACATCTGCTGCGGTTATATCTTTGGACTTTTTCTCCTTGTGTTTTTCCTCTTTGTGCTTTTCTTCCTTTGGCTTCTCTTTGACCTTAAAGTCTTTCTCTTTCTTCTTGGAGAAACTAGGCTTTTTGAAGACATGGATACCCTTTGGCCTTTTCATCCTTGATGGGCTCTCTGCTTCATCACCTGAGTCATCTGGTCTGCTTATGGCACAGTTTATACTGTAGACTCTCTTGACCAGTTCTAAGTCTTCACAAGCTTTGTCACCTAGTATCGAATCAAGTCTTTCAGCCACAACAGAAAACATGAGATGATGCACTTTGTCTTTGACTGTCACTTTAAATCTGCATACACCTAAGCTATCTATTTTCTGTCCATTATAGCTCTTCAGTGGTACTGACTTTTTCTGTATTTTGGGCTTTTCTTTCATATTTTTTATGTCACTCATACTGATTAAGTTTGCTTTTGCCCCAGTGTCCAGTTTCAATGTAACTAATGCTCCATTTATCTGCAGTGGGATCATCCATTTGTCCACTTTTACTGCATTGACTTTATGTTCAGCATTGTCCATTTCTGAGGGCTGCACATTTTCTGTATCGTTTTTGATAGCGTCACATGACACCATTCCTACAAAAAATGTCTCACTTAAATCAGTGTCCTCAATCACATTAACTTGTTGCCCTTTCGTTGTTTTTACTTTTGAAAAGCATTGTTTGGCAAAGTGATGCTTTCCATTACACTTTGTGCACATTTTTCAAACGCTGGGCATTGTCTTAACTGGTGTTTGTAACCACAGCGTTTACAATTAAAAATTTCATCCTCCGATTGCTTTTCATTTCTGTTCTGCCCACATTTCTTCCCCTTGTAGGACACAGCACCTACAGCAGCATTTTCACTCATTACAATCGCATCATTATTGATTTCACTGAAAGTCTTCGCGTGCTTTCGAGCTAGCTCGCTGGCTTGGCATATTTTCACCGCATTTTCCAAATTTAGTTCGGTTTCTCTCAACAGACATTCCCTGACTTTTTTATCATGAATACCAAACACAATCTGGTCACGAATCATGGATGATTTCAGCTCAGAGAAATTACATGTCTGTGCTTTCAGTTTCAGATCAGTTATAAAGCTAACAAAAGTCTCATTTTGTTGCTGTGTCCGAGAACGGAAGATGTATCTTTCGTACGTCTCATTCTTTTTGGGAGAGCAATGTGCATCAAATTTTTTTAGCACATCTTCTAATTTTTCTCTGTTCTCCGCTGGATTAAATACAAATGTATTAAATACCTCTATCGCCTGTGGGCCTGCAACCGTGAGCAGCAACGCTATCTTCCTTGCGTCTGGCTTCGTACCGAATCCGATGGCTGCAATGTAGAGTTCGAATTGTTGTTTAAAAATCCGCCAATTGTAGTCGACATTTCCCTCGAGATTCAAACGCTCTGGTGGCTTCAAATTCTCCATGTCGCTTTTCACAATTTTCAGCAGATCTTCACCACCCTGGTACCATGTTATGTTCATTAATAACTAGACATTCTTATTATGAACACAGCTAGCTTCTAGCTAGTCATTTATTCAGTACATGTTCTCTAGGTACAGTATCTGTAGAGATGCAGCATGTGTGCTCCTGTGTGTAGGCTGCCATCTTGACTGTTGCCTTGTGGGTAGCCTAGTGCCCAATGGGTAATGTAGTCTTAATATATATACAGCTGGGTAGTGTAGTCTTATATACAGCTCTACGGCTCCACCTAGTGTCCACTATAGAATGACATGTTATTGATCGTTACAGGTACCTTATCGAAAGCCTTTTGAAAATCCAAATATATTACATCTACTACATTACCCTTATCTACCCTTTCCATTACTTCTTCAGAGAATTCAATAAGGTTGATCAAGCATGACCTTCCCTTTTGAAATCCGTGCTGACTACTCTTTATTATATTTTCAGTCTCTAGATGTTTTTCTATTACATTTTTGAGTAGGGATTTCATTATCTTTCTTATCACTGATGTTAAGCTCATTGGTCTATAGTTCCCTAGACTTGTTCTATCTCCCTTTTTAAATATAGGAATTAGATTAACTGTCTGCCAGTCCTCTGGCATGATTCCCTTTTCTAATAAATGTTTATACATATGTAATAGTGCCTCTGCTATTTCTTCCCTAACTTCTTTTAATATGCACGGATGCAGTCCATCTAGTCTAGGTGTTTTATCCTCTCTAAGTTTGATTAGTTTATCAATTATCTCCCTCTTTTCTATCTTAAATGTCTTTATATCTTTTTAGATCTCTTTTTCTACTGTCATGTCCACCATATTAGTCTTCCTGATAAATACCATTGCAAAATAATTATTTAATGTTTATGCCATTTCGCTGTCATTACCTGTGTGTTTATCATGTGTATTCCTTAGCGGTTCTATCCCTATCCCTAGTTTTCTTTTGTATTTTATGGGCTCGATTTTCCAAGCCTTGAGGAGGCGGGTTTGGAGGTGGGAGTGGTGAGAAAATTGCAGAATCGGGGGGCAGGAACCCATCCTGCCCCCAACCTGCCTCCGTGCCAATGTCCCAGGAGGCGGGTACCCGACCTGTGCTGGGAACCGCCTCCCCGAGGTGGGAAAGGGATTAGTGCCAATTAACTGCCTGTTAACAGGTAGTTAACAGGCAGTTTTTTTGCCTAATTCCTATTTTTAGCCCTGAAGTGTGGGCTGTCCGATGGCTCCGAACCACGCCAAGTTAGCGAGGTGGACCGTCGGTCTGTAGGGGTTGGAGGGTTCGAGATGTCCATTGTGCAGGTGAGTGATGGGTGCATGTGTGCAGAGATAAGTGTGTGAGGTAAGTGTAGAGTGTTGTAATAAGTTTTACTTACCTTTACTTTCTCCTGCAGGCTTCCTTCCTTCAGTTCTCGGGAGTCCCTCAGCTCACCGGCACAGAAAGCAGAATGGCCGCTGAAATGTCAAAAGCTGCAGCCTCTGCTTTCTGGTCTGGAGAGCTCTCTAACTGGGTCTGAGTAGAAGGACTTAAGTTAGAAGACAGATTGTCAGTGTTTGACAGCTTCACAGAGCTGTCAAATGCTGATTTTTCATCTGTCAAAAGCTCTTGACAGATGAAATGTCAATCGTTGATGTCACCAGTAACCAAGTGTCCCTTAATTGGCCTGCTGAGCCCGCTGGTCGGGCTTAACAAGGTCAATCAACGGAAAATAGAGTGGGTTGGCCACAAGTCGATGGAGGCGGGACTAAAACCCAAAAAGTGGGAGTCCCGCCTCCAAAAGCTCCCCATTGACAAAATCGAGCCCATACTGTCTGTAGAATTCTTTAGTATTTCTTTTTATATTCCTTGATAATTTAATTTTGTAGTTTCTTTTTGCCATCCCAATTTTTTTAAACTTCTTTCCTAACTTATTCGCATTCCCTTTTGTGATCCTGTCCTTTGTTGTCTATGTACTTAGTGTACACCACCTTTCCACTATTAGGTGGTCTGTAGTCTTATTCTTTAGTTTGCTTTTATTTGTTTATTCATTCATAGTTTCTCATTACTGGCTAGATTTGATCTGGCGTTTCCGTGGGATATATTTCTCTAGGGCTCTTGATCACCATTTAAAATGTTTCCCACTGCTGTTCTAGTTCTTTGTTTGTCTGTAAATTTTTCCAGTTTATTTTCCCTAGTTTTGACCTCATCTCCTTAAAAGTTATGGTGTGGAGATGCCGGTGTTGGACTGGGGTGGACAAATGTAAGAAATCACACAACACCAGGTTATAGTCCAACAGCTTTATTTGAAATCACAAGCTTTTGGAGCGCTGCTCCTTCGTCAGGTGAAGTGGAGAGATGCATAAAAACACAGCTTATATAGTCAGAGAATAATGTCAGATGTTTACAGGTAATCTTTCTAACTGCCATTTATCACACCTCGGCAGAGAGATAATCACAGCAATCAAAGGTGTAAATGGTGTCCAAACAGGTCAGTCAGGAAAACATTACATCAAAGAGCAATGAGGTGGGGTCACAAGGGGTCAAATGTTGCAGATGCTGGGGTCTGTATGAAAAACAGACAAAAAACATTTTATTTGCTGGAAATCACAGCAGGTCCGGCCGCATCTGTGTGGAGAGAACAAGCCAACGACGACTCGAGTCTGGATGACCCTATGTCAGGTGGGGTTACATGTAGCGTGACATGAACCCAAGATCCCGGTTCAGGCCGTCCTCATGGGTGCTTGTTCTCTCCACACAGATGCGGCCGGACCTGCTGTGATTTCCAGCAAAAAAATGTTTTTTGTCTTCTTTTGTTTTTCATACAGACCCCAGCATCTGCAACATTTGACCCCTTGTGACCCCACCTCATTGCTCTTTGATGTAATGTTTTCCTGACTGACCTGTTTGGACACCATTTACACCTTTGAATGCTATGATTATCTCTCTGCCGAGTTGTGATAAATGTCAGTTAGAAAGATTACCTGTAAACATCTGACATTATTCTCTGACTATATAAGCTGTGTTTTTATGCATCTCTCCACTTCACCTGACGGAGGAGCAGCGCTCTGAAAGCTTGTGATTTCAAATAAAGCTGTTGGACTATAACCTGGTGTTGTGTGATTTCTTACATTTGTCCTTAAAAGTTGAAGGCACTTTATCTAAATGTATGTAGCATTCGCAACGAGGTGGATGAATTATTGGCACTAATAGAGGTAGACTATCCTTTATCCGAAAACCTCGGGACCAGCTGTGTTTCGGTTTTCGGAAAATTTCGGATTTCGGAAGGTATTTTATAAGACTGGGAAATTTGTCGGGGGTGGGTCGGCGGGGGTCCGCGGGGGGGGTGGGGGTCGGCGGGGGGGTCGGCGGGGGTCGGGGTCGGCGGGGGGTCAGCGGGGGGGTCGGCGGGAGTCGGGGTCGGCGGGGGGGTCGGCGGGAGTCGGGGTCGGCGGAGGTCCGCGGGGGGGTCGGCGGGGGTCGGGGTCGGTGGGGGGGTCGGCGGGGGTCCGCGGGGGGTCGTCGGTGGGGGTCGGGGTCGTGCGCATGACTTACACTGACCCTCTGCTCAGCGTAAGTCGTGCGCCACTCTGGTCATGTCATGCGCACGACTTACGCTGAACGAAAAAACCTTCGGTTTTTAGAGGGTTTCAGTTTTCGGAAGTTCGGATAAAAGGTAGTCTACCTGTAGAAGTAAATGGGTATGATGTAATTCCCATTACAGAGACGTGGTTGCAGGGTAACCGAAGCTGGGAACTGAATGTTCCAGGGTACTCAACATTTAGGAAGGACAGACAAAAAGGAAAAGGAGGTGGCGTAGCGCTGTTAATAAGGGATGAGATCGGTACAGTAGAGATAAAAGATCTTGGCTTGGCAGATCGTGATGTAGAACTGGAATCAGTTTGGCTGGAGCTAAGAAACAGCAAAGGGCAGAAAACATTGGTGGGAGTTGTGTATAGGCCACCAAATAGTAGTGGTAGTGTAGGGCACAGTATCAATCAAGAGATTAGAAGTGCATGTAACAAGGGCAATACGGTAATCATGGGGGACTTTAATCTACATATTGACTGGGCAAATCAAATTACCACTAATGGTGTGGAGGACGAATTCTTGGAATGCATGCGAGATGCTTTCCTGGATCAGTATGTGGAGGAACCAACCAGGGAGCAGGCTATTCTGGATCTGGTACTGTGTAATGAGAAAGGGCTAATCAATAATCTTGTGGTAAAGGGGCCTTTAGGGACAAGTGACCATAATATGATTGAATTTTATATTAAGTTTGAGAGTGATGTAGTCCAATCTGAAACTAAGGTCTTCAATCTAAACAGAGGAAACTACAAGGGTATGAGGGACAAGTTGGCCATGGTAGATTGGGAGACTACACTAAAAGGTATGAAGGTAGACATACAATGGCTAACATTCAAGGAAATAATGCATAATTTGCAACAAACATATATTCCTCTAGGGCATAAAATCCCAAAAGGAAAAGTGATCCAACCATGGCTAACAAAAAAAATTAAAGCTAGTATTAAGTCAATGGAAGAAGCTTATTAAGGTGCCAGAAAAAGTGGTCAGCCTGAGGATTGGGATCTTTTTAGAAATCAGCAAAGGGGG
Organism: Somniosus microcephalus; assembly: GCF_052327205.1. Lineage (NCBI taxonomy): Eukaryota > Metazoa > Chordata > Chondrichthyes > Squaliformes > Somniosidae > Somniosus > Somniosus microcephalus. The sequence goes on along the minus strand of NC_140993.1, from coordinate 115,695,526 downwards.
ACCAAGAAATTGATAAAGAAAGGGAAAATGGAATATGAGCACAAACTAGCAAATAATATAAAAACAGATTTTAAAAGTTTCTATAGTATGTGAAAAGGAAAAGTCTGGCGAAGGTAAATGTAGGTCCTTTACAGTCAGAGATGGGAGAATTTATAATGGGGAATGAGGAAATGGCAGAGAAATTAAATAAATACTTTGTTTCTGTCTTCACGGAGGAAGACACAAAAAACCTCCCAGAAATATGAGAAAGCCAAGGGTGTGGCGAGAATGAGGAACTTGAAGAAATTATTATTAGTAAAAAACAGTACTAGCAAAATTAATGGGACTAAAAGTCAATAAATCCCAAGGACCGGATGACCTACATCCTAGGATTTTGAAAGAGGTGGCCATTGGGATAGCATTGGTTGTCATCTTCCAAAATTCTAAGGATTCTGGAATGGTTCCTGCAGATTGGAGGATAGCAAATGTAACCCCGCTATTTAAGAAAGGAGGGAGAGAGAAAACAGGGAACTACAGACCTGTTAACCTCACATCAGTAGTTGGGAAAATGCTGGAATCTATTATAAAGGGTGCAATAACTGGGCACTTAGAAACTAATAGTAAGATTGGGCAGAGTCAACATGTATTTATGAAAGGGAAATCCTGTTTGACAAACCTATTGGAGTTCTTTGAGGATGTAACTAGTGGAGTAGACAAAGGGGAACCGGTAGATGTGGTGTATCTGGATTTTCAGAAGGCCTTCAATAAGGTCTCCCACACAAGAGGTTGGTGAACCAAATTAGGGCACATGGAATTGGGGGTAATATATTAGCATGGATTGATAAATGGTTAACAGACATCTGCAGTATTTTGCTATCGCAGTAGAGATAAACAGGTCATTTTCAGGATGGCAGGCTGTGACTAGTGGGGTACCACAATGATCAGTGCTTGGGCCCCAGCTATTCACAATCTATATCAATGATTTGGATGAGGGGACTAAATGTAACATTTCCAAATTTGCTGATGACACATGATATACCTATCAATTCATCCAATGAAAAGCGACGAGTTAAGAAAGTAACTATAGGTTTTTATTGGCTAAATAACAGAGCCCACCCTCGTGGGTGATCGGATCCAACAAGGAGGAATACCAGCCAGTCGACCACCTTTATACCTGGGCAGGTAGGTGGAGCCATGGGCGGAGTCAGCAGTGGTCAGCCCAGGTATAACAGCGTGACAAGAGGCGACCTCGTGTAGTGATACAACAGTGTAAACAGTGATAACCATAGTGTAATGATATAACAGTGATAACCATAGTGTAACGATAGTGAACGATAAAAGTGGTTTACCACATTCACCCCTTGTTTAGATTTGAGTCCGGCGGGGTGAAGTGTACTACCAGTTCGGGTATGTCAGTCTGTCCGGAGGCCTCGTAAGCCTTTCTGATCGTCGCAGCAGCAGCGGCGGCGGTGATGCAGTATCCGACGTTAATGCTGGTGTCTGCGTGGTCGGCGAAGGCTCGTGGGGTTCCGGCATGCCGTCTACCTGGGCTGGATCTGGGGGAGTGGTGGGGGGTAATGGTGGTGTCTCAGGGGTGCCCGAGGGTGCAAGGTCTCGTAAGGAGACTGTGTCCTCCCGCCCGTCTGGGTATGCCACATAGTCGTACTGGGGGTTGGCGTGCAGGAGGTCCACCCTCTCGACCAGGGGGTCCGTTTTATGGGCCCTCACGTGCTTTCGCAGCAAGACGGGCCCCGGAGAGGTCAGCCAAGTTGGTAGCGTGGTTCCCGTAGTCGACTTCCTGGGGAAAACAAACATTCGTTCATGGGGGGTGGCGTTAATGGCAGTGCAAAGCAGTGACCGGATGGAATGCAGCGCTGCCGGGAGGACTTCCTGCCAGCGAGAGGTTGGGAGGCCCTTAGACTTTAAGGCTAAGAGAACGGCCTTCCAGACTGTCGCGTTCTCTCTTTCCACCTGGCCGTTCCCTCGGGGGTTGTAGCTGGTGGTCCTGCTTGCAGCAATACCTCTCGCTAGTAGGAACTGGCGAAGTTCCTCGCTCATGAAGGAGGAGCCCCGGTCGCTATGTATATAGTTCGGGAACCCGAACAAGGCGAAGAGGTCGTTCAGGCATCTGATGACCGTGGTACTGGTCATGTCTGGGCAGGGGAAGGCGAAGGGGAAACGGGAGTACTCATCAATAATGTTGAGGAAGTACACATTACGGTCAGAGGACGGGAGGGGCCCCTTAAAATCGATGCTCAAGCGCTCGAAGGGGCGGGTGGCCTTGATCAGGCTTGCTCTGTCCGGCCTAAAGAAATGCGGTTTGCATTCGGCACAGGTTTGGCAGTTCCTGGTCATGGTCCTGACCTCCTCGATGGAGTAGGGCAGGTTGCGGGCCTTAATGAAGTGGTAAAGTCTGGTGACCCCGGGGTGGGCAGAGGTCGTTGTGGAGGGTCTGCAGTCTATTACTTTGCACGCTGGCGCATGTACTTCGTGATAGAGCATCAGGGGGTTCGTTCAGTTTACCAGGCCGGTACAAGATATCATAATCATAGGTGGAGAGCTCGATTCTCCACCTCAAGATCTTGTCGTTCTTGATTTTGCCCCTCAGCTTGTTATTAAACATAAAGGCGACCGAACGTTGGTCGGTGAGGAGGGTAAATCGTTTGCCTGCCAGGTAATGCCTCCAGCGTCGTACAGCCTCCACGATCGCCTGGGCCTCCTTCTCGACCGAAGAGTGTCGGATCTCGGGGCCCTGGAGGGTCCTTGAGAAGAAGGCCACTGGTCTCCCCTCCTGGTTAAGGGTTGTGGCCAGGGCGAAGTCGGATGCATCGCTCTCCACTTGGAAAGGGATAGACTCATCCACCGCGTGCATTGTGGCCTTAGCAATGTCTCCCTTAATGAGGGAGAAGGCTGCGCACGCTTCTGCCGTCAGGGGGAAGGAGGTGGACTTCATGAGGGGTCTGGCTTTGTCCGCATAATTGGGCACCCATTGGGCATAGTAGGCGAAGAGCCCCAGGGTTCTCCTCAGCGCCTTTGGACAGTGGGGGAGGGGAAGCTCCATGAGGGGGCGCATTCTTTCGGGGTCGGGGCCGATGACTCCGTTCTCTACTACGCAGCCGAGGATGGCAAGGCGCGAGGTGTTAAACACACATTTCTCCTTATTGTAGGTGAGTTTCAGCCGCTGGGCCGTACGGAGGAATCTCTCCAGATTAGCATCGTGGTCCTGCCGGTCGCGGCCGCAGATGGTGACGTTATCTAGATAGGGGAACGTGGCTTGCAGCCCGTTCTGGTCAACCATCCGGTCCATCTCCCTTTGGAAGACCGAAACCCCGTTGGTGACGCTGAAGGGAACCCTCAGGAAGTGGTAGAGGCGGCCATTCGCCTCGAAGGCGGTATACTGGCGGTCCTCAGGGTGGATAGGGAGTTGGTGATAGGCCGACTTAAGGTCGATGGTAGAGAATACGCGGTACTGTGCAATCTGGTTGACCATATCAGATATGCGGGGAAGGGGGTATGCGTCCAGCTGGGTGTACCGGTTTATGGTTTGGCTGTAGTCGATGACTAGGCGGTTTTTATCGCCGGTCTTGATGACTACGACCTGAGCGCGCCAGGGGCTGTTGCTCCTCTCGATGATGCCCTCCTTCAGGAGCTGCTGCACTTCATAGCTAATAAAAGCTCTGTCCCCGGCGCTGTACCGCCTGCTCTTGGTGGCGACGGGTTTACAGTCGCGGGTGAGGTTGGCGAACAGGGAGGGAGGCGGTACCCTGAGGGTGGATAGGCCGCAGGTGGTACGCGGTGGGTGGTTTAAAGGCTGCTGGTTGTCGACTGTGAGTGGGGGGAGGGGTCCACCGTATGCTAGAGTGACACTTTGAAGGTGGGATTGGAAATCCAGCCCTAGTAGGACGGCAGCGCAGAGTTGGGGCAGGACGAGAAGTTTAAAATTTTTATACTCCGTGCCCCTAACCGACAGGGTCACAACACAGTAGCCGCTGATGTCTGTAGAGTGGGACCTAGACGCCATCGAGACCCGGTTGCACGTTGGCCGGACAGTGAGGGAGTAGTGGCTCACCGTGTCTGGATGGATGAAGCTCTCCGTGCTTCCGCTGTCGAACAGGCAGGTCGTGGCGTGGCCGTTTACTTCGATGTCCATCATAGACTTGGACAGGTGATGCGGGCGAGCTTGGTCCAGTGTGACGGAGGCTAGTGTATGGCTGAGCGAGCTGCTGTAGTCTGCGGGTGAGGCGGTGGTCGGGTCTGGAGGCAAGGTGGCGGTCGAGTGTGGTGGGTAAAATGGCGGCGCCCACGAGGTGGAGTAAAATGGCGGAGAAGATGGCTGCCCCCACAACTCACATGTGGCACTGCTGGTGTCGGTGGCCTTGATCAAAGATGGCCACCCCCACGACTCACACGAGGGGATACTGGCATCTGTGGCCTTGATGAAAGATGGCCGCCCCCACAGCTCGCATGAGGCACTGCTGGTGTCTGTGGCTCTCCCTCTGCAGGCCTTAGCGAAGTGGCCTTTCTTCTGGCAACTGGAGCAAGTCGCGTTTCTCGCAGGGCAGCGCGACCTCGGGTGTTTCGCCTGGCCGCAGAAGAAGCAGCCGGCGGCCCAATCGCGGGGGTCCGATGTCGCAGCCGGTACCGGGGGTGGCGGTCCCGATCAGGTCCGGGACGCCGACGCTGAGGTAGATCCCAGGGGTGGCGCTGCGAGGGGTATTGCGGTCGGGGTCGGTCCCGAGTCCCAGGGTCGCGAATTACAGTACCTGGAGTACGCCTCGAGATCCCGATGGGCCACTTCTAGGGAGCGAGAGAGGGCTGCAGCTGTGTTCAGGTCGAGGTCCTTTGCTTCAAGCAGTCTTTGCCGTGAGTAGTCGGACCGCAGGCCTTTCACGAAGGCATCGCGGATATTATCTTCAGTATTTTCTGCCGCCGTTACCGCTTTAAAGTCACAGTCCCTGCCGAGTGTTTGTAGCGCCCGTAAAAATTCATCGACAGACTCTCCTGGCTGTTGCGGGCGGGATCTTAGGAGATGTCTGGCATACATGGAATTTACCGGGCTCCGGTACTGTAGTTTCAGCAGGTTGATGGCGGCCTCGTATGTAGTAAGGTCCCGGATGAGTGCGAATACTTTAGGGCTCACTTGGGCGGTCAGAACTCTTAGCTTGGATCTCTGAGGCACGCCGGATTCTCCCAGGTAGGATTCGAAACAGCTCAGCCAGTGTTCGAAGTCGAGGGCTGAGTTTGCTGCCTGTGGGTTTAGATCCAGGTACGGTGGTCGGAGGGCTCGCAGCCAGGCCGGCTGCTGTGGCTGTTGTAGCTGGGCGTCTGACTGGTCATTTGGCTGCTCCGTTGACTGGTCGTTTGGCTGCTCAGGTAACGACATTTTAAAATTTAGCCAATAAAATTGATATACCTATCAATTCATCCAATGAAAAGCGACGAGTTAAGAAAGTAACTATAGGTTTTTATTGGCTAAATAACAGAGCCCACCCTCGTGGGCGATCGGATCCAACAAGGAGGAATACCAGCCAGTCGACCACCTTTATACTTGGGCAGGTAGGTGGAGCCATGGGCGGAGTCAGCAGTGGTCAGCCCAGGTATAACAGCGTGACAAGAGGCGACCTCGTGTAGTGATACAACAGTGTAAACAGTGATAACCATAGTGTAACGATATAACAGTGATAACCATAGTGTAACGATAGTGAACGATAAAAGTGGTTTACCACAACACAAGCTAGGTGGCAGTGTCAGTTGCGAAGAGGATGTGAAGAGGCTTCAAGGGGATCTCGACAAGCTCAGTGAGTGGGCGAGAACATGGCAGATGGAATATAACCTGGATAAATGTGAAGTTTTCCACTTTGGTCGAAAAAACAGAAAGGCAGAGTATTTCCTAAGTGGTGAAAGAATTGGGAATGCTGATGCTCAAAGGGACCTGCGTGTCCTTGTACATGAGTTACTGAAAGTGAATGTGCAGGTGCAGCAAGCCATTAGGAAGGCAAATGGTATGCTGGCCTTCATTACAAGAGGATTTGAGTACAGGAGTAAAGAAGTCTTACTCCAATTATATAGGACCTTGGTGCGACCACACCTGGAGTAGTGTGTCCAATTTTGGTCTCCTTACCTAAGGAAGGATATACTTGCCATAGAGGGAGTGCAGGTTCACGAGATTGTTTCCTGGGATGGCGGAACTGTCGTATGAGAAGAGATTGAGTAAACTAGGCCTGTATTCTCTTGAATTCAGAAGAATGAGAGGGGATCTCATTGAAGCATTCAAAATTATTACAGGGCTTGATAGGGTGGATGCTGGGAGACTGTTTCCCTTGGCTGGGGAGTCTAGAACCAGGGGCCACAGCCTCTGGATAAAGGGTAGGCTATTCAGGACTGCGATGAGAAGAAATGTCTTCACACAGAGGGTGGTGAACCTTTGGAATTCTCTACCCCAGAGGGCTGTGGAGGCTCAGTCATTGGGTATATTCAAAACAGAAGTCGATAGATTTCTGACTAGTAAGGGCATCAAGGGATATGGCGATAAGGCCGGTGAATGGAATTGAGGCAGAAGATCAGCCATGATCTCATTGAATGGCGGAGCAGGCTTGAAGGGCCGAATGGCCTATTCCTGCTCCTATTTCTTATGTTCTTATGTTCTTAAACCCGCAATATTTAGTTGCCAGTCCTGTTCTTTATGTAGCCATGTTTCAATTATTCTAGCAAACATCAAGCCATTGTTTCCAAGACTGTCACTGACCTCCTCTCCTCTGGAGATCTTCCCTCCATGGCCACCAACCTCATAGTTCTCCAACCCTGCACAGCCCGCTTCTACCTCCTTCCCAAGATCCACAAACAGGACTGCCCTGGTAGACCCATCGTTTCGGCCTGTTCTTGCCCCACAGAACTTATCTCTTCCTATCTCAACTCTTTTTTCTCCCCTTGTCCAGTCTCTTCCCACCTACATTCACGACTCTTCCGACGCCCTCCGTCACTTTAACCGTTTCCAGTTTCCTGGCCCCAACCGTCTCCTTTTCACTATGGACGTCCAACCCCTCTACAGCTCCATCCCCTACTAGGACAGCCTGAGGGTGCTCTGTTTCTTCCTTGAACAGAGGCCCAACCAGTCCCCATCCACCACCACCCTCCTCCGCCTGGCTGAACTTGTTCTCACCTTGAACAACTTCTCCTCTGACTCCACTCACTTCCTCCAAATTAAAGGTGTTGCTATGGGAACCCTATGACAGGTAGCTATGCCTGCCTGTTCATGGAATATGTGGAACATTCTTTGTTCCAGTCCTATTCAGGTCCCCTCCCTCACCTCTTTTTCCGGTACATCGATGACTGTATCAGTGCCATTTCCTGCTCTCGCCCTGAACTGGATAAGTTCATTCATTTTAATTCCAATTTCCACCCTTCCCTCACCTTCACATGGTCCATCTCCGACTCTTCCCTTCCCTTCCTTGACTTCTCCGTCTCCATTTCTGACGATTGGCTTTCGACAAACATCCACTACAAGCCCACTGACTCCCACAGCTACCTGGACTACACTTCCTCCTACCCCGCTTCCTGTAAGGACTCTATTCCATTCTCCCAGTTTCTCCGTCTCCGCCGCGTCTGTTCTGACGATGCCACCTTCCATACCAATGCTTCCGACATGTCTTCCTTTCTCCTCAACCGAGGATTCCCCTCTACTGTGGTTGACATGGCCCTTGACTATGTCCGTTCCATTTCCAGCACTTCCCCTCCCTCCCAGAACCACGATAGGGTTCTGCTTGTCCTCACCTTTCGCCCCACCAGCCTCCACATTCAACGGATCATCCTCTGCCATTTCCGCCACCTCCAACGGGATCCCACCACCAAACACATCTTCCCCTCACCTCCCCTTTCAGCATTCTGAAGGGACCGCTCCCTCCGGGACACCCTGGTCCACTCCTCAATCACCCCTAACAGCCCTTCTCCTTCGCCTGGCACCTTCCCATGCAAGCACAGGAGATGCAACACATGTCCTTTTACCTCCTTCCTTCCCACTGTCCAGGGCCCCAAACACCCCTTCCAGGTGAAACAGCGATTTACTTGTACTTCTTGCAATTTAATATACTGTATTCGCTGCTCACGATGTGGTCTCCTCTACATTGGGGAGACCAAACGCAGATTGAGCGACTGCTTTGCGGAACACCTCCGTTCAGTCCGTACGGGTGACCCTGAGCTTCCGGTCGTCTGTCACTTTAATTCCCCGCTTCATTCCCACTCTGATCTCTCTGTCCTCGGCCTATTACATTGTTCCAATGAAGCTCAACGTAAGCTCGAGTGACAGCACCTCATCTTTTGATTAGGCACTTTACAGCCTTCCGGACTCAACATCGAGTTTAACAATTTCAGACAATAATCCCTGCCCCCATTTTTCATGCTGTATTATTTTGCCATTCCCATTTGCAACATTTTATCTTTCATGCCTCTTACATAAGCACAGTATGTTCTTTCAATTCCTTCCTCCCCTCCTAACCCCCCCCCCCTGTCTCTGCACCTGCTTAATACCTGTTACATCTCCAGCTTTTTCCAGTTCTGATGAAGGGTCCCAGACCTGAAACGTTAACTCTGTTTCTCTCTCCATGGATGCCGCCTGGCCTGCTGAGTATTTCCAGCATTTTCTGTTGTTATTTTAGTTATTCAATTCCTCGCAATGGATTATTGCCTCCAGTTCCCCTATTTTAATTTGGATGCTGTGTACATGGTTGTACGGGCAGTTTAATTTGTCTTTCATTGTTGTTCCTTTTACTTCATTTTTAAGTCCTTTTACACTTCTGTTTTATAACTGTATTTCTTCCATGACCGTTTATGTTACCCTTGTTCCTTACCTTGGTCTGACCTTTACTCTCATCTTTTGTTTTGTCTTCAGACTTGGTTATTTTCCCCAGATCCCTCCCCCATCTACTAGTTTAAAGTCCTATCGACAGCCCTATTTATCCTTTCTGCTACGACACTGGTCCCATTCTGGTTCGGGGGAGCCCGTCCCAGTGGTACAGCTCCTTTCTGTCCCAGTAATGGTGCCAGTGTCCCATGAAATGGAACCCCTCCTTCCCACACCAGTCTTTCAGCTATGCGTTCACCTTCCTGAGCTGCCTATTCCTATGCCAATTAGCATGTGGCTCGGGTAGTAATCCCGAGATTACCAGCTGTGAGGTTCTATTTTTTAATTTAGTTCCTAATTTCTGATATTCCCTTAGCAGGATTTCCTCCCATTTCTTCCCTATGTCATTGGTCCCAACATGGACAATGACAACTGGATCTTCCCCCTCCCTTTCCAATTTCTCCTCCAGTTGCTCCGAGATATCTCCTACCTTTGCACCAGGTAGGAAACACACCCTGCCAGACTCTCGGTCGTGACTGCAGAGGACGCTATCTATCCCCCTAATTATCAAATTCCCTATGACTACAACCTTTCTATTCTGCTCTTCTCCCCACCACCCCCCCCACCCCCGCCCCACCCCTAACTGCCTTCCACTCCATGGTGCCATGGTTAGCATTCTGACGGTCCACACCGTAGCCTGCATCCTTATCCTCCTATGTAGCAAGTACATTGTTCCTGTTGGACAGGACCATTATTTTCAGGATATCCTTCTCTATCCACCCTTGGATCCCCTCACCCTGCTGACTAACAGTTACATCCTCCCTTTCCTGCCCCTGTGTTTTCCTCTGGGGTGTGACTGCATTACTATTAGGACAAAGATGTGGGACATGGGGAACATTGTTTCCCACCTCATTATCAGGACATCATTAGGGCTTTGTCTATTGCAGGAACAGGCATGCTCCACCTGCGCATTGGAAGCCGTAGGAATCCCTAGCCAATGCAAAAGCCAGGTCACCACAACAGCAGGCTAGGCATCTGTGGCAGAAGGAAATATGAGAAGAGTTGGGGGTGGCGGGGTGGGGGGTGGGGGTGCTGGTGGGCGGTGTTGACAGCAGAGAGGCTGCATTGGGTCAGGGACAAGTAAAATCTAACATAAAAAGTGTAAAAACATGTGATACAAATAGATGTGACGGTAAATTTGATAGGATCCAAGGCCTAAAAATTTGGTTGATTTGCACCTCCCGTTAGCACCACACAAAGCAACGAACGCCGCCAACGCCTCCTGCGAAATTCAGTGGGAGGTTAGCGGCAGCAGTAACCGTTATCGCCCCGCGGCGCAGCGCTACCGCCGATGACATCATCGTCGTACGCAGCGCCCTGCTCGCGCCCCGGCCGCGATCTTCGGTAGCGCCCCCTGACTTACCGTCGAACGCTATGTCCAATGGGGTCGGGGGGCCTATCTGCGGCCGGGGCGGCGCAAATTAAAAGGGAGGTGCTGGGTGACCATTTATGTTGCTGGTCGCCTGCCAGCACCTGCCCCCTCTGCTGTCCCCGGCCTCCTCTGCAGCCCCCTCCGCGGGGTGCCGGCTGTGCTCCATGAGCCCGGCACTTCTCTTGAGTGCCGGGCTCTTTTGCCAGCATTCCGATCCCTGGTGGCCCAGCTGGGCCCCGGGTCACGCTGCGCTAGGCCCCTCCCCTTTAATAACAGGAGGAAGGCCTGCAGTACCGCGGCACGATGTGCCGCAGTGCCATAGCACCGCTGTATTTTGCATTAACCATGCCCTATTTGCTGTACAGTGATAGAAAAATATTCTTTAATTTGACATCAACAGCAGTCATTTAATTTGTGTGAAATGAAACCAGTCAATTCAACATTAATGCAAAAGCAAAATGCTGCGGATGCTGGAAATCTGAAATAAAAACAGAAAATGTGGGAAATACTCAGCAGGTCAGGCAGCATCTGTGGAGAGAGAAACAAAGTTAACATTTCAGGTCGATGACCCTTCGTCAGAACTGTTCTGACGAAAGGTCATCGACCTGAAGCGTTAACTCTGTTTCTCTCTCCACAGATGCTGCCTGACCTGCTGATTATTTCCAGCATTTTCTGTTTCAATTCAACATTAACATTAGTTCATCTGTTGGTGGCAGGACTGAGTTAGCTTTTGTGAGTGGGATTGAAATATACCACCTTACTCTGTGAAGAACTCTATTAAGCTAACATTTAATGTTTTCAGTGATTTTTTCCCACATATACTGCAGACCACACACATGTGATCTTATTTAAATGTTAATGTTACACAATGCTACTTTGTAGACTACAGAGTATTCAAATTTATATCCCCCTCCAAAGTTATAAGGCACTGCTGGTAGTGTGGAGTTTTATGAGATGAGTGCAGGTTTTGAAATGAGACCTGCATGGCAGATTCATTGCACGCCACATTCTTCAGTGAAGAAGCTGGTCAATTTTCAGGAGGCTGCATTGGTCATCAGCACAAGCCACTTTACAGCCTCACTTCGCCCATATAAAATGGATGCGTGACTAATCCATGGGCCTGCAGTATTTTGCTTTTGGATTCTGAAAGCTATTCAGTGCCAAATTTTGGGCTGTTTAATACTACGAGCATATGGCCATTATTTCACATAAGATATCTAAAGCCAGCAGAGAGGAGATTCATCCCATCAGTCTGGACTGCATATGAAACTGAGATGAAAAAATAATTGGGTTACTTTCGGACTTAATACACCTGCCTCACCTGTCAGGAGTTCTTACTAGAAATTCTGGCACATGCATGCCCCAATTTCCAGTATGCTCTGCTGACAGGTGAGGTGCCATGCTAGGACTGCAGTCATTGTCCTTGTCCACTGCATCACCGCAGTCTTTCACTGGTAGTATTTTGAATATAAGAAATAGGAGCAGGAGTAGGCTATTCAGCCCCTCAAGTCCTCAGAAGAGCAAATAAGTCAGGCATAGAGGCAATGATAGTAAAGGGCTAGTCACTTAGTCCAAATGCCTGATACTAGACTAGCCAAGAAGCTATTCTATGGTGAGCTGAAGCTTGATAAATGCTCTTGTGGTGCTAAGTTCAAAAGATATAAAGATTGCCTAAAGATCAATCTAAAACAAATGTGGCATTTCAACTGACATTGGAGCATGATGCTTGTGACAGAAAAAGTGGCAAAAGATGATTCACGATGGCACGACAAAGCTTGAAGCAAGTCGTATCCAGCTAGCTGAAGAAAAGAGAGCCCAAAGGAAATCAAGGCAAGATCAGCCCTTGGTTCAATCTGACCAACATTTCCTGTGAAAATCAGACTTTACAGTCATATGAGCATCCACAACCTGTATTAAATTTGTTGCATAGACTAGGCTTGTATTCCCTTTAGTACAGAAGATTAAGTGATCTAATTGAGGTGTTTAAGATGATTAAAGGATTTGATAAGGTAGATAGAGAGAAACTATTTCCTCTGGTGGGGGAGTACAGAACAAGGGGGCTTAAAATTAGAGCGAGGCAGCTCAGGGGTGATGTTAGGAAGCATTTCTTCACATAAAGGATAGTGGAAATCTGGAACTCTCTTCCCCCCGAAAAAGTTGTTGAGGTTAGGTCAATTGAAAATTCCAAAACTGAGATTGATAGATTTTTGTTAGGCAAGGATATTAAGGGTTATGGAACCAAGGTGGGTAAATGGAGTTAAGATACAGATCAGCCATGATCGAATTGAATGGTGGAATAGGCTTGAAAGGCTGAATGGCCGACTCCTGTTCCTATGTTCCTTCCTATCAATTGGAGATGAATCATAGGCTGTTATTATCGACAACGACGAACAAGTCATCATCATCAGGTTTCTGACCTGTATTTCAACCTGATGGCGCAGCTAAGATTATGAGTTCATTGTGTAATACCACATCATGGCATAGCATTATGCAGAATCAATGTACCAAGCCATTGTACTGTTGAGAGGGATAATTTTGATGTTTTCATACTAGTACTTGATAAATCAATAAAATATGCTGTGACTTAAAACTTTGAGTCTTTTTAGTCTTTTTTAAAGAAAATTACTTGATTTTGATGTTGAGTTGATTTGTCATATATTTAACTTTCCACATAAGCCACTCCAATATTGTCTAAATTGCTGATTGGAAATAGGGAATTAGAGGAATTTTAAACTCAGTAGACATTTTCATGCATGACATAACAAGGAAATAGTAAAAACTATTAAATATCACACCTTCAATTGAAGTTCACCAAGTAAGGTTTTAGAAGCTCAGGTATAAGTAACACAAAGGAATATTTTGTGTTAGAAGGAGCTTCTCTTTCTAGTTTGAAGCTAGTACTTCAAGGAAACCAGTTTGCAGCAGTAATGGATTCCGCATTTTACCTTGATCCGCCAGTCTTTTTCTTGACCATTTTTTAAAGTCGAAAAATGAAGAGAGTAATCAACACATTTGCCTGTCAGTAAACTTGTTGGAAAATAATCTTGGAGGAAGGACCCAAGGCCCTGAAGGGAAGCGCAGAGTACATGCTTCACTGTCATGTCTTCGGTTCATCTCAGCAGTCCCACTGGTAGAAAGTGCTTGGTTACTATAGCAACGGCAGCACTGCTTCATATGGAAAGATTAGCTGTTGCTGTGCTTTGGGGAGAATTTGGGGAAAGTCAGCCTAATCCTTGGGTGCGCAGCTACAAAAAGGTTGGACCTCGCCGGAGGGGTGCAGTCGCTGCAGTGATAGAATTGGGCTGTAGACATTGGTATTTAAGCTGAAGAATTGAATTCACAATAAGTGTCAGCTCCTGTAGTGGAATATGGGATGAGGTCCCCAAGTCCTTTTAAAGCTGATCCCACTTCAGCTGAAGGCTAACAGCTATGAGGCTGTGAGAGGAATAGCAATATCTTCAAATAATACAGATACGGTTCTATATTTTGACTGTTAAAGCAGAGGAAGAAAAGTCTTCTATTAAATGAAAGAATAGTATACTGGTAACCACCAACAATGTAAGCAAATTTTGGATGACAAAGGCATTCAAAAGAAGCACATACATTCCTGCAAGGTATCTGGATTTATAATTGATTCTAATTTTTTTTAAACTTGTTAAAATGTGAGGATATACTGTTACATTACTACATAGCTGACACTGGCACAGGTGCAATGGGCAGAACGGCCTCCTTTGCTATAATTTCTATGTTAAATGATTAACATAGCTCGGTGGCTTGGTATCAAATTTTATTTTTAACACTCCTGTGAAGCGCCTTGGGATGTTTTACTACTTTAAAGGTGCTTTATAAATGCAAGTTGTTGTTGTTGTACATCACTTTCGGTCTTTCAAGCTCACTTCAAGTTCTTCTTGGTGATGTATTATTTAACAATATCCTTCCAAATCACTTGATTAATTTTCCCAAATGGGAGAACTGGGTGTCGAAGTACATGGCCCGTTCACCTCTGGGATATGGGTTTAAGTCCAGCTCAGGCTGAAGGATGAAAGTCACTTTTGTCTGCTGGCTGTAAAGGTCTTATATTGAATGAGTTTGGGCAATCAAAATCCAGTTCCTAGTTTTAGGCATGGGCCTAAAGTCTAAAACTGTCCTTAATCTGGCAATAATTGGCAATCTCACTCAGAAGCTACAGTGTGGTAAATGGAAAAATGACATACTGTAGCGGTGTTCTTCTAGTGCTAAGACACACTATTGGGGCAGAAAATAGGGAGCATTATTTTGCACCTGTCTGAACTATACCTTCCCTGGAGAGCTTGATGCTGACATTGGGTGCCTGAAATAGGAGGAGTTCCATTCCCCAGCACTAACATTCTTCACCTAAATGAGCATAAAATGTTAAGACCCGATTTTAAACTAGCCTGCCCGGGGGGGGAGCGGTGCATGTGGGGGTTAACATTGGGTACTTACCGCTCCATTCCTGAACCGTTCACACCAATTGCCAGCCCGCCTCAGGCAACCGAAGGTCTAATTAAAATGTAAAAGTCACACTTCAGTGACATAATTCGGAACCACATGCCATTTTACCTAAAATCGAGGAATTGCTGCTCAGTCCTGGACTTGCCAACAAAACCTCGCACGTTTGGTGTGTGGGAGCTCCACAAGGTGTATAAAAAGGAGCTCTCAGCTGCAGCTCCCAGGAGCAGAGGATCTTGTTGCTGTCTGGTTTGCCAGGAGATTTTCCAGCTCACAATTGCTTTTTTACACATTTACCTGCCCTTAGTAAGCTTTAGCTGCTTATTATGGGGATATTCTTGCTTCTCTATTCTAGATGGCAGAACAGTTGGAGGTGGAGGATCAGCAGCAGTTGCAGTTCCAGCAACCGCCACCACCAGCAGCTGGGCCTCTCAGAAGACAGCAGGTGAGAGGCTGCTTGTGCGAGGCCATACCCAGCACACAGGGTGTACAGGCCAAGAGCCATCTTTTTGGACCTATCTGAGGAGAAGGCTGCACTTCTCTAGGCAGGCTGTTGCTGACCTCTGAAGCCCCCTCCAACAGGATCTGCTGCTGTTGGACCAGGGGGCCATGCTTTGCCAGTGACGGTCAAAGTCACACAGCCCTGAATATTTTTGCCATTTGATCTTTTTGAGCTGCTACAGGGGCCAGAGCCACATATCACAATCTGTAGTACACAGCTCTGTTAAGTTCGGGGATTCACTACAGTCATTGGCTTCCATCACGTGCGGGGTAACATTGACTGCACACATGTTGCCATCAAGGTACCGGAACAGCAACATCTGCAAATAGAAAAGGATTTCACTCCATCAATGTCCAGCTAGTGCTCGATCGCAGGAACACAATCATGCAGGTCTGTGCAAGGTATCCAGGAAGCTGCCACGATGCATTTAACCTGAGACAGTCTACCATCTCCCAATAGTCAACCTTGTGAGGAACATGACATGATTGGTGCTGGAGGACAAGGGATACTCCCTATAAATGTTGTTAATGACACCCCTGCGCATCCCCACCATGCCCGAGCAGCACGGATATAACCGAAGCCAAAGGAACACCAGGATCATTATAGAACACACCATAGGGATGCTGAAGCAGTGATTCAGATGTCTGACCGGTTGCGGGGGCTCCCTGCAATATGTTGCAGATAGTATCTCCAGTGGTATGCTGCATAACTTTGCATTACAGAGAGGCCTGCATTTGGAGGAGGCGAAACAGCATCAATATCAGCTTCAGCAGCAGGAGTCCTCATCGGATAAGGAAGACCAGCGGGAAGGAGAGGAAGCAGCAGATGTAGGGCCAATTCAATGCTTTGCAGCAAGAGATGTGAGAGATCAGCTCGTCGCTCAGCAATTCCGCTGAGCTTATCATACCCCTGCCCTGAGAACTTACACAGAGCCCCTCTGCTTAACCGTCCTTGATACATCCTTCACTACTCCCTTCATCTTGCATTAAAGAACATTGAAACCTCTATGTCAATGACATTCTGACAATGCAGATTCAGAAGCTGCTGTAAAACCACACTGCAGACCGAAGTGCCAAATGCGATAAAGATGATTAATTTAATGCTAAACATCATAATTGCCTTCCATTAATTTCTCACCCAAGTGATCAACCAGTAGTGCTTTTCTTTAAAGAAAATTTAATAACTCTACGAGGTGCTCCCCCAGTGGCCTCATCAGTAATTACTTCATATTGAGGTAATTGAATATTGCAATTTTTTTTAAAGGGGAAGGTAGCATGGAATCTGGCTGTTGGGAGATGAGCGATACTTAATGTGCCCAAGGCTTCTGACACCTCTGATTCATGCCCATACTGAATTTCAACAAAACATACCATGGTACTCACTGAGCAAACTCTTGGGCACTGAAATGCTGAGACTTCTGGATTACCCCTAAGAATGGGCAAACCTGTCATGCTGCATGTTACACAACTTGGCAACAGACAAAAAATATTCAGTGGATTTCAATGAGGGACAGGAAGAAGAACCACCATCAGGACACCAGGCAATGCAGGCAGGGAACCATTGTGGAAAGGTGTCATATCCTACTTCTTTAAAGGTGTCTGCTTATGACTCAGAGATCTTAAATCTGTCCAGCAGTTACTGCTGAAGCAATATGTGCTTCTCTTTTGGCTACTAAGAACTCCAGATATTAATTTTATTTTAAAATGATATATATTCATTTTTTATTAAATAACATGGCTGACAGAATGCAAAATATAGTAAAAGCAACCTGTTGTGTTGTATTTGCTCAATGTGATTTAATGCTCACCATACCACATGAGATTTGTGAACTTCTATGTATGTATCCTTGATCGATGTGCTTCCATAGCTGAGGGAGCAGAAGCGGTAGATGCATATTGTCATAGAGTCATAGATTTATACAGCACAGAAAGAGTCCCTTCGGCCCATCGTGTCCACGCCAGCCATCAAGCCCTATCTATTCTAATCTCATTTTCCAGCACTTGGTCTGTAGCCTTGTATGCTATGGCGTTTCAAGTGCTCATCTAACTGCTTCTTGAATGTTGTGAGGGTTCCTGCCTCTACCACCCTTTCAGGCAGCGGGTTCCAGATTCCAACCACCCTCTGGGTGAAAAAGTTTTTCCTCAAATCCCCTCTAAACCTCCTGCCCCTTACCTTGAAACTATGCCCCCTGGTTATTGACCCCTCTACTAAGGGTAAAAGTTCCTTTCTATCTACCCTATCTATGCCCCTTATAATTTTGTGCACCTTAATCAGGTCCCCCCTCAGCCTTCTCTGCTCTAAGGAAAACAGCCCCAGCCTGTCCAGTCTCTCCTCATAGCTGAAGCACGCCAGCCCAGGTTGTTGTGTATGTACCTTTAAGAGAAGAACTGATTCTATACTGCAGTACCGGCAGTGACCATCCCTGTATATAAAGCCACAGCAGGCTTCTGTACGTCAGTCTTAAGTTACCCTCTGTTCAGTAAATACCTGTTATTGTTGTTCTCCTGCAGTCCGTGTATTATTTATACTCGGACACTACATTGGCGACGAACAGGTTCGAACTCACCTGCAGTACTGCATCACCTCACGGGGATCTTTCCCTGAGAAGAAGCTTTTGGAGGTCGAAGTCAGAACAACAGGGGTCGACCGCGGGCAACTGCCCAAGGATCCATCGGAGTTCGGAGAGTTGCAGGAGAGGCTGTGGAGAGCTGGGTTTGGCTCCCCAGTCAAGGTGTTCCAGCAAATCGTGCTGGTAGCAGGTAGTGCGCTGACCCTTCCGGACTGCGGCGGGCTCGAGCTCGATCGAGCAGCTCTGCAAAGGGGCCGTGCAGCGTTGTCGGGAGGAAAAGAGAAAGAGAGAGGGTGGAATGCACAGGGCGCGGTCGGTGCTCAAGAACCGGGCAGCGTAGCGAAAATAAAACAAGGGGAAGGAAAAGTGAGACGCGCCGAAGCCGCGGGTCGCCGCCATTACCCTGCAGAACGCTAGGAGCAGCGTGGCAGCAAGGGGAAGAAGGAAAAGTGCGGGAGGTGCCATTTTATTCCATTGGGGAAGAAGGAAAAGCGAGGGAGGTGCCATTTTAATCCATTGGTGAAGAAGAAAAAA
Organism: Somniosus microcephalus; assembly: GCF_052327205.1. NCBI lineage: Eukaryota > Metazoa > Chordata > Chondrichthyes > Squaliformes > Somniosidae > Somniosus > Somniosus microcephalus. The sequence continues at coordinate 115,677,204 of NC_140993.1, read as the reverse complement.
GCGCGGGAGGCGCCATTTTAAATCACCCAAGATGCCGAAAAGTGGCAGTATCACTGCTTTCGACAACGAGGTAGAAGACTCGACCACGTATGTGGAAAGAATTGAAGTGTACTGCAAGGCAAATGAGGTGGCCGATGGAAAGAAGGCGTCGGTATTATTAAATTTGATGGGCACGAGAACGTACGGCCTATTGCGGAATTTAATTACCCCAGCTAAACCAATGGAGAAAAGTTTTGAGGAGATTGTTAATATCTTACAGGAACACCTAAACCCTACACCGCTGCTGATAGCAAAAAGATTCAAGTTCCATAAAAGAAACCAGCACAAAGATGAGAGCAATGCTGACTACCTTACGGAACTACGCAAGTTATCGAAGCACTGCCAGTTCAGAGCAGGATTGGCAGACACCTTACGGGATAAGTTTGTCTGCGGGCTCCAGAGTGAAGGAACCCAGAAATGACTACTTTCGGAAAAGGACCTGACGCTAGAACAGGCTTTCAGCGTGGCAGTATCCTATGAAGCAGCAGCACGGGGAGCTGCGGAAATACAACAGAAACCACAGGAATACAGCGCTAACGAAATGGCGTATGGAGCAGAAAAGTGCTATCACTGCGGCAGAACAACCCATGATCAGAAAGACTGCTGGTTTAAGGACAAAGTATGCAGGCAATGTGGGAAAATGGGACACATAGCAAGAGTCTGCAGGTCGGGAAAGAAAACCAACACTACAAGAACTACTAAGGAAAAGTACAAGAAAGTAAAGAAATTGACAGACAGTAGTTCGGAAGATCAGGAGAGTGATAAGGACTCCGGGAGCAGGAGACTAAGTTGTCTAAAGTTACACAACGTGATCGCAAGGGAGGATCACCAAACCATTTGGGTCACCCTCATGATAGCAGGGTCCCCAGTAAAGATGGAATTGGACACAGGATCAGCCCTAACTGTCATGAATCGATGAGACTATGAGCGGCTATTCTCACACATACCCTTGAAGGACACGTCCATTGTATTGAAGACATACACGGGGCAAAAAGTCTACCCCAGAGGAAAAATAAGGGTGCCAGTTGAATACAACGGCAAGGAAACACAGAAACTGTATCTATATATACTACCAGATGGAGGACCACCATTATTGGGACGTGAATGGATCCGAAAAATACAATTGGATTGACATTCCATTCAGGCGCTAACTGTGACTGATAAAAAGGATGATGACGTCACACCTGGACGACTGTCAAAGATTCTAACTGACGTGAAAGAGGTGTTCCAACAAGGACTTGGGACTCTAAAAGGAGTAACGGCAACGATAAAAATCGAAGATAACGCAAACCCAAAATTTTTTAAGGCCAGACCGGTACCTTACGCAATCTGCCCAGCCGTTGAAGCAGAGCTGGAGAGTCTGGAGCGTTCGGGTGTGCTGTCCAAGGTGGACTGGAGCGAGTGGGCCACACCCATCGTTCCTGTAATGAAGAAATCATTGAGCAGCACGCCTGGGGAACCGAAGAAGGTTCGCATCTGTGGGGACTTCAAAGTAACTGTGAACCCAGTCCTGCACACAGTACAATATCCACTTCCACGGATAGAAGATATTTTCGCCTCACTATCTGGAGGGAAACACTTTACAAAGATTGATCTGGCCCAAGCGTATCTACAAATGGAGGTGGAAGAAGCATCTAGGAAATACCTCACGATAAACACTCACAAAGCCTTTACCAGTACAATCGACTGGTATTCGGGGTAGCATCAGCCCCGGCTATTTGGCAGAGGGTGATGGAACAAGTCCTGCAAGGGATCCCGGGGACCCAGTGTTATTTGGACGACATCCTGGTTACGGGCGAAAATGACAGTGAACACCTTGCCAACCTGGAGCAGGTGCTCACGAGATTATAGGAATATGGGCTACGAGCCAACCGCCCCAAATGCGAGTTCTTCAGGAGACAAATCTCGTATTGTGGCCACATGATTGATGAGGAAGGGTTGCATAAGTCACCGGACAAGATTGAGGCTGTAGTCAAGGCTCCAGCACTGGAAAATGTGTCGCAACTGAGGTTGTTCCTCGGGTTGGTGAACTACTACCATAAGTTCTTGCCGAATTTATCTACAATTCTGCACCCACTGAACGCCCTACTGCAAACTGGAGTAACATGGAAATGGAGTGATGAGTGTAAGCGTGCTTTTCAGAAATGTAAATGCCTAATCACTTCAAAAGAAGTATTGGCCCACTACAATCCAACACTACCGATTCGGTTAGCATGTGATGCGTCTCCCTATGGCATCGGAGCGATGCTGTCACACAAATTCCTTGACGGTTCAGAGAGGCCAATAGCCTTTGCGTCGCGTTCGTTAACCTCAGCCGAGCGTAACTACGCCCAGATTGACAGGGAGGCCCTCAGCCTGGTGTGGGGGGTGAAGAAGTTCAATCACTATCTGCATGGGCAGAAATTCACCCTACTGACTGATCATCAGCCCCTGGTCTCCATTTTTAACCCAAAGAAGGGCGTTCCGGTGATGACGGCGCAACGGCTGCAAAGATGGTCACTTTTTCTAGGGGCACATCAGTACGACATAGAGTACAAGGGTACGAAACAGCATTGGAAACGCTGATGTGCTGTTGCGCCTACCGTTGCCTACGGTAGAGGAAGCACCTGCAGTGGACCCTGTTGAGATATTCCATGCGACCATAGTCGAATGTCTACCTGTTACAAACCCAAGTATAGAGAAGGAATCCCGAAATGACCCGACACTCTCTCGGGTCTATGATTTGACGGTGAAGGGATGGCCAGCACATGGCGACTCACTGTTGCCAGCATTTTCGCCAAGGAGAGAACAGCTGTCAGTGTGCCGGGGGACCTTGATGTGTGGATCCCAAGTGGTAATTCCACCCAAATTGAGAGATAGAGTACTCAATGAGCTTCATGAGGGTCATCTGGGAGGGGCAAAAATGAAGAGCCTAGCCAGGGCGTTTGTGTGGTGGCCGGGAATCGATCAAGAAATCGAGGATATGACCAAGAGATGCACAGGATGCCAGAAGGTCCAAAACGCTCCATCACAGGCCCCGCTACATCCATGGGAGTGGCCCTCATCTCCATGGCAACGGGTACCCATTGATTTTGCTGGTCCATTTATGGACTCAATGTTCCTAATCACTGTGGACGCCCATTCGAAATGGCCAGAGGTCATCAAAATGTCCTTCACCACCACGGAGAAAACTATTGCAGTCCTACGGACCATCTTCGCCAGGAATGGCTTGCCAGAACAGATTTGCTCCGACAATGGGCCACAGTTTGTGTCCGAGGATTTCCGGAGGTTTCTGAGGAATAATGGGGTGAAACATTACACATCTGCCCCATATCATCCAGCCACAAATGGATTGGCTGAGAGGTTTGTTCAGACCTTTAAAAAGGCCATAAAGGCAATGTATAATGACGACATACCACTACAACACAAGGTGGATCATTTCTTGTTTGCTTACCAGAATGCGACACATGCAGTCACCAACCAAGCTCCAGCCGTAATGTTCTTCAACCGAAGGCTAAGATGTCGCCTGGATTTGCTCAAACCAAACATAAGACGAGATGTTGAGGATAAGCAATTCCAGCACATAAATGAGAAACCAACCAGGAGCTTCAAGATAGGGCAACCTGTCTTGGCCCGCGACTACCGAACAGAAAAATGGCAGCCAGGAACGATATGCACACAGCAGGGACCACTAATGTACACAGTGGACGTTGGAGAGAGCATCATGAGACGCCATGCTGACCAGATTCTAGAGTCACAGGAACAAGCCAAACCCATACCACGAGCAGGTGCACCTGGTAATCAACCCGAAGTACAGATTGCGTCTACCTCAGAAGCAGTGGTATTGGATGCTGACGAACCAACCAATGACAATGAGCCAGAATCAACTCCGCCGCAAGAACAGGATACTCGAGAAAGGCGCTATCCAGTCAGGATCAGGAAGCCTCCTCAAAGACTGAACTTATAAATGATTATTTCAGTTGATGTATATAGTACAGAGAAAATTGTAATTGTAATTAGTTATTATTTAGTTGTTAAATGAATGTTATGTGCTGTTTATCTAAAAGGGGAGGAATTGTTGTGTATGTACCTTTAAGAGAAGAACTGATTCTATACTGCAGTACCGGCAGTGACCACCCCTGTATATAAAGCCATAGCAGGCTTCTGTAGGTCAGTCTTAAGTTACCCTCTGTTCAGCTGCAAGCACGAGCAGAGGGAGCAGCCAGACTTTGGAGAGTGGATTAAAGTGGTGGTCCCCTGACCAGGAAGAGGAGGAGAACGTTGGACCACCACCACCAACTCCACCATCATTACATCAACTGAGGTGCCTGGAGAGAGAGGACAGAGGAGGAGAAGGAGAAAGGAGGCCTACATCAACATCAACCAGGGGAGAGGCCTTTCTATCACTGCCTCCCCAATTTGGCCTCCACTTCAGGAGAGGGAGAGAGGGGAGAGAAACCAACTGCTTGAAAGGAGGGAAGAAAACTTCATCCGGAACATCTACAGGTGGGTGTTATTTGGGGCACTCTCCCAAGACTTTGTATTTTAGGTGGGGGGAGAAAAGAAGAAGCAAGGCCGGATCATCAAGGGGTGTAGTGTGTGTGTGCTCTTGTTAAAAGCTAGGCCACACACACCACTAATTAGCATCCCTTCTATTGCCTGCCCTGGGAGAGCTTGGAGCTGCCCAAGGTGAAGTCTTTAATTTAATTTAATTTAATTACATCGTTAAGACCTGTTGCAGGACTAAGCCTGGGCTTCTCCAGCTTTTCCAGGTGAAGACGTCTTCTCCCCCTGCCAGAAGACCACCATCACCAAAGACTTTTTCCATCGGAGAGTGCAACCCTGCCTACACCCACCCACCATCCTGAGTGGCAACACTGCCCTTTGCGGCCTCCCTCCTTCCCACCCCCCCACCTCTCTCTCTCTCTTTGTCTCTCTCTGCCTGTCTTTCTAAGGCACCTTAGTTTCATCTATTTTATTAATTGCCAATTGAGCAGAGGGGAGAGGCCACTCTCCCAATTTAAATCAATAAGGAGAGAGGTGTGTCCTCATTTTAATCAGCTCCCTCTGCTCAATAGAGGACAAAAAAAATATATATACACCGAGGCCATTAACACCTTCAGGCCTGTGACTTGGGGTGAGTGTAGCCCTTAAAAAAAGCACCCCAGAATGGCGACTGCGTCTTCGCCGGTGGCGGGGCCAGCCGGGACCTATGCGAGAGTGGTAGCCACGGCCACAGCTGCTCCCGCTGTTCCTGCTGCCCCGTCACCTTTTCGATTAATAACAAAAAAGCTTGGGGTGAAGAGCTACACTCACCCCACTATGACCATCGAGGCCTGCGTCAAGGCCATGGCTGGGGTTGTCGGCCCCTCAGCCATCGTCGCGGCCTCGAAAATGTATGGGAAGGCTGTGTTCTTCCTGGGGTCGGAGCGGGCGGTGTCCCTGGCTGTCGCCAAGGGGCTCACCGTGGGCGGGACCTTCCTGCCGGTGGATCCTCTCGAGGCCACCGCGCAGAGGATCATTATTTCCAACGTCCCGCCCTATGTTCCTGGTGAGCTCCTCCTTCCCCATTTGCGACAACTTGGGGAGGTGAGGTCGGGGATCACGCCCATCCCGCTCGGCTTCCGGGAGGCCAGCCTTCGCCACGTCTTCTCCTTCCGGCGCCAGCTGTTTATCCAGCTGGCGCGGGAGGAGGACACTGAAGGGGCGTTCGTCGTCCTCCACGAGGGGACCGCCTACCGCGCCTTTTGGACGTCGGACGGTGTGAGGTGCCATGCCTGCAGGGAGGTGGGGCACATCAGGAGGAACTGCCCTGCCTCCAAGGCCGCCGGATCATCTCGTGCGGCCGAGGCTGGCGCCGCCGCCGCCGCCCTTCCCCCCGGATCTGCCCACGCGTCAAGTACGTCTGATGCGCGGTTGACGTCGGGGGCCGATGCCACCAAGGCCTCCGGCGGGGGGGAGGGAGCGTGTCCGGCCGGAAAGAAGGCGCGGGGAAAAAAGAAGCACCTTAGGGCAGGTCCCCCCGTGGATGGTGAGCCCTTGCCCCTTGAGCCCCTTACACCCGCGCTCCTCGCGGAGTTGATCAGGGCAGATGTGAGCGGGAGGGGCCCCGTGCCCGAGCCTGTGGCCGCAACCGCCGCAGCGGTAATGCCAATACCTGCGGCCGGGCTCGGGCCCGAGGAACCCGACAAACCTGCTCCGCCGGAGGGAGTCGAGGAGGAGGCCTTTGCAGACATGGAGGTCTCCCTCGCTCCCTCCGTGCTAAAAAGAAGGCGCGACCCCCTGGATGAGGAGGAGGACCGGGAGGAGGAAGGTCCCTCCGAGCAGGGGGAGTCGTCGCCCGCCGCGGGTACTGCGCCCCCCCGCCCCCCCAGCGCTGTCGTCATCACCAGCGATCGGCAGGGGTCGCCTGTCCCTCGGGAGGCTGAGGCAGATGTGTCTGTCCAGCACGTGCCTCCCGGGGATGGGGATGAGACCCTGCCCGTGGGGGGGGTTGCGGAACAACCCGCGGCAGTAATTGAAGTTGACCTTTTATCGGTGTCGTTACCCCTCGCCGGGTCGGGCAGCCTGGGGGTTGGGTCGGGCGAGCTCGAGGATAATGAGCTCGCCCAATGCGACCCGGACGTCTCCCAGGGGATGCTCGTCCTGGTAGAGCTTTTAATTCAAAACCCCCCGTCCGCTGGGTCGGAGGTTGGTGGCGGGGAGGAGGATGGCCCCCTGGCTGCGTCTCTGGTGCCGGACGTACTGGAGGAGCTGGAAATTGTTCTCTCCCCGGTTTCTCCGGTCGTTCCGGCGTCTGAGGCGGAGGGGAGCTCTGAACCGCCGCCGTCTTCTGGCCCGGCACCCCTAGAGGAGCCCAGGGAGAAATCCTCTGCCGCCGATCCTGGGGGTGGGATCCGGGCGGAGGCGGGGCTGGCTGGCGCGGCCGAGTCGTTCGCTTCGCACTGCGCGGCGGACGGGTTGGCCGCTGGTGACGACCCCCTGGAGGAGGATGGGGACTCGGTGATGGGCACGGAGGACGATTCGGACTCCAGTGCCGACGTGGCGATGGATGACCTCGTGCCCCTTGCCAAGTCTCCCCTCATTTCCGTAAGGGAACTCCGGGATTTTATGGCCACGTGCCTGGGTCAGCGCAATAAGGTCCGGCTGGCCCTCGACAGGTGGTCGGAGCTGGCGCTGCTCATCGATTCCGTCCGCGCCGCCGTTAAGATCTTGGGCGCGGACGAGGGTGTGAACCCGCTCGAGCTGCGTCGGCTCACAACGTTTCTCACTGGGCTGCTGAGGAAGTGGCGGCGGACCAGCGGCTGCGCTTCCTCGCCCCGTTAGGTGTAGGTAGAGGTTGCACTATGCTTCTGACATGAAGATAACCATAGCCAGCCTCAACATCAACGGCAGCAGGGAGGCGCGCCGCAGATTCAATAACTTCTCGGTCCTTCGGGACGGGAAGTATGCGGTGTGCTTCCTGCAAGAAACCCACACCGTTCCGGGAGACGAAGCCACATGGCTCCTGGAGTGGCAAGGAGGGGTCAGCATGAGTCACCTCTCCAACAATTCCAGCGGGGTGGCTATCTTGCTGGCCCCGCATTTTCAGCCGGAGATCTTGGGGGTCAAGGAGCACGTGCCGGGCCGCTTGCTCCATGTCACTGTTCGCCTGGGGGGCGTGCCGCTCCATCTAGTGAACGTGTACGCCCCTCAGACCAGTGCGCAGCAAGTGCGCTTCTTCGAAGAAGTGTCCGCTCTCTTGGGCTCCATCGACGTGGGCGAGTGCGTCATCCTCGGGGGGGATTTTAACTGCACCCTCGAGGCGAGGGACCGTTCGGGTCCCCCGCGAAGCCCGGCGGCGATGGAGAAGTTGAGGGACCTGGTTGGGTCCTTCGACTTGGTGGACGTCTGGCGAAATCTCCACCCCGACTCCAGCGCCTTCACTAGTGTGAGGTCTGGGGGAGGAAGGTCCAGAATCGACCGCCTCTACATTTCCCGGGCGTTCGTCTCCTGCGTTCCGGCAGCTTCCATGCGGCCGGTGCCGTGCACGGACCACCACCTGGTGTGGGCGGAGCTCGCTCCGCTGCGCGCGCGGGGGGGGTCCGTGTACTGGCATTTTAACAACCTGCTGCTGGAGGACGCACGGTTCCGGGATTCGTTTCGTCGATTCTGGGCCGACTGGAGAAGGAAGCAGGGGGGCTTCCCCTCCTTGAGGCTATGGTGGGATGTGGGCAAGGCTCACATCCGTCTCTTCTGTCAGGAGTACGCGAAGGGGTCGACCAAGAGGCGGGAGGCCCGGGTCGGGCGGTTGGAGAAGGAGGTGCTCGACCTGGAGTCCCGTCTCGGTCAGGTCGTCGAGGACCCGGCCCTGCGGAAGGTGTACGAAGAGAAGAAGGGCGCGCTGAAGGACCTGCAGCTCGTCGGGTCCCGAGGCGCGTACGTGAGGTCGCGGATCCAGCTCCTGCGGGACCTGGACCGCGGCTCCCCCTTCTTCTACTCGCTGGAAAAAAGACGGGGGGTCCGTAAGCAGCTCTTGGGGCTGCTGGCCGACGACGGATCTCTGGTCTCGGATCCGGAGGGAATCAGCGTGGAGACCCGCGCCTATTACGGGGCTCTGTTCTCTCCGGATCCGTCCAGCGAGGATGCGCGCAGAGTTTTGTGGGAGGACCTGCCGAAGGTTGGCCCGGAGGGCGCCGAAAAATTGGACGCTCCGCTAAGTCTGGCGGAGCTGACCGGCGCCCTCCGCCAGCTCTCTAGGGGAAAGTCCCCGGGGCTGGACGGGCTGACCGTGGAGTTCCACAGGGCGTTCTGGGACGTCTTGGGGGGCGACTACGTGCGGGTCCTGGGGGAAAGTTTGGCGACCGGGGAGATGCCCCTCTCTTGGCGCAGGGCGGTCATTGTCCTGCTGCCTAAGAAGGGCGATCTCCGCCTCCTTAAGAACTGGCGCCCGGTCTCCCTCCTCAGCACGGACTATAAAATCTTTGCCAGGGCCATGTCTGCTCGCCTTGGCACCGTGCTGGCCCACATGATCCACCCCGACCAGTCCTACACGGTCCCGGGCCGGACCATCCATGATAACATCCATCTGGTCCGGGACCTGGTCCACCACTCCCAGAGGGCTGGTCTGTCGGTCGCCTTCCTTTCCCTGGATCAGGAGAAGGCGTTCGACAGGGTGGATCACGAGTATCTCTTCGGGACTCTGCGCGCATTCGGGTTCGGGACGCATTTCGTCGCCCGGATCCGACTTCTGTACGCCGCCGCGGAGTGTCTGATTAAAGTTAACGGGTCCTTGACGGCGCCCCTTCGCTTCGGGAGGGGGGTGCGTCAGGGATGCCCCATGTCCGGCCAGTTATATGCCATTTGCGTGGAGCCTTTCCTGCGCCTCTTGCGGAAGAGGTTGACGGGACTGGCTCTGCAAGGGCCGGGCGTGGAGGTGGTCCTCTCGGCTTACGCCGATGACGTGCTCCTCACGGTCACGGATCCCGCTGACTTGCGGAGGATGCGGGAATGCCAGCAGATTTACTCGGACGCATCCTCCGCCAAGATCAACTGGGAGAAATGTTCCGGACTCCTGGTGGGTCAGTGGCGGGTGGACTCCCTGCCGGAGGAGTTCAGGCCTTTCGCCTGGAGCACCACGCACCTCCTCTATTTGGGAGTCTACCTTAGCCCTGCCGAGGACGCTTGGCCGGCGAACTGGCAAGAACTGGAGGCCAAAGTCACCGCTCGCCTAGGACGCTGGACAGGACTGCTCCGAGTGTTGTCCTACAGGGGTCGAGCGCTGGTCATAAACCAGCTGGTGGCCGCCATGTTGTGGTACCGGTTGGTCACTTTGATCCCTCCCCCTGCGTTTGTCGCCAAGATTCAGAAGAAGCTCATCGACTTCTTCTGGGACAAAAGGAAGCACTGGGTCTCTGCCGCGGTTCTGTGTCTCCCGCTTAGGGAGGGCGGTCAGGCGCTGGTGTGCCTTCGCACCCAGGCTGCGACTTTCCGTCTTCAGACGCTGCAGAGATACCTGTACGTCGAGAATCCTCCGAGATGGTGTGCGCTGGCGACGTTTTTCTTCCGCCAGCTGCATGGCCTCAATTACGACACGCAGCTCCTGTTTGCGAAAGTGGGCAGCAGGCGTGCCGGCCTGCGGGAGCTGCCTGTCTTCTACCAGGAACTACTATGGGTTTGGAACTACGTCGCTTCCAGGCGGAGCTCTCCCCCGTCAGGAGCGGCGGCTCTCCTTCGGGAGCCGCTGCTCAGGAATCCGCACCTCCACGAACACGGGTTCGGGCGGCTGGCGGAGGGTAGGGCTGTGGCTGGCAAGGTGACCAGAGTCGGGGACCTGCTCGATGGCGGAGGAGCGGGCTGGATGGCGCCGGAGGAGCTGGCGCGGCGCCTGTCCTGGGCCAACGTCCGGCTCGCGGTCGAAACCATCGAATCGGTAAAAGCGGCACTGGGCCCCGACTCCACTAGGTGTATCGAGGCGGCTCAAGCACGTGGGGCGATCCCGTCCGAGCTTACCCCCGTTCGGACGGAATTCCTCATCGGCGCCCGGCCCCGAAACTCCCCTCGGGAACCGGCGCCTCACAACTTGAGCCGTCTTGAGGAAATACCCTCCGTGCCTTTTCATTCCGCGCGGAGGGGTTTCCTGTACGGGCTGCTCCTGCACACTCTCCACTTTGCCATCTTCGTCTACCGTCCGGACACGCCTTGGCGTGGCGTTTTGCCGACCGGCGGTAGCGGAGGTCCCCAATGGAGGGCTCTCTATGCGGGAGTCCTCCCTTGTTCCATCGGGGACTTGGCCTGGAGGGTGTTGCACGGAGCGGTCCCGTGCAATAAGGTTTTAAGTAGGTTCACGGACTCCCAGGCCGCCTGCATTTTTTGCGGCCTGGAGGAGTCCGTGTTTCACGTTTATATGGATTGTGAGAGGTTGCAGCCCCTCTTTCACTACTTGAAGGGGCTGCTCCTCGATTTTTGGTTGCACTTCAGTCCCACGCTCTTGATCTACGGTCACCCGGTGCGGAGGGGAGCGGACAGGTTGGAGGACCTCCTTGTGGGCCTGCTCCTGGGCCTGGCTAAAAGAGCCATCAATTGGTCCAGGCAGCGGGCGGTCGAGGGGGTCGTCCAGCCGGATTGCCTGCATCTCTTCCGCGGCCATGTTCGCGCCCGGGTGGCCCTGGAGATGGAGCACGCGGTGTCCGCCGGTGCGCTTGAGTATTTCCGCGACCGGTGGGCGCCGCGGGGACTGGAGTGCATCATCAACACGGATAACCAAATTTTAATTTGATTTGTTAAGCTTTAGTTGAACTTTTGTTTATTTACAGTCGAATTGGTTTTTTTTGGGTCCAAATAAAAGAGTACCCTCTGTTCAGTAAATACCTGTTATTATTGTTCTCCTGCAGTCCGTGTATTATTTACTAGCTGGGGGGAGCCCGGCTTTGCCAGGGCTGTTTTGGGCCGGGCGGTTTAAATCGAGTGCGAGGCTTTGGGGCCTCTCTGTGTCCCTGTGTGAATCTGCTGCCGGGCAACATTTTAAATCGAGTCCCAGGCTGTTGGGCCCTGTCTGTGTCCCTCTCTCAATCTGCTGCTGGGCAACATTTCTACCTTTTAATACCTTGAAAGATGAAAGTGAAAGTACTTATAAAACGTTTTTGGTAAATCTTATGTTATTTTTAAAAGAGATACTAACTTTTTCAAAGCTGGATGATCAAAGTAGTTTGAGCTGGAAGCTGAAGTAATGGCAGTGAAACAATGGCTGGCACATCCCTGAGATGAAAACGATTAGTCCCGCCCACACACACACACCGATTGGCCAACCATCAGGGGACCGTACTGTAGGATTGGTCAATCATGACGGCACAGGATTGGTCGAACCTTGACGTCAGTCAATCAATGCTAAGTAGCAGATAATTAGTTTAATTTTGAAGGATTTTTGCATAAGGCGCGAACAATTTTTGTCCGACCGAAAAGTAAATACGCTTACGACCATCCCGGAACCGTAAGCTTTCTTTGGAGGTAACGCGCGCGTAGGTACGCTCTATAACTTTCGAGCGCATAGCCGGACAGATGCACACGTGAGGACAGAAGGACAGACAGACAGATAGACAGAAGTATCTGTTTATATATATAGACACTCGGACACTACACAGGTAACATCCTGTTGAATCTCCTCTGCACCCTTTCCAATCACATCCTTCCTATAGTGTGGCGACCAGAACTGCACACAGTACTCCAGCTGTGGCCTAACTAGCGTTTTGTACAGCTCCATCATAACCTCCCTGCTCTAAAATTCAATGCCTCGGCTAATGAAGGCAAATATCTCATATGCCTTTTTAACCACCTTATCTACCTGTCCTGCTGCCTTCAGGGATCTATGTACATGCACACCAAGCTCCCTCTGATCCTCTGTCCTCCCTAGGATCCTACCAGTCACTGTGTATTCCCTTGCCTTGTTAGTCCTCCCAAAATGCATCATCTCACACTTTTCAGGCTTAAATTCCATTTGCTACTGTTCTGCCCATCTGACCAACCCATCTATATTGTCCTATAGCCTGAGGCTTCCCTCCTCGTTATTTACCACTCCACCAATTTTCGTGTCATCTGCGAACTTACTGATCATACCTCCTACATTCATATCTAAATCATTAATGTACACTACAAACAGCAAAGGACCCAGCACCGATCCCTGCGGTACACCACTGGACACAGGCTTCCAGTCACAAAAACAACCTTCAACCATCACCCTCTGCCTCCTGCCACTAAGCCAATTTTGGATCCAATGTGCCAAATTGCCCTGGCTCCCATGGGCTCTTAACTTCTTGTCCAGTCTCCCATGTGGGACTTTGTCAAAAGCCTTACTGAAGTCCATGTAGACTACACCAACTGCACTACCCTCATCCACACACCTAGTCACCCCCTCGAAAAATTCTATCAAATTGGTCAGACATGATCTCCCCCTGACAAAGCCATGCTGACTATCCTTGATTAATCCTTGCCTTTCCAAGTGGAGACTAATTCTGTTCCTCAGAATGTTTTCTAATAATTTCCCTACCACTGATGTTAGACTCACTGGCCTGTAATTCCCTGGTTTATCCCTACTTCCCTTCTTGAATAATGGTACTACGTTAGCTGGAGGTTCTGAAAATTTGTGTCAGCCCCTGCAATCTCCTCCCTTGCCTCACACAGCAGCCTGGGATACATCTCATCTGGGCCTGGGGATTTATCCACTTTTAAGATGGCCACCTTCCTGAGATAGAATCTGGCCTCTGGTACATTGCAATGACTTCAGTGCACCTTCACCTATGCCAGGATGATCTTTTACGTGAATTGTTGGCGCCTTGATACTTTTGGAAGTGATGCCAAAAGCCACTTGTCCCTGCCTCATGCTGACACAGACTGTCTTTGACAGCAATGCCACTTGACTGCTCCTGCACCTTTGCATGCATGGTGCTACTGGATGCTGTTTCTCAGGATGGCCACAGATCTTGTGGAGGTGAAACTGGTTCTTTATGAAGTTCTGGAATCTGTCCTGCATGGATATCTATACCACTTATTCCATGGACTCTATGCCCTGTGTTACTGCAGCAGTCATTGCAGTTGCAATTGGTACTGGGCCTTCATAAACCGTTGGCTACAGAGGAGATAACCAATCATTAAACCTTTCAAGGACTGCAAGAATGGAGTCCATTTGTTCAGTAAGCTCCTGATAAAAATACAGGAGCATTAAGCAAAGTAGCCCAAGGAACTTCAGTAGGAGGACTCAATGTGCGACCTGCATATGGTGGCTTCTCACAAGCTACCACTTCATCTACCTCATTGTCGAGGCTGTCAAGTTTTTCTGTGTGGAGGACCTGCCTCCTTTGCCAGTTCTTGCCATTCATTGAATGCTAGTTTTGCCCAGAAAAGTAACACCAGTGGTCATTATTACAGTGTGATTTCAGAAATGATTATTTTAGCTTGCACATCTATTTGTGATGTCATGGAATCTTCAATTAAAATATTACAAAATATATAATTTCATTACACCTAGCTCATCGCATCTTTCCTTAGTTATATCTGTGTAAGTACAGCAATATCACTTTCCATGCATAAGTATTGAATACCTTAAACTTTTACATTAAAATAGGTCCCTTTGGTCCATATTAAGGCAAGCATCACTTGCAGTTTGTTTTTGCATTAACTGATAGTGTGTCACACAACCAATTAGCCCCAACAGATAGGAAAGCATGGAGTAGGAGGCAAGCTTCTGCGGTGAATTGAAAATTGGCTAAACCATAAAAGCAAAGTATCGTATATTGACATGGTAAGGGGTCACTTGCAGAATGCCACAGGGATCAGTGCTGAGGTTATTATTGTTTATAGTGAATGATTTGGAGCTCAGGAAAGACAAGCTAAGTTTGCAGAATGGCAAATTGAGGTGGGGGAGAATTCAAACAATAGAGAATGAGCAAACCAAATACAAAACGATTTGAATAAGTTGGAAAGGTGGACTAATGAGTGGCAAATGGCATTTAACGTGGACAAATGCAAGATAATGAGACTAGAGAAGAAAATTAATGCTGAAAATATAAACTAAATGGCTCTAGGCCACAGGACATACATAACATAGGAGAGGAATCTGGATAGCTCAATGAAAGAAACAATGTAGTAAGAAAAGCTTACAGGGACATATAGCCAGAGGATTCAGCACAAATTCCAGGAGATGATCATGAATCTGTACAAGGCACTGGTACGGCTAGACCTGGAGGAATGTGTACAATTCTGGTCACTACACTTCAGCAAATGATATACGGCATTGGAGGCAGTACAAAAAAGGGCAACTAAACTAATACCTAGCTTAAAGTATCTGAGTTATGAGGAGAGACTGAGGAGACTGAGATTTATTTAAGGTGGAGAAGAGAAACCTTAAGGGAGATATTACTCAAGCATTCAAGATTCTTAAGGAAATAGACAAATTCAACACCCAAAATATGTTCCAGATTGCCACAAACTCTGGAACCAGATGTCACAGGCTCAATCTTATAAGGGGGAAAGTGGACAGTTTAAGTTAACCTACTTTACACAGAGGGTGGTGAACATGTGGAATCTACTGCTCAGGAAGGAGTGGAGGCAGATTGTATGGAAAAAGTTTGGGGAGAATTGGCTAGATTTTTGAGGAAGTGGGCAATTGAGTATTATTAGTTTTTGGGTACAGCCAGTTGAACTGAAGAATAATTTCTGGTCCTGTACTTTTTGTGTTTGTACTTTTCTTCAAGTTATAGAACTTAAATATTTTCTTCCGTGATTTTGGTACTGTTGATGCAGAGTTGATGCGTTAAGTTCCAGAGAGCCTGATTCTGTAATTTATTAGTTGGCTTTCCTGTTGCACTGAAAAGTTCACTTTAAAAAAAAAAATGTTAATTATAATTATGCTTATGTCATGGTTATTAATACAGGCTTTGTAATCATTGCACACATCCACTTTTCTCCATGCATTGTTATATTAATGATAGAAGCACCTTAAAGAGTAGTTAAGCAACTTGGTTACAGATGGGCAAGATTAGGAAATTCATGCAGGACAAAAACGCAACTAATAAACCTGGGAGCACCTGTCATTTTGATTAATAAATATTAAACAGAACCAGAAACCTAACTAATTTCTTATATTTTACTAAAAGACAAAAAATACCCAAAATACTTAATATTAGAAATAAGTATAATCAAATACTGAATTGTCTCCAGTTATTCCAAGGTTTCTGTGAAGAATGACCTGCTCCTCCTCATCATATACCCTGGAGAAATCATGTTCCCTACAGCAAGATCTGGAGTATTGCTATTGTTGGAAAATTTCATCATGAAACCTCAAAATGTGCAATTTGAATTAAAATGATACCTTTGCGTGCTGTGACTGTAACATAGTTATCTCTGTTTTAATTTGGAATCATGCCACATTCCAGTCCTTTGAGTGCACTAATTCTGTATGCATTGGCAATGTGGATTTTGTAGCATGTGTCTTGATGGAAGCACTATAGATACCATCTAAAGTCCCAATTATATAGCAGCTATTGAATATATTTTGATCTGTTCAGAGCATACAATTGGTCTGAATTAAAATGCACTCTGAAAATGGTGTAAGTTTGGAACTATAATTTGTATATTGGAATAAAAAAACAGCAATTTACCAATGCTGGCAAAGCTGCCAGGTAACCCATTGTCTGCACACTGATGCTTGCCTTTGCAATGTGTGACACGGCAATACACCTGGAAATAATTTTATGACATTTGACATATATGCTGATCGAAGGGGAGAATGTATTTTGCAGGCATTAGGGAGAGCGAGTTTAATTCAGATTGATGGGATCAGGATTTAATTTAATCACCTATCAGAGTGAAACATAGAAACATAGAAGATAGGAGCAGGAGTAGGCCATTCGGCCCTTCGAGCCTGCTCCGCCATTCAATGAGATCATGGCTGATCACCCAAATTCAGTACCCTGTCCCTGCCTTCTCCCCATATCCCTTGATCCCTTTAGCCTTAAGAAATATATCCAACTCTTTCTTGAATATACTTAATGAACTGGCCTCCACCGTCCTCTGTGGCAGAGAATTCCACAGGTTCACCACTCTCTGGGTGAAGAAATTCCTCCTCATTTCAGTCCTAAATGGCTTACCCCTTATCCTTAGACTATGACCCCTGGTTCTGGACTCCCCGGCCATCAGAAACATCCTTCCTGCATCTAGTCTGTCCAGGCCTGACAGAATTTTATAGGTTTCGATGAGATGCCCTCTCAATCTTCTAAACTCCAGTGAGTATAAGCCCAATCGACACAATCTCTCCTCATACGTCATCCCTGCCATCCCAGGTATCAGCCTGGTGAATCTTCGCTGCACTCCCTCCATGGCAAGAACGTCCTTCCTCAGGTAAGGCAACCAAAACTGCGCACAATACTCAAGGTGTGGTCTCACCAAGGCCCTGTACAACTGCAGCAAGACATCCTTGTTCTTGAACTCGAACCCTCTTGCTACGAAGGCCAACATACCATTTGCCTTCTTAACCGCCTGCTGCACCTGCATGCTTACCTTCAGTGACTGGTGTACAAGAACACCCAGGTCTCTTTGCACTTCCCCTTCTCCCAATCTATTGCCATTCGGATAATAATCTGCCTTCCTGTTTTTGCCACCAAAGTGGATAACCTCACATTTATCCACATTATAGTGCATTTGCCATGTTTCTGCCCAATCACCCAACCTGTCCAAATCGTGCTGGAGTTTCACGACATCCTCCTCACAGCATACCCTCCCACCCAGCTTTGTGTCATCTGCAAATTTGGAGATATTACATCCAATTCCCTCGTCCAGATCATTAATATATATTGTGAACAGCTGGGGTCCTAGGACCGATCCTTGCGGAACCCCACTAGTCACTGCCTGCCACTCGGAAAACGACCCGTTTATTCCAACTCTTTGCTTTCTGTCCGCCAACCAGTTCTCTATCCAAGTCAATACCTTGCCCCCAATCCCATGTGCCTTAATTTTGCACGCTAATCTCTTATGTGGGACCTTATCGAAAGCCTTCTGAAAGTCCAAATACACCACATCCACTGGTTCTCCCTTATCTATTTTACCAGTTACATCCTCAAAAAATTCCAGTAGATTAGTCAAGCATGATTTACCTTTTGTAAATCCATGTTGATTTTGTCCGATCCAGTCACTGCTTTCCAAGTGCTCTGCTATTACATCTTTTATAATGGACTCTAGCATTTTCCCCACTACCGATGTCAAGCTTACCGGTCTATAATTCCCCGCCTTTTCTCTACCACCTTTTTTGAATAGTGGGGTAACATTAGCTACCCGCCAATCCATGGGTACCGTTCCAGAGTCTATCGAGTTCTGGAAGATGACCAGCAATGCATCTACTATTTCTAGGGCCACTTCCTTAAGTACCCTGGGATGTAGATTATCAGGCCCTGGGGATTTATCGGCCTTCAGTCCCATCAATTTTTCTAACACCATTTCCCGACAAATACTGATTTCTTTCAGTTCCACCCTTTCATCAGACCCTATGTTCCCCGGCATTTCTGGAAGGTTATTTGTGTCCTCCTTTGTGAAGACAGAACCAAAATATGTATTAAGTTGGTCTGCCATTTCTTTGTTCCCCATTATAAATTCCCCCGATTCTGACTGCAAGGGACCTACACTTGACTTCACCAATCTTTTTCTCTTCACTTATCTATAAAAGCTTTTACAGTCAGTTTTTATGTTCCCAGCAAGCTTACTCTCATATTCTATTTTCCCTTTCTTAATTAATCCCTTTGTCCTCCTTTGTTGAATCCTAAACTGCTCCCAATCCTCAGGATTATTGCTTTTTCTGGCCAATTTATATGCCCTCTCCTTGGACCTTATGCTATCACTAATTTCCCTTGTTAGCCACGGTTGGGTCACCTTTTTTGTTTTATTTTTATGCCAAACTGGGATGAACAAACTCTGTAGTTCATCCATTCGGCCTTTGAATGTTTGCCATTGCCTATCCACCGTCAACCCTTTGAGTGCCATTCCCCAATCAATCCCACCCAACTCGCTCCTCAGACCATCGTAGTTTCCTTTATTTAAATTGAGGACCCTAGTCTCTGAGTCAACTACTTCATTCTCCATCTTAATGAAGAATTCGATCATATTATGATCGCTCTGACCCAAGGGGCCTCGTACAACAAGATTGCTAATTAATCCTTTCTCGTTACATAATACCCAGTCTAAGATGGCCTGATCTCTGGTTGGTTCCTCGACATAGTGGTCCAGGAAACCATCCCGTAAACACTCCAGGAATTCCTCCTCCACAGTATTGTTACTCATTTGGTTGGCCCAATCTATATGTAGATTAAAGTCACCCATGATGACTTCTGTGCCCTTATTGCACGCTTCTTTAATTTCTCTTTTAATGCCATCCCCAACCTCTGCCTTACTGTTTGGAGGTCTATAAGCCACTCCCACTAACGTTTTTTTCCACTTAGTATTTCTCAATTCTACCCATACAGATTCCACCTCATCAGAGCTAATATCCTTCATTACAATTGTGTTAATCCCTTCTTTAACCAGTAATGCTACCCCACCTCCCTTTCCTTTTTGCCTATCTTTCCTGAATATCGAATACCCCTGGATGTTGAGTTCCCAGTCCTGGCCTTCCTTGAGCCACGTTTCCGTAATCCCAACCAAATCGTATTTGTTTACTTCTATTTGCGCAGCCAATTCATCCACCTTATTACAAATGCTCCTCGCATTAAGACACAAAGCCTTCAGGCTTGTTTTTTTAACGTTTTTAGACCTATTAGAATTATTATTTACTGTGGCCATGTTTGATTTAAACCGTTGATTTCTCTGACTGCCACTTTTGTTTTTCTCCTTCCTATCTTTTGCTTTTATCCTTGTTTCCCTTTCCTCTGTCTCCCTGCTCAGGTTCCCAACCCCCTGCCATTTTAGTTTAAACCCTCCCCCGCAGCACTAGCAAACACTCCCCCTTAGGACATTGGTTCCAGCCCTGCCCAGGTGCAAACCGTCCGGTTTGAACTGGTCCCACCTCCCCCAGAACCGGTTCCAATGTCCCAGGAACTTGAATCCCTCCCCCTGGCACCATTCCTCTAGCCACGTATTCATCTGAAGTATCCTTCTATTTCTACTCTGACTAGCACGTGGCACTGGTAGCAATCCTGAGATTACTACCTTTGAGGTCCTGTTTTTTAATTTATCTCCTAACTCCCTATATTCTGCTTTTAGGACCTCATCCCGCTTTTTACCTATATCTTTGGTGCCTATATGCACCATGACAACTGGCTGTTCACCCTCCCCTTCCAAGATGTTCTGCAGCCGCTTGGAGACATCCTTGACCCTTGCACCAGGGAGGCAACACACCATCCTGGAGTCTTGTTTGCGGCCGCAGAAACGCCTATCTATTCCCCTTACAATTGAATCCCCTATTACTATAGCTCTACCACTCTTTTACCTCCCATTCTGTGCAGCAGAGCCACCCCTGGTGCCAGGAAGTTGGCTGCTGCTGCCTTCCTCTGATAAGCCATCCCCCCCAACAGTACTTAGAGTGGTGTATCTGTTTGAGAGGGGGATGGCCACAGGGGACCCTTGCACTACCTGCCTGCGCCTAGTACTCTGCCTGTTGGCCACCCGTTCCCTTTCTTCCTGTCCAACCTCTACCTGCGGTGTGTCCAACTCCGTAAATGTGCTATTCACGATTCATGAGTGGTTGATAGTGGGTAGCGAAGTCCCACAGGGTTCTGTTTGAAACCACTTCTGTTCTCTGATTTGGATATAAAGCTATAAGGTGTCCAAATTTCCAGATGATACTAAAGTAGGAGGCATAGTAAATAATTCTGAGGACAAAGAAAGCTGCAAGGGGATATTCAGTAGATGGTAGAATGGGCAAGAAAATGACAGATGGAATTCAATGTCACTAAATATGAAGTGGTATATTTTGGGTTAAAAAAAAGTAAAAATTGCACTTAGAATGGGGGAAGGTTGGGTAATGAGAAGGAACAGAGAGATTTGGGGGTTCAGGTTCAAAAAATATTAAAAGCAGCACCTCAAGTGGATAAGGCCATAATAAAGATAATGGAATACTGGGTTTTATTGCAAGTGGTATCAAAAATAAAAGGCAAGATGTAATGGTGAATCTATATAATACTTTAGCATGACCACAGGTGGAGTACTGCATGCAATTTTGGGCTCCACAATATAGGAAAAATCTTGAAGCAATAGGTGTAGTGCAGATTCACTGGGATGCTGCCTATTGTGATGAAATAAAAAATACAAAGAAAGAATTGAAAATTGAAGCTGTTTTCATTAGAACAGGGAAGATTACATGGTGATTTGATAGAGCTGTTTAAAATTATGATGAAGAGATGGGACTGTTTTCAGTAGTTGAAGGGTTTGAAATGAGGGTATAAGATTACCCAGAATTTGTGTTCAGTATCTCTCTCACAAGGACATCTGCTTTCAGCTCCCTGAACTTTGCCACTTGTTTCTTCGATCTGGCTGCCATCTTTGTCGACCATGTTACCTGTTTCCTTCAGTGCTTCCATTGCCCCTTTAAGCAGCAGCAGGGTATATATCCTGCCATTGCACCAGGTCTTTGCCTCTCCTTCAAGGGTTTTCTGGCCCTTAGCCACCCTCATCCTCCTGTACCCTTACTTCCTCTATTCCGCTCCGCCCCGGCTTATTGTATTTACACAGACTGCATCCCTTTGCCTGTTTGCATTAGCTGACCCCACAATTTACAACAGAATCAATGCCACAATGGTGCTATTGGGTCCTATGACAGAAGGCTGGGAAGTTTTGGCATTAGTGTGTCATTACTACTAGGAACATAGGAACAGGAGCAGGCCATTCAGCCCCTCGAGTCTGTTCCACTATTTCATCAGATCATGGCTGATCTTTACCTCAACTCTGTTTATTGAATGCACTTGTAGTGAAAACTGTGCCAAAAACTGGTCAGTGGAGTTTCCATTAAGGTGATTAATTTGTTATGCTGCAGTTCCATTTTTGAAGTAATATATAGTAAAGCAAAATTAGGATTTTTGATTTCATAAGTGTTATACTTGTGTGACAGAATTTGACTGGTCAATGGTAAAATTATGCACAGCATTCCCTTACAGTGACAATTCATATGATAATTGGCTTACCTAAAGATTCACAGCATGACTTTTGTATCACAGATATAATGACAGCTACTCTCATCCATAAATAACCAATCAAAACATAAAGAACTCAGGATGATATCTGTTAAGTCCGTGAATGATTGAGACATGGACCAGCAGGAGTGAAAACAAACAAGTCTTTACTGGTGGAAGTCAATAGTGAAACTAACAAACAGAGGCTCTCTAGCGCCTTTTATACAGGGGTGGTCACTGCCGGTACTGCAGTCTGAGACCAGTTATTCTCTTAAAGGTACATACACAACAATTCCTCCCCTTTTACATAAACAGTACATAACATTCATTTAACAACTAAATGATAACGAATTACAATCACAATTACTGTTGCTAGATACATTGGTTAAGTTTAAGCAATTATAAGTTCAGTCTTTGAGGAGGCTTCCTGATTCTGTCTGGATAACGCCTCTTTGGGGTATCAGGTTCTTCTGGCAATGTTGCGTTGGGATCAATGTCTTTGTTTGGTTCATCTGCTTCCAATATTACCGGTTCTGCGGTAGCTGCAATTGGAACGTCGATTTCATTACCAGGTGTATCAGATCGTGGTGTGGAGTTGACGTTTTCCAGTGACTCTAGAATCTGGTCAGCATGGCATCTTACAATGCTCTCCCCAACGTCCACGGTATACATGAGAGGTCCTTGTCATGTACAAATCGTTCCTGGCTGCCATTTCTCAATGCGGTAGTCCCGGGCCAAAACTGGCTGACCTATCTTAAAACTCCTGGTCGGCCTTTCATTCATATTCTGAAACTGCCTGTTCTCCACATCTCTTCGGACATTTGGCTTAACCAAATCCAAGCGGCATCGTAGTCTTCGATTGAAGAACATCATGGCTGGAGTTTGGTTGGTAACCGCATGTGTCGCATTCCGGTAGGCAAACAAGAAGTTGTCCACCTTGTGTTGTAGGGGTATATCTTCATTACACATTGCCTTGATAGCCTTCTTGAATGTTTGGACAAACCTCTCGGCCAATCCATTAGTGGCTGGATGATATGGGGCAGATTTGTAATGCTTAACACCATTGTTCTTTAAGAACCTCCGGAACTCTTCAGACACAAACTGTGGTCCATTGTCAGAGCAAATCTGTTCAGGCAGCCCATTCCTGGCGAATATGGTTCGTAAAACTGTGATAGTTTTTTCCGCGGTGGTTGAGGACATTTTTATTAACTCTGGCCACTTTGAATGTGCATCCACCGCAATTAAAAACATCGAGTCCATGAAGGGACCAGCAAAATCAATGTGCACCCTTTGCCATGGAGATGAGGGCCACTCCCATGGATGCAGAGGAGCTTGTGGTGGGGCGTTTTGGACCTTCTGGCATCCTGCACAGCTCTTGGTCATCTCTTCGATTTCTCTATCGATTCCCGGCCACCATACAAACACTCTGGCTAAGCTCTTCATTTTTACCCCACCCAGATGACCCTCATGAAGCTCATTGAGCACTCTATCCGTCAACTTAGGTGGAATTACTACTCTGGATCCACACATCAAGGTTCCTCTGCACACTGACAGCTGTTCTCTTCTCGGCGAGAATGCTGGCAGCAGTGGTTCGCCATGTGCTGGCCATCCCTTCACCGTTAAATCATAGACCCGTGATAGTGTCGGGTCATTCCGTGTTTCCTTTTCTATGTTTGCATTCGTCACAGGGAGACATTCGACTATGGTCGAGTGGAATAACTCCATTGGATCCACTGCAAGGTCTTCTTCTTCCACCGTCGGCAATGGTAGGCGTGACAATCCATCAGCATTTCCATGCTGTTTAGTTCCTTTGTACTCGATGTCATATTGGTGTGCCCCTAGGAAAAGGGACCATCTCTGCAGCCGTTGTGCTGTCATTATCGGTACGCCCTTCTGAGGGTTGAAAATGGAGACAAGAGGTTGATGATCGGTTAGTAGAGTAAATTTTTGACCGTGCAGATAGTGATTGAACTTCTTCACCCCCCACACTAGGCTGAGGGCCTCTCTGTCAATCTGGGCGTAGTTACGCTCGGCAGAAGTTAACGAGCGTGACGCAAAAGCTATCGGCCTCTCCAAACCATCAAGGAATTTATGTGACAGTACCGCCCCAATGCCGTAGGGAGACGCATCACACGCCAGCCTGATTGGGAGTTCTGAAAAGCACGTTTACAATCATCGCTCCATTTCCATGCTACCCCCGTTCGTAGCAGGGCGTTCAGCGGGTGCAGAATTGTGGACAAATTCGGCAAAAACTTATGATAGTAATTCACCAACCCGAGGAATGACCTCAGTTGCGACACATTTTCAGGCGCTGGGGCCTTAACAACCGCTTCAATTTTGTCAGGGGACTTATGTAACCCCTCTTCATCAATCACGTGGCCACAATACGATATCTGTTTCTTAAAAAATTCGCACTTGGGGCGGTTGGCTCGCAGCCCATGTTCCCGTAGTCTAGTGAGCACCTGTTCTAGGTTGTTAAGGTGTTCACTGTCATCTTCACCTGTTACAAGGATGTCGTCCAAGTAACACTGAGTCCCCGGAATCCCTTGCAGGACTTGTTCCATCGATCTTTACCATATCGCCGGAGCCGATGCTACTCCGAATACCAATCGATGATACTGGTAAAGACCTTTGTGAGTGTTTATCGTGAGATACTTCCTAGAGAGGACTTCAACATCCATCTGCAAATATGCTTGTGCTAGGTCAATTTTTGTACAACGCTTCCCTCCAGACAGCGAGGCGAAGATGTCTTCTATCCTTGTAAGAGGATATTGTACTGTGTGAAGGACAGGGTTCACTGTCACCTTGAAATCCCCACAGATGCGAATCTTCCTTGGCTCTCCGGACTTATTGCTTTATGTTTCCTTCATGATAGGAACGATGGGTGTCGCCCACTCGCTCCAGTTGACCTTAGACAACACGCCCGCCTTCTCCAGATTCTCCAGCTCTGCCTCAACGGCTGGGCGAATTGCATATGGTACCGGTCTCGCTTTGAAAAACTTGGGAACTGCATTCTCTTCTATTTTTAATGAGGCGGTTAAGCCTTTAAGTGTGCCCAGTTCTTGTTGAAATACCTCTTTGGCGTTAGCTAAGATTGTTGACAATCGTCCAGGAGTGACGTCTTCATCTTTTTTACCGTCCACCGTCATTGCATGAATGGAATGCCAATCTAAGTTTATCTTCCTGATCCATTCCCGTCCCAATAACGGTTGTCCACCATTTGGCAGTATGTAGAGATACAATTTCCGTATTTTCTTGCCATTGTATTCAACAGGCACCCTTATTTTTCCTCTGGGGTATACTTTTTGCCCCGTATACGTCGTCAAGATGATGGATGTCTCTCTCAAGGGTATGTGTGAAAATAGCCGCTCGTAGTCTCGTCGATTCATGACGGTTAGCACTGATCCTGTATCCAATTCCATTTTAACTTGGGACCCTGCTATCGTGAGGGTGACCCAAATGGTTCGGTGATCCTCTTTTGCGATTCCATTGTGAAGTTTGAGACAGCTTAATCTCCTGTTCTCGGATTCACTATCGCTCATCTGGTCTTCGGAACTACTGTCCGTCATCTTTTGTACTTTCTTGTACGGTTCCTTAGTAGCCTTTTTGTTGTCGCTGGTCTTCTTCCCAGACCTACAAACTCGTGCAATGTGTCCAATCTTCCCGCATTGTCTGCATATTTTGTCTTTGGACCAGCAGTCCTTCTGGTCATGGTTAGTTCTGCCGCAGCGATAACATTTTGCAAATCCCTGTGTCATTTCGTGGGTGCCGTATTCCTGTGGTTTGTGTTGAATTTCTGCAGCTCCCCTGGCTGCTGCTTCATACGATACTGCCACGCTGAAAGCCTTATCTAGCTTCAGCTCTTTTTCTGCGAGTAACTTCTTCTGTGTTCCTTCACTCAGGAGTCCACAGACAAATTTGTCCCGTAGGGTATCTGCCAGTCCTGCTCCGAACTGGCAGTGCTTTGATAGCTTGCGTAGTTCCGTAAGATACTCAGCATTGCTCTCATCTTTGTGCTGAGTTCTCCTGTGGAATTTAAATCTTTCTGCTATCAACAGCGGTGCAGGGTTTAAGTGCTCCTGTAGAACAGCAACAATTTCATTAAAACTCTTCGCCTTCGGTTTGGCTGGAGTAATCAGATCCCGCAATAGGCCGTACGTTCTAGCGCCCATTAAGTTTAGCAATATTGATGCCTTTTTTCCCGCCGCTATTTCATTTGCCTCGAAATGTACCTCGACTCTTTCCACATACGTGGTCCAGTCCTCTAATGTATTATCAGAAGCAGTGATACAGCCAGTCTTCGGCATCTTGCAAATCTAAAATGGCGCCTCCTGCGCTTTGCCTTCTTCCCTGATTTAACAAAATGGCGCCTCCCACGCTTTGTCTTCTTCCCCGCTGTTGTTAGCGCTGCTTTCCACGGTTTCTTGCGCGTATTCTTTTTCTTTTATTATTTTCCCGTCGTGGAGCGGACCCTCTGGGACACTTCCTTCCCTCTTCTTAGGTCCGAACGCAGCCCGGCTTCGAAACACCGGCCGCGCCCTGTATGCTCCACCCTCTCTCTCTCTCCTTGCTTCCCGACTCATTGCCCTGCCCCGTTGAAAGGCCACCCGATCGAGCTTCAGCCCGCCGCAGCCCAGGAAGGATCAGAGCACTACCTGCCACCAGCCCGATTAGCTGGGAATCCACGGACCGAGGAACCCAGCCTGGCTCTGGAACGTCGCTCCTGCAAAGCCTTGAACCCGATGATTGACGGCCGACGCCTGTTCCTCGAGTTTCAATGGACTCTATTTTTTTTTCTTTTTTTTTCCTTCCGACCTTCAACAACGTCGTCGGAGCTGCTGCCGAGTTGCAGGTAAGTACGTTTCTTACTCGTCGCCAGTGTTAAGTCCGTGAATGATTGAGACACGGACCAGCAGGAGTGAAAACAAATAGATCTTTACTGGTGAAAGGCATAAACGAAACTAAACAACAGAGGCTCTCTAGCGCCTTTTATACAGGGGTGGTCACTGCCAGTACTGCAGTCTGAGACCAGTTATTCTCTTAAAGGTACATACACAACAGGGTCGTTTCGGGTCTCTCTCTCAATACCCGCATTGGTGACTGGTAAGCATTCGATGATGGTCGAGTGAAATAATCTCGACAGGGTCAACTGCCGGTGCCTCTTCCACTGTAGGTAGTGGCAGGCGCGACAGCCCATCAGCATTACCATGTTGCTTTGTACCTTTGAATTCGATATCATATTGATGTGCCCCTAGGAAAAGGGACCATCTCTGAAGCCTCTGCGCCGTCATAACCGGAACACCCTTCTTAGGGTTAAAAATGGAAACCAACGGCTGGTGATCTGTCAGCAGCGTAAACTTTTGGCCTTGCAGGTAATGGTTAAATTTCTTAACTCCCCACACGAGGCTGTTTCCAAATGTAGTTATGCTGAATAACTGGACACAGACTACAGAAATAATTAAACAGGGCTTTAGTAATTGAGGGTCAGGGCTGAACTGGAATACACTTTGTTCCACAGGGTTTTTATATACCGGTGTGGTCACCACCGGTACTACAATGTACAGGAGCCATCAAAAAGTAGTCCATCACCTTAAGGTATCCTCTTAAGGTGGTACAGGTTACATACACTACAGATGAGTTGCAGGGTGGAGGACGATAAGCCAGCCAGGAGAGCATTAGAATAGTTGAGTTTGGAGGTGATAGAGACATGGGCGAGTGTTTCAGCAGCAGATGGGCTGAGGCAGGGACAGGCAATGCTACAGACGCGGAAGTAGGAAGTCTTTGGATATTGAGGATATGGAGTTGGAAGCTCACTCAGGGTCAAATATGATGCTGACATTATGAACAGCCTGGTTCAACCTGAGACAGTGGCCAGGGATGGGAATGGAATTGATGGCAAGAGTACAGTGTTTGTGGTGGGGGCCAAAGACGATGGCTTGAGTCTTCCCAATGTTGAACAGGACAAAATTGTGGCTTATCCAAGATTGGATGTCAGACAAGCAATGTTGATTTATCAAGTGACACTGGACACACTGCTTCAGATAGGTACCAGGTTCAGTGTCACAAGTGATGTATTTTCCCATAAATCATTGCCTGCATATTCTTTATTTGGTTTATAGCACACATAGGGAGTATGCCCAAGTGATGTGTTATTGGAATAATGTACCACCTGTGTATACTTTATTGTATATGGTATAAAATTACCTTCCTGTCATTGGAATGCTGAAGCAGTAAAACTCAGTTTGTTCTGACAAATGTCCATGAGTAACTGCCTGATTAGCAGTCAACTCAGCTTTAAATTGCTGCAGACTCAACACTGATTCAGTAATTCAAATCCTCTGATTCAACAAATGTGCTGCGCTGTCAACTTCCTTGGGTTGTGAACCTAACCTGAAACTGACTTTATGCTTCAAAAAACGATCCTGAGACTGTTTCCTATACAGGATTAAATGCTTACAAAAAAGTGTAATTTATGTTCTTGCTATACTGCCAGCACCAGTGCAGTACTCTTATCTACTTTTGGAATGGTGTGAGTGAACAATGTAGATTTATGCTGTCTGCTTGCATCACTTGGTTTAAAAATTGGGACCTCAGGAGTTTTGTGCGTGAGCATTTGCGCACATGTGATGTGCACTAGCACACGTGTGATGCAGCATATACTGTGCAGTGCATTGTGGGCTGTTTCCTTCCACACTCCATGGGCTACTGTTCTACAAAAGTTGTCATACAGCACTATAGGTCTGAAACCACATATTTTGCAGTGTAAGAGAGCCTGTGTGTGTGTGCAGGCAGAGATTAAGGCCCTGAAGTTCTTGTACATCCAATCTGCTGGCGGAAGAGTGGTAGAATGGACTGAGCTAGTACGTCCAGACCCCGTTCCAAATTAGGGGGGTGGAGTCATTTGCATACTGGAGTTGAATACTTCTTGCCAGTCGCGGCTTCTGCCCCCAACTATTGGCAGGAATGTTGGAGCAATGCCATGCTGCTCTGAAGGCGGAGAGGAGGCCCAATAAGGACCCAGTAGAAAAAATTCCCATGGTAGATCTGAAACTACTCCAGGTATATCCTTCATTTTGACATGGGGGTTAGCAGAAAATTCACCTCTGCCCTCCACTAGAATTTATTTTTGTGGTGCAGATGAGGTGGCATCCCGACCGAAGATCCACTGCACTTCCGCCTTGGTCCTAATCAGAATATCAGGGCCAAAGTGTGTCTAGCCAGGTGATTCAGTCATATGGCACATTCAGCTGCTTCTTATGGGCCTAACTATAGAAGGTCAGCACTCAGACTCTCAATTATGTATGAAAGTAATTTTACCATGATGGGAATTGGTAAAGGTTTTGTGACAATTTTTATTTTATTTATTTTTTGTATAAGTGAATAGTCATATGCAATAGTACAATAAGTATAACAAATGTTATAGAATTTTTATTTTGGCATATGTACATGTGTATCAAAACGATGTTATACTCTTAGTATTATAGCTTATTAATTCTGCATGGAAAATCCCATGGAGCCTCCTTCCCTCCATGTTTAAATTCCCAATATGCACTTTATCCTGTTTTAGGATTTTTCACGTGAAGGATTTTGGAATTGAGCTATGTTTAAGTGTTGTGTTTTTTAAAAAAAGGGGCCGATTTTAACCCTACCCATCTGCCTCAAAGTCACCCAGATCCTGCCAACCGCGATTTTTACTCAGGCTAAGTTGCCCTCCCACAGCCGACGGGGTCCTTCTTTAAATATGCAGTTTGGCGCCCGATGACTTCATCAGGCCCCGGCTGCATTTTTAACTTGGGCTTACGCGGGAAAGTCGCCACGGCTTTCCCGCCAGGTGGAAGAGAGTCTGCCCTTCCGGGAAGATGCAGAGGCCCAAAGTTTTTTACGTTCCTTTGTGGGGTCGGGAGGATCAGGAGTAGCCTCCCCTTCCCTGTATTCCCCGCCTCCCTCCCCCAACACCCTCCCCCCGCGAAACCCTCCTGGAACCCCCTTCCCTACACCTACCTCTTGCCGGTAAGCAGCCAAACATTTTCCAAAGGCCTGCAGCTGCTTCCCACTCACTTTACATCCGTTCCGGGAAGGGAAGTGGACCTGTGTCATGTTAATGAGGCCCGGGAGTTAAAATAACCCTGGTTTCAAATTTTCTCCAGCGAGTACGTTTAACACTTGCCCCCCACCCCCCGGAGTTAAAATTGACCCCAAAATGAATTTGCACTTATTTAAAAAGAAAGGCTGCAGGCATTTGGAGGATGTATATTAAAGCCAGATATTGAAACTGTGGCCTTCTGGTGGTTTAAAAAAAATGTTAGAGGTCCTGCCGTTAAATTCAGCAGGCCCTCCGCGTTCCCTGGATTTCTGAGTTTCCTCCTCGCAAACACACTTGCCCGCTCCCTCCCCGCTTTCTCGTAAATGTCAGGTGCCAAGATTATGAATTTGTAAAATATACCATTACATTTTATACGCCAATAGTTTTGACCCTGATATTCTGTGGGTGTTTTCCTGTAACGTTGGCAGGAGATTGGCGGACCCTCAAGAGAAATGGCATAATTGGCTGAAAGTGGTGTTTATACCACTTATCGGGGGTTTCACCAATCTCCCACTGAAGTTACAGCAGGAGATAGGGTAACCCCAGTGGAATTACAGGGCTAATATAAATTAAATACTGAATCTTGTCTGCACCAAATTTAGCACCAAACTCAGTATAGCACTGTTGAATCCAACTGGAGTCAGTACAATACCCCAGAATCTAATACAATAGCAAAATACTGCGGATGCTGGAAATCTGAAATAACAACAGGTCTGGGACCCTTGAAACGTTAACTCTGTTTCTCTCTCCGCGGATGCTGCCTGGCCTGCTGAGTATTTCCAGCATTTTCTGTTGTTATTTCAGATTTCCAGCATCTGCAGTATTGTGCAATTATTTAGTTACTTTGTAACTCTGGCTTATTTTAGGTGAATAGACTTACATCAGTAAATAGCTGAAGGGACCACACTTTGGTGTCCTTCAAACCTGGTACGCTACTGCAAGTGCACAGGAACATACAACAATGACATTGCTGCATGGATATTGTCAATAGCTAATGGCTGCTGTGGCAGCCACCTCTTTTAGTTCAATCCATATCAACCTCAATTTCTGAGAGTTGCCATCTGTATTGCCATTAAAGTTGCCAAAATAAATTAGATTTATTAGCAGATCTCCTGTGCCATTGCCTGAATGGTGTTTTAAAACAATAGAGGTATTTATCCCATCTAGCTGATAATATCAGAAACACTGATTTACATCAAATTCTATCATTTTTAAATAGTATTCTGGGATTTTTACTGGGCTTTGAGGATCGAATTCTGTGACTCTGTCCATTATTCTGTGAATGAATGACCTTTATGTATATACATATTCCTTTACCTATGTATTTAATTTTCATCCCTTTTTATCAGTTTTAAAACTGAGAATACACAGCAACTGATATGCAAGTTGCATCAGTTGGAGGTAGCAATCTGTGCCCAAAATTTGTGCGGGCCAACCCTCACTCTCTCTCTCTCTCTCAGCTGATAGAAGTGTGGCTGAACGGGCACCGGTAACCTCTGCTCCTGATCCTGTCGGGGTATCTAGGGTAAAGGGGACATGACTTTCATTAACACGACAGGAAAGGGGTGGGTAAAACAGCATTAGATGAGCTAAACATAGAAACATAGAAGATAGGAGCAGGAGTAGGCCATTCGGCCCCTCGAGCCTGCTCCGCCATTCAATGCGATCATGGTTGATCATCCAAATTCAGTACCCTGTCCCTGCTTTCTCCCCATACCCCTTGATCCCTTTAGCCTTAAGAAATATATCGAACTCCTTCTTGAGTATATTTAATGAATTGGCCTCTACTGCCTTCTGTGGTAGAGAATTCCACAGGTACACCACTCTCTGGGTGAAGAAATTCCTCCTCATTTCTGTCCTAAATGGCTTACCCCTTATCCTTAGACTGTGACCCCTGGTTCTGGACTCCCCGACCATCGGGAACATCCTTCCTGCATCTAGTCTCAAATCAAATCAAAATCAAATCAACTTTTATTGTCATTGTTAGTGCACAAGTGCAGTACAACGAAATGTAGGCTTGCGGCTCCCGCGAGTGTACATTTAGATTAAGACATTTAAACATTCAACATACATTTGGCTTGTAATACATTAACATAACCATAACCATAATAAAGTGCATTGGCAGATGTGCAAGCTTTAGAGTTTATTTGTGGAGTTCAGTAGGATGACAGCCCTGGGAAAGAAGCTGTTCCTAAATCTGGTCGTATGGGTGCGAATGCATCTGTAGCGTCTCCCAGATGGCAGGAGGGCGAACAGACTGTGGCTGGGGTGGGTAGGGTCTTTGATGATGGCCGTGACCTCCGTAAACAGCGTTTCTGGTATATGTGCTCTATGGTCGGTAGCCGGGTGCCGGTAATGCGTTGGGCAGTTTTGACTACCCGCTGCAGGGCTTTCCGGTCATAGTAGCTACAGCTGCCATACCATACCATACCAGTCCTGTTAGAATTTTATAAGTTTCAATGAGATCCCCTCTCATTCTTCTAAACTCCAGCGAGTATAAGCCCAATCGACCCAATCTCTCCTCATATGTCATTCCTGCCATCCCAGGTATCAGCCTAGTGAATCTTCGCTGAACTCCTTCCATGGCAAGAACATCCTTCCTCAGATAAGGCAACCAAAACTGCACACAATACTCAAGATGTGGTCTCACCAAGGCCCTTTACCTATGTATTTAATTTTTATCCCTTCCATAGGTTTTGACACACAAGCAGATTGTTCCTTTTTAATAGGAAGACCGATCTGATCAAGCAACGGTATTGCTTCCGGGGTCTTCCAGACAGAATTCTGACCTGGATACTCTGGTGGACTTACATCTGCCGCTGAGCCAAACTGTACCATCTGCCAGTGCTAAGGAATACCAGATGAAATTTTAAGATTTTACTGTGAATAAATATAAGGTGATGCATATTTGACCCAGAGATATAGGCAGCAAATTTACCATTGTACTCACTCCTTACAAATGCTGATGTTACACCTCCCCCTTCCTAGTTAATTTTTTTTACATCACAGTTGATGAATTTTTAATCTAATAAAGTATTTTGAGGCTAGGTTTGACACTGCAGTGCCTAGAATCACATATTCAACATTATAAAGGCAATGGGCACATTTGCCAATAGTCCGAAAATAGAATTTAACAAATGTGTGCATAATAAATTCTAGCATTTAATCAGGCCATGTAGTAGCTACAAAGTTATGCAACTCCTCCTCAGCCCAATATGAAAATGAAGACAGTCTATGGCTGGAATTTTCCAGGGTCCATGTGGGCACAATCAGAGGCTGGTTGGGTGGGAAAGTTGACTTTTCTTGGAGCGGGTCGGGATCTCGCTGTCATCCCGCCCCCACGCACCTTTCCCTCGGGCACGTCTGTCAGCGCGGCAGCGACCCAATGGGCAGAGGCGGGCGATCCAATTTAAATATTTATTAGCTTGTTGTCAGACCCGTAGGAGTCTTTTTAACCTTACCTTTCCAATTTCACTGGATGCCCACGGGACTCAAGCTGCTCGGGAACCACGCCTATCAACCTGAGGCAGGAGTTCAGTGACCATTGAGCCAGCTGATTAGTTGACAGCATCAAATGTAGTATAAAAGCTACCACCTGACAGCTGATCACTTTCCTCAGACAGAAGCTGTTGCTGACTGCATTCCCAGCACAGATTGAGCTTTCTGCAGGTTGCAAGTCATTCCAACAAAGTCTCCCTCCAGTGTCACCTCATTGGAAGAACCTCTCTCACCATTCACAGATTGCTTCTGTCAACTCTAATTGACCTGCCATCTATTCCATCAGCATGGGTCATGTTTATGCTGTCTCACCTTGGTCCTCAGAATCTGACCACAATGAGTCCCAACACCAGCAGCACCAGGCACACCAGCAGCACCAACAACACCACCAACCTTCTCCTCAATGCCCTGATGCTGCACAGGACAGAGGGTGGCTCCACAGGGCTGCAGTGTGCTGGAGGCAATACCCCCAACACAGGGTATACAGGCAGAGGATGAGCTTCCTTAACATGACTGAGCAGCAGTGCCAAAGGAGGCTAAGGCTATCACACCAGGTCGTCGCAGACATTTGCAGATTGCTGGAGCAAGACCTGCAGCCCAGAGGAGTGGATGGACATACCTTACCAGTGGAGTCACTAGCACCCTCAACTTTTTTGCCTCAGGCTCCTTCCAGGGACCTGCAGCAAACATTTGTGGCATCTCGCAGTCGGCCGCCCACCGATGCATCACACAGGTCACCGATGCCCTCTTTGACAAGTCAGCCAATTATATCAACTTTGCCACTGATGAAGCCAGTGTTACTGAGGGGGTGCTCAGCTTTTCCAGTCTGGTTGGCTTCCTATGGGTGCAGGGCATCATCGACTGCACACATGTGGCCATCAGGGCACTCCATCATAACCGAGGAGTCTTTGTCAACCACAAAGGCTTCCACTCCCTCAATATGCGGCTCATCTGCAACCATAGGAAGATCATCATGCATGTGTGTGCCAAATTCCCTGGCAGCTGCCATGACTCTTTCGTCCTTCGCCAGTCCAGCCTCCCTCAGCTCTTCACACCTCCAAACAGGCTTTCTGGTTGGCTGCTTGGAGACAAGGGCTATCCACTGAAGACGTGGCTCATGACACCCTTGAGGAGGCCAAGTACTGAGGCCGAGGAGAGATATAATAAAAGCCACATCTCCACCAGATGTGTCATAGAGCAGACAATAAGCATGCTGAAAATGCACTTCAGATGCCTTGACAGATCTGGAGGAGCCCTTCAGTATGCACCAGCCAGGGTCTCCAGAATCGTTGTGGTGTGCTGTGCCCTGTACAACATAGTGCAGCAGCAAGGATTAGCGCTGCATGAGGAGCAAGGCACTGAGCGCACAGCCTCTTCAGAGGAGAAGGAGCAGGAGGAGCAACAGCTGGAAGACGAGGAGGAGCAGGGGCTGGAGGAACCTGCAGGCCAGATCCCACCAGCACCTGAGCACATTGCTGCCCGGGAGGCCAGAGATGGCAGGAACGGGAGGGCAAATTATTATTTAAATGGCAATAGATTGGGAGAGGGGGAAGTACAGAGAGACCTGGGTGTTCTTGTACACCAGTCACTGAAGGCGAGCATGCAGGTGCAACAGGCGGTCAAGAAGGCAAACGGTATGCTGGCCTTCATAGCAAAAGGGTTAGAATACAGGAACAGGGATACCTTGCTGCAGCTGTACAGGGCACTGGTGAGACCACACCTCGAGTACTGTGTACAGTTTTGGTCGCCTCATCTGAGGAAGGATGTTCTTGCCATGGAGGGGGTGCAGCGGCGATTCACCAGGCTGATACCAGGAATGGCGGGAATGACCTATGAGGAGAGACTATGTAGTTTAGGGATGTACACACTGGAGTTTAGAAGATTGAGAGGGGACCTCATAGAAGTGTATAAAATTCTGACAGGTCTAGACAGACTGGATGCAGAAGGAATGTTTCCCTTGGCGGGTGAGAACAGAACTAGAGGACATAATTTAAGGATAAGGGCTAAACCATTTAGGACAGAGATGAGGGGGAATTTCTTCACTCAGAGAGTGGTGAACCTGTGGAACTCATTGCCACAGAGGGCAGTGTACGCCAGCTCATTAAATATATTTAAGAGGGAATTAGATATATTTCTACGGGCAAAAGGGGTTAAGGGTTACGGAGAGAAGGCGGGGACGGGATACTGAATTAAAGGATCAGCCATGATCTCATCGAATGGCGGAGCAGGCACGAAGGGCCGAATGGCCTACTCCTGCTCCTATCTTCTATGTATCTATGTATCTATCATGGCCAGACTTACTTAACTTTACGCAGTACATCCATATGGCTGCCACATGCTTCGCCAGGTTGGCAACACCCCACAGCCAGACCATAAAGCATCCCTAAAATGACCAATCTATTTCTTTCACAGTCACCACCATTGCTTGAGGTAAAGTTAGGTCTGACCTGTTATGTATTGTGTGTTCTATTGTGTGTTCTCCTCCCACCTGTGGTGGCGCTGTCACAGGAGATAAATGGTTGGGTATTCTCTCGGTTAAGTTTAGCTCTCTTTGTTCGGAACTTGCCAGAACTTCCTTTCCTCCACACCCATTGTTCCTGTCCTGAAAAAGGATGGATCTGTTCGAATCTGTGGGGATTTTAAAGTGACTATTAACCCGGTGCTGTCTGTGGAACAGTACCCTCTTCCCCTCATTGATGATCTTTTTACGGGCCTGGCCGGAGGGCAGAAGTTCAGCAAAATAGACTTATGCCAGGCTTATCTACAAATGCATGTCGATGACAAATCAAAGGAGCTGCTGACAATTGTGACACACAAGGGGCTATACAGGTACTGCCGCCTTCTGTTTGGAATTACGTCGGCCCCTGCTCTATTCCAAAGGACAATGGATCAGATTTTGAGTGGACTGCCAGGAGTCCAGTGTTACCTGGACGACATCCTTGTCACTGGGACAAATGAGGAGGATCATCTTCTGAACTTGGATGTGACACTACAACGACTGAAAGAGTACCGACTCAGAGTTCGTAAAGACAAATGTGAATTCTTTCAGTCTTCAGTTGAGTACCTGGGGCATGTGATTGACGCTACTGGCCTGCATAAGGCGCTGTCAAAGGTCAAGGCGATCGTGGAGGCCCCAGCACCCCAGAATGTGAGCCAGTTACGTTCATTTCTGGGGCTACTTAACTACTATGGGAAGTTTATTCCAGACTTAGCAACATTGCTGAAGCCGTTACATCAGTTGCTATGTCAAGGCAAAACACGGAAATGGACTGAACTGTGCAACGAAGCTTTCGCCCAATCAAAGAAAGCTTTGCTGAATTCGGAGGTCCTGACACACTTCGACCCAAAGCTACCCGTGCAGCTAGCATGTGATGTATCACCATATGGTGTGGGAGCAGTCATATCCCACATCATGCCTTCGGGTGAAGAGAAACCTATCGCCTTTGCATCACGCACCTTGAACAAGGCCGAGAGTAACTATGCGCAGATCGAGCGCGAGGCCTTGGGAATCGTTTTTGGAATTCGAAAATTTCATCAGTACCTGTTTGGGAGAAGGTTCACACTCCTGACAGACCACCGTCCATTGACTTCAATCTTCGGGCCCCACACCGGAATTCCGTCTCTCGCTGCAAGCAGGATGCAAAGGTGGGCTTTACTGTTGTCTGGACACACATACGACATCAAATATCACAAATCAGACTTGCACGGCAACGCAGACGGTCTCTCGAGGCTACCCTTGCCTGTTACTCCCCCAGAGCCTCGTCAGATAGACATCTTCTACTTTAGACAAGTGGAGGGATCACCTGTCACTGCAGTTCAGGTGCGAAGGTACACCCGCAACGATCCAATCCTGTCTGAGGTAATGGACAATGTAATTCGAGGGAGAGCGATAGGAGATTCTCCTAGTTTGAAACCTTACGTTTCAAAAAGAAATGAGCTCTCCGTCCAGGCAGGTTGTCTTCTTTGGGGACGCCGTGTCATCATTCCGCCACCTCTGAGGGAACCTATACTGCAACAACTTCATGCAGGCCACAGTGGGATGGTTTGGATGAAGGAAATGGCAAGAAGCTACTTCTGGTGGCCAGGTCTCGATGGGAATATTGAGGAGAAAGCCAAAACATGTTCCCCATGTCAAAGGGTCCGGAATGTTCCACAGCTGGCAACCCTACACCCCTGGGATTGGCCTGCAGAAGTGTGGCAGCGAGTACATGTGGACTTTGCCGGTCCTTTCGAAGGGAAGATGTTTATGGTGGTTGTGGACGCTCGTAGCAAGTGGCCGGAGGTCGCTGTGATGAGGTCTACCACGGCAGAGAAAACAATTGAGAAACTTGGTGAGATGTTCAGCCGTTATGGCTCACCGGAACAACTCGTAAGTGACAATGGTCCACAATTTGTATCACAGGAGTTTGCAACCTTCCTGCATGTGACTGGTGTCCAACACATCAGGTCTGCGCCCTATCATCCCTCTACTAACGGCCAGGCAGAAAGGTTCGTGCAAACTTTGAAGCATGCCTTGAAGGCATCGCAAGGTCAGGGCTCAATCCACCAATGTCTGAACAGCTTCCTGTTGTCCTACAGGAACGAGCCGCATGCCACAACCAAAACTTCCCCCGCTTCGCTCATGATGAAGAGGCAGTTGCGGACAAGTTTTGACTTACTCAAACCTCCAAGGGCAGAGCAGGTTGTCCATCGTCAACAACAAGCTCAAGTTGAAAAGAGAGAGTAAAGAGCCAAGGAGAGACGGTTTCATCCGGGAGAGCACGTCCTAGCTCAAAACTACTACACTAGACCAAAATGGGTTCCTGCTACGGTGATCGCGCAGACGGGCCCTGTGTCTTACACGGTTGAGACTGCTGAGGACGTCGTCTGGAGAAGACACACAGATCAACTGTTGCTAGGAGCAGAGACAGCCACAGAGGCTCCAACGGCTGGTTGGCCTGAACTGTTTCCGAATGATACCGCAAACCAGCATCCTTTGCCACAGTGCTCTTCTCCAACACAGGAAGTCAAAGAGACTGTTCCACCTGTGCAAACTCCTGACTTTCAACTGACACAGGCACCTTCTCCATCCAGGCCAGTGTCAATGCCTACTGCTGTGGAAGCCAGCGATGACCGCCAGTATCCTGTCAGAGAGCGGCGGCCTCCAAGACGCTTGGATCTGTAGGCTTAGTGACTTACCCACAAGACTGGGGCAGAATAAACCCCAGGGTAAAGTCAGGGTTTGAGGCAGTCTACCTCTACCTTAGGTTAGTTGAGTGTATTGAAAGTAACTTACCTATTGAGGAATAATGTGGACCTTCCATTTAAGAGGGGAGGAAATGTTATGTATTGTGTGTTCTATTGTGTGTTCTCCTCCCACCTGTGGTGGCGCTGTCACAGGAGATAAATGGTTGGGTATTCTCTCGGTTAAGTTTAGCTCTCTTTGTTTGGAACTTGCCAGAACTTCCTTTCCTTCCAATAAAGCACTTCATGTTTGAATCTCTGAGTTCTGAGTCCTAAATTGTGTCTAGGTAGAAAGGTACCGACACAACATGACCCTTCACTCCAACTAACTAAGCCATTTCCAAAGCTGCACACAAATTTGTCCAAGACCAGAAAGTTTTCAAAATAAAGAAATATATGGTTCATATGACATTAACTGAAACTTCACATTAACGTTGAATAAAACACCCAGGTGGCTACCCTTGTGAATCTACTTGTGTGGCATTTTTCTCTTACAAGTGCTTCTACATGGTGCTAACCCTGTGGCTTCAGCAGAGGTAGAGGTAGCCTGCTCACTTCCCTTCTGTGACTGCTTAGACACTTTTGATGGTCATCCTCTGGGTTTTGGAGCCTGTGATGGCCCCGCCAAAGTCTGCTCCTCCTGCGACTGTGCAGGGGCAGACTCAGCGATTGCTGTCCGGGGAGGCATCTGGAGCTCTGACTGAGGGGGTGGCAATGGGGGAGAAGTGTGAGCACTTTAAGAGGAGCCCCCACTTCCATGTCTCCTCTCACCAACATCCCTCTCATGGGCCACCCGCAATTCCCTGCTAGCAAGGAGCTGGAGAGCACTGACATAAGAAAACTACTAGGCACTTGGTCTAAGCATTAAACAAAGCTTTAATCAACTGTTTTACAACATGGAGATCGAGTTGTGTCCTTCACTAGTTCCTGTTAAGAATGTCCCTGCACAAGCTGGGCCCATGCCCGAGTATTTATACTCTCCCTGGACAGCGCCACCCGCAGGTCGCTCAGCATCACTTCACAAGTCTTTCTTTCATGAATGACCGATTCAAGTCATTCTTCCCGCCTGAAGGATTGGTAGTCCGGCGATTTCCTTCTATCGCATTAACCGGACTACGAATAGCCGCAGTCGTTTGGATCTCCGTTTGTGGCTGGAAGATACGTCACCTTGGACCGTGTCTTGGTCCCTGGGTCGCTTGGCTTGTACCGGCGGGCTGACAGAGCCCATGTCGCCTTGATTGACCTGAGGGAGACTGGGGAGATCGTGACTCCGGGTGCGGGTCCCCACAGGCGCAGAG
Organism: Somniosus microcephalus; assembly: GCF_052327205.1. Classification (NCBI taxonomy): domain Eukaryota; kingdom Metazoa; phylum Chordata; class Chondrichthyes; order Squaliformes; family Somniosidae; genus Somniosus; species Somniosus microcephalus. Next base: position 115,637,464 of record NC_140993.1, on the reverse strand, counting down.
CTGGCATCATCCTGCTCAGTAGTCGGTGATTGACCGGCATCCGGGCTTCGGGCGGTCATCCCGCGAGGAGCGCTCTGTTCCCTGGGTTGATCCGGTGGAGCGGCTGGCAGATCCCTTGACGTCCCGGGTAGGGCGTCATCCTCGGAGGAGTGCAGAGTATCGGCGTCGTTAATATGGATCCCTCTATCGATTGGGTCCGTGGGACCGGTTGGGCAGAGAGCCAGATCCCAAAGTGAAACTGTAGACTCCTGGCCATCAGGGTACCGCACATACGCGTATGTAGGATTGACATCCGTTAGTTCTACTTCGTCAATGAGGGGATCACTCTTGGAGGATCGGACGAATCTTCGGAGCAGCACGGGGTCAGGAGCTACCAACCATGATGGTAGGGACGTCACATGAGTGGAGCGACACTGGAACCCAAAGAATTATTCGTGAGGAGTAAGATTGGTGGATGTAGAAAGGAGAGACCTGATGGAATGCAATGCGTCAGGGAGCATAGTTTCTCACTGCTGGTCTGATAGGTTGTGACCTCAGTGCAAGACGAACAACGTTCCAAATGGTAGCGTTGTATCTCTCAACCTGTCCATTTTCAATAGGATGATACGGTGTCGTTTTACTTGTGGCGATTCCCCGTTGGGAAAGATAACTTTTGAGTTAGCTTGACATGAAGAAGGGACCCCGATCAGAGTGGATGAAATTGGCCATACCGCAAAGGGAAAAGACCTGATCGAGGCATTTGATCACTGTGGAAGTAAGCATATTGGGACAGGGGAAAGCAAAGGGAAAGCGTGAATATTTGTCCACTATAGTAAGCAAGTAAGGCCTAGAAATTCAGTTGTTTGCGCCAGCCGCTAGCGCCTTAGGAGGAGGAGAAGTGGGGCGCTAAGCGGCTAGCGCCCTGGCGCGGCGCGATCTGCGCCTCTCGCGAACTTCAGTTAAGATTTAGCGGCGGTGCAAAACCTTTGCGCGCGCTCAGCTGCGCGCGCAGATCCTGACGTCATTTCATGGTGCAACGCCCTTTGTGCGCCCCGAACTGGAAATTCAGTGGCGCCGGCCTATTGTGCACCTGGCGCCCCTAGCGACTGGTAGAGGGGAACGGTTCCCAGTCGCTGCGGGGTGCGGTGGCGCTAATTAAAGGGGACTCCTCCTGTAGTATAAATGGCAGCCATTTTGCACCACTCCTTCTTTGTGAGAGATGGATCTTTGGAGAGAGACAAAGGTGGAGAGCTTTCTGGTTTGGCTCAACACTCGCACAGGTACTTGTGGCTTCAGGCCACAGCTTTGCACTTGTCTTTAACTTCAGTGTCATAGCATTGATTGGAAACATATAATGGGGGCTGCAATGGGTGGAAACGTTGGGCTTCTCCATTGCATTCAAAGGGCTCAGAGACGCCGTGAGAGAGTGCCAGTCATGGCCAGACGGAGAAGGGCGAACAGGCGTCGGCAAAGGATGCCTTACCCACCCAGGGTATACCGCCAGCAGTTCTCATATCTGAACATGTCTGAGGAGCAGTGTGTTCGGAGGCTGTGATTCAGAAGGGCGGTGGTCACTGAGATCTGCCACCTGCTTCGCGGAGATCTGCAGCCACAGCTGAGGAGCAGGATGTCTCTTTCGGTGGCAGTGAAGGTGACGGTGGCTCTCAACTTCTATGCCACCGGCTCCTTCCAATCCGCTACTGGGGACATTTCCAACATCTCCCAGTTTTGCGGTACATTGCTGCATCCGCCAGGTGACCAATGCCCTTTTCAGAAGGAGACGTCAGTTCATCTCCTTCCCCATGACTGTTGACAAGCAGCAAGAGCGTGCAATGGGCTTTGCAGCATTAGCGGGCTTCCCCATGGTGCAGGGCGCCATTGACTGCACGCATGTGGCTTTGCGGGCACCTCTAGAGAATGCCGAGGATTACCGCAACCGGAAGGGCTACCATTCGCTCAACGTGCAGTTGGTGTGTGACCACAGGCAGCTCATCCTAGCTGTCAATGCCCGCTTTCCAGGCAGCAGTCACGATGCCTTCATCCTGTGCCAGACTTCTGTGGCAGACATGTTCGAGGCCCAGCCTTACCTACGAGGATGGCTTCTCGGGGACAAAGGCTATCCTTTGTGCACCTGGCTGATGACCCCGCTCCGCGCGCCCAGCACCCCTGCTGAAGAGGGATACAATGACAGCCATCAAGCAACCAGGAACATCATTGAGCAAACAATCGGTGTGCTGAAGCAATGGTTCCGCTGTCTGGATTGTTCCGGGGGAGCCCTACAGTACTCGCCTGAACGAGTCTCCCATTTCGTTGTCGTGTGCTGCATGCTGCACAACCTGGCTATCCGCAGGACTCAGCCACTGCCAGCAGACATTAGAGGACCACCAGAGGAGGAGGAGGAGGAGGAGGATCAGCACAGGAGGGAGGCAGAAAGTGCAAGGGCCGCCCATCAGCGGCATATTGCAAGTCGGTTCTAGGCCCCCTCTCAGGGAATGGCTTGTGCCAATGGCAGAAGACGAATGTAGCTGCTCCACAAGCCCTCAGCCGAGCAGGGCAACCAGGACTTCCAAAAGAAAGCATGGACAGTGCGATTTAAGAAATTTTTTTACTGTGATACCTCTGTGCCCTTCCCACATGACAAACTAATGGAGAGAAACCCCCCCCCCCCAAAACACAAATACACCAGTCTCGGCCTTTAAATATGAAACAAATACACCAGTCTCGGCCTTTATATATGAAACAAATACACCAGTCTCGGCCTTTATAAGTAAAACAAATATAACAGTCTCGGCCTTTAAATATGAAACAAATACAGCAGTCTCGGCCTTTATATATGAAACAAATACACCAGTCTCGGCCATTAAATATGAAACAAATACACCAGTCTCGGCCTTTATATATAAAACAAAACATTTGGCCACACCTTCTACTTTATCCCCTGCGAGGGTGATCCGTTTTGCTTCCGTGACTGGCCCCTACCCGCCCTGCAGCTCCTCCTCAATGGGACCCTAGTGGCTGCAGCAAGGCTGGGGGAAGGCTGCTGAGGGTCAGATGGTGAGATGGCAGATGCCCTTGGGGGTCGGCCTGGACCAGCTCTGGGCCTGGAGGGGCCGGCTGCTGACTGCTCCAACTCTAATTGGGCGGCAGCGGTCTGTCCAACAGCTGGTGGCAGCTGCAATGGAGGAGTGACAGTGTTGGCTGCAGGAATGCTGCCAACCTGACAGATCACAGGCACTCCCGGGTCGGCTGATACATTGGCACGAGCACGGGCCAGCACTGCAGCATGCGCAGCAATCTGCTGAGGCACAGACTGCTGGGCTGCTGCGGCACGGCGAGTGCCCCGGCGATGCCTGGCCGATCCAGCGAGTGTGGCTGCAGTTAGTGCCCGTGTGGCCCTGGTCTGTGTCTGCATGACAGCAGCCAGTGAATGCACGGCACGACTGAGCACTTGGCTAGAAGCCGCCTGTGAAGCAGCGAAGTCCTGCTGACTCCTAGCCTGTGCTGCCGCGACGTCCTGCAGACTCCTGGCCTGTGCTGCACTGAATTGTTGCAGACTCCTGGTCTGTGCTGCACTGAATTGTTGCAGACTCCTGGCCTGTGCTGCCGCGACGTCCTGCAGACTCCTGGCCTGTGCTGCCCCGAATTCCTGCACATTCATTGCCAGTGACTCTATGGAGTCAGGCATCCTTGCCACTGCAGCCATGAGCTCAGTGTGCCTGCGCTCAGCCTGGGCCCCCATTTCCGCTAGGAGCCGCACCTCCTCTGCGCTAACCGTAGCAGGACTGGAGGCCGCACTCACCCTCCGAGGAGAAGGCCGCCGAGCTTCCCCACCCCTCCCGTGTTGCTGCAGCCCGCTGGTCCCCGGAGCTTCACTATCCTCCGACCCTTCCCCCCTGCTCCCCTCCAGGGAAGACGTGTCACCATCATGGCCATGGGCTGCCTCGGCTGAGGGTGTCCCTGATGGGCTGGCTTCCTCTTCCTCCTCCTCTATGTCTGACTCGGACACAGTGCCAGCTTGAGGGGCCGCCTCCTCACCTGGCGAGTCACCATCTGAAAGCAGGGAGGCAAAGAGTTGCTTTAGAGTGAGGACAGGACGGCAGCGAGGGAGGCATGAGTGCTGCTGTGCACTGCATTGGTTCGATAGTGGCAAAGGATGCTGGTGTGAGGCGCAAGTGGAAAGGGAGAGGTCAAAAAGGTGATGACCTTACCATTGGTGCCCAGAACAGGATCAGCATCTCCAGTGGCGACGGGGCCACTCAGCCGGCCTGCCATGATCCACGCCACTCGCTGCTCGAGGTCGCTCAGCTGTTTCAGGTCAGGACGGCCTCCCCCGATCTGTCGCTGCTGTCTTCTGTTATGCGTCAGCTTGGCCTGCAAGAGAAAGGACAGCCTCTAAGTACAGTGTCAAGCCCTGATCTTGCCCGCACTGCCTCCCATGGTCGATTAGCCCTGACAGTGTCAAGCCCTGATCTTGCCCGCACTGCCTCCCATGGTCGAATAGCCCTGACAGTGTCTAAAGTCCTGAATGCGCAATTGCCTTTCATGACAGTCCCATAGCTGCTGGATGAGGACTGGCCATTAGGGCTTTCAGACCCGTTTGGCCATAAAGTGAGGTGCACATGCAGGGATGAAGAGGATACTGGAAAGGGTACTCACCCTGACAACCCGAGTGAGGTCGTTGAATTTTTTCCGGCACTGTGTTGGTGTCCTGCCAACCACGCTGTTGGACGTGACCCTGTTTGCCACATCCTTCCATGCTTTCCGATATTCGGTGGGCAGCGGCCTCCTGCCACCCTCAGGGAAGAGGATACGGCGCCTGCGGTCCACTGCGCCAACCAGCAGCCTCAGGTCACCCTCGCCGAAGCGCTGTGCTCTCTCCCTGGCCTTTTCCATTCTCCTGGGCGTGGAGCTGTTCCAGAAGCAGTGTTCAGGCCTTGCCTTAGGGCTGCAGTGTGCAGGGCGTGGCAGCCAAGCAATTCCATCCTCCCCCTTTAAGTGCTGACCGGCGCCTGATTGTCTGCCCTCAATGAGCAACTCGCCGCACCTGTGCTGCGCCCGCCTTAGGTGTTTGCGCCCCGGATCGCCGGCTTAGCGCCTAATGATAGTCGTGCATCGCCTGCTTTAGCGCAGCAGCAACCTCTTGGGGCGATGCAACTGAACATCAGCGAAGGTGGCGCTAAGTTGCGCCGGGCGCAAAAGTTAGCGAACGCCATGCTGTAGCGCCCCAAACGTGGCTATACTGAATTTCTAGGCCTAAGTGTTTCGCGTTGAAGAAGGCAGTGGCCCCTTAAAGTCAATGCTGAGTCGCTGCATAGGCTGTGTAGCGTGTATGAGCGAGCCATCCAACGGACGGAAGAATTGCGGTTTTAATTCCGCGCAAATTCTACAAGTGGAGCATGTTCTTTTCATGTCTTCTGTAGAAAATGGGAGATTTTTAGATCGCACAAAGTGTAACATACGGGTAACGTCAGGATGGCATAAGTCAGTATGAAGATCTGCAAGAGTCGAAGTTGACACGGAAGAGCAGAATGCACGCGTGAGGGTATCCGGGGCCACATTATCTTGCTGGGTCGATAACGTATGCTGTAGCGAAAGGCAGCCAATTCCATTCTCCAGAGCTGTATCTTGTTATTCTTGACCTTAGTGCGTTTCCGGTTATCCAGCATAAAGGCCACGGAGCGTTGATCGGTTATAAGCGTGAAATGGCGACGAGCGAGAAAATGACTCCATTTACATACTGCTTCGATGATAGCCGTAGCCTCCTTCTCGACAGGAGGATAATGGAGCTTGCTACCCTGCAAAGTTCTGGACTGAAATGCAACGGGTCGACCACCTTGATTCAAGGTAGCCGAGATCGCCACATCCGATGCATCGCACTCGACCACGAAAGGGAGGTTTTCGTCGATGGAACGAAGCGTGGCTTTTTCCAGTTGTTTGAGGAGGTCAAAAGCTGAAATAGCCATCGCATCCAACAAAAATCACTTTGCATGAAGCAGGGGCTGGATCTTGTCGTAAAAGTGGGGTATCCACTTCGCATAATAGGCAAACATGCCGAGGGCCCGACGAAGAGAGGTGAGATTCGTAGGAGGAGGGAGCTCCTGAAGTGAACGAAGTCGCTCCGGACCCTGTTTGATGACACCATTGCCCACCCAGTAGCCAAGGATGTTGACCGATGGTACTGATTTCACAGATTTGGACTAATTTAAGGTTAAGTTGCGATGATGGAGAACATCAAGAAATTTCTGGAGGTTGGCATCATGCTCCTTCTGGTCATGTCCAGCAATGGTGATATTATCTAGATATGGCAAAGTGCCCGATAAGTTCTCCTGTTTAACTAGGCTGTCCATTGCCCGTTGAAAGATGGCCACCCCATTGGTGACCCCAAATGGAAGGCGACAAAACTGGTAAAGCCGACCATTGGCCTCAAAGGCCGTATACTTTTTGTCAGAGTCCTTTAACGGTACTTGATGGTATGCGCTCTTTAAGTCAAAAGTTGAAAATACCCTGTAGTTGGTAAGGTTATTGACCATGTCATCGATGCATGGTAGTGAGTAGGCATCCAGGTCAGTATACTGGTTAATAGTTTGCGAGTAATCGATGCAAAGACATTTCTTGTGTTGCTTCAGAGGATTTTTAACAATGACGACTTGAGCCCGCCAGGGAGATGAACATGGCTCAGTGATACCGTCCGCTAGAAGGCGAGCGATTTCTGCCTCGATAAAGGATAGGTCATCTTGACTGAAACGTCGTGATTTAGTGACTATGGGCTTACATCAGGGGGAAAGATTGGTAAACAAGGAGGGCTTGTCGAGCGAAGCCGCCGAAAGCGCACAAAACGGTACTTTGGAAATAGTAAGCTCTGGCTTTGACCCTCCAAACTCAAAAGTGAGTCTTTTGTGTTGCTTCTGGATATCCTGTCCCAGGAACACATCACTGCATAGGTTTTTGAGCACCCCAAGCCGGGTGGAAAAATAAGTGTGGCCATTGAGAATAAGGTCGACAAGACAAAAGCCGGAAGCGTTGGTGGTCAGTTTTGTCAGAGCCATTGCAATTTCCCTGTCCGAGGGGTAAATAAACAGTTTTAACTTACTGACAGCCTGCTCACTGATGAAGCTGTCAGAGCTACATGAGTCGATTAGTGCACTCAAAATGTGTCCATTTACCGAAACCTTTGTGGCTGCATGGGACAAGCTTTGGGGAAAAACAGCTGTGATGGGAGGAGGGGCAGTTTTATACTTGACAGCTGTAACATTAGTAGTGGCTCTTGCGGGAGGAGCAGTTTTATAGATGACAGCTGTAACATTAGTAGTGGCTCTTGGGGATGGAACAGTTTTATAGATAGCAGCTGTAACCCTAGGAGAGGCTTTTGTCTGACATACTTTAGAAAAGTGACCTTTCTTACTGCAATGATTGCAGTTTGCATTGCGAGCAGGACAAAATTTCCGAGAGTGAAATGCACCTCCACAGAAGAAACACTTCTTTTTAGATCATCAGGATGCCGCTAGGGTAGGGTCCTCATCAGCTAGGATAGAGTCGTCATCAGTGAGGGCTTCTGCCTGAGGCTTATCGGAGGAGTCACTAAAAGTGAGAGCAGCAGTCCGTGCACGTGGTAAAAGATAGGCATCTGCGTTTTTTTCTGCTAAGTCCAGAGAGTATGCCTGGTAATAGGCAGCTTGTAACTTGAGGGTTTTATTCTCCAACAGACGCTGGCGTATGAAGGGAGACGCAATTCCATTAATAAAAGAATCACAAATTAATTCCTCCTGGTACTGCTCAGCTGAGACAGCTTTGAGATTACAGTCTTTGCTGAGCCTGCGAAGCTTTTGAAGGAATTCATCAAGTGATACCCCAGGTTGTTGTCGAGTTGTGGCCAGTAAGTGCCAAGCAAAAATTTCGTTTGGGGCCTTAACATATAGTTGCTGCAGTATTTGGATAGCGGAGTCAAAGTCTACACAGTCTTCGATATAGTCAAGCACATGAGGAGATACATAATTGGCATGCATTTATAACTTATCAGGAACATTCTCACCACAAGCCCCGAGGAAGTTGCGGAAGGTGCGATACCAGTGTTTCCATACCTTAGCAGTTGTAGGTGAATTCGGGTCCAGGTCAAGACGGGCAGGTCTGAGTAGTTTCTCCATGATGGATTGATTACTACGTCTGGTTCCCTTCTACCATTTGAGTCGTAGCCGTCTGTTCTCAAAATCACTCAGAGTGTGGAGCAAGTTTCAGTTGATTAAATTGATGTAAGAAAACTATTAGGCACTTGGTCTAAGCATTAAACAAAGCTTTAATTAACTGTTTTACAACATGGAGGTCTAGTTGTGTCCTTCATTAGTTCCTGTTAAGAATGTCCCTGCACAAGCTGGGTCCGTGCTCGAGTATTTATACTCTCCCTGGACAGTGCCACCCGCAGGCCACGCAGCATCACTTCACAAGTCTTTCTTTCATGAATGACCGATTCATGTCAAGCACCTTGCTGCACATCAGTGGGGTCATGAAGACCCACATCTACACTGACATCACTTGTAGAGAGGAGGTCTATGAGCCTCTGCCATCTATTCTCCATAGATAGTCATCTATCCTCCATAGATAGTTATCTATGCTCCATAGAGACTGTGTGCTCCTGTGAGTGGCAGATTAGCTGCTCCATGTAGGTGGCCATCCTATCCATGGAGGAACCTACAGTCGCCATCGCCTGCGACACGGTGGTCCTCATATTGGAGATGGACTCCTTTATTACATAGAAACATAGAAACATAGAAGATAGGAGCAGGAGTAGGCCATTCGGCCCTTCGAGCCTGCTCCGCCATTCAACGAGATCATGGCTGATCATCCAAACCCTAGCACCCGGTCCCTACACCGACAGCCATCCCACCCAAGCCCTATCCCCGTAACCCCACGTATTTAATCCCCCCTAACACTAAGGGTCAATTTTTTAATCATGGCCAATCAACCTAACCCGCACATCTTTGGACTGTGGGAGGAAACCGGAGCACCCGGAGAAAACCCACGCAAACACGGGGAGAATGTGCAAACTCCACACAGACAGTCACCCGAGGCCGGATTTGAACCCGGGTCCCTGGCGCTGTGAGGCAACAGTGCTAACCACTATGCCACCGTGCTGCCCTTCTCTGAACATTTGCAGACATCGCCCTCGCAAAACCTGTCAGAGCCTCCTCCACTTGTTTCTGCAGCTCCAGGATCGCCCTCTTTGTGATGGCCCCTGAGGCTCAGCATCTGCATGCAACTAAGCTGAGCTGGGAGAGTCCTGTGCCCTCCGACGAGGAGTCTCCAGTGCTGTCCCTGTCTCCACCATCTGCTCTTGCTCACTTGTGACTTGTGACAGACCCGGTGACAGCACTAGTCTATCTCGCGAGGGACCCACCGAGGTGTGTGTCTTTGCAATGGTGCTGGGTGCGCTTCTGTCTGGTGACAGTGCACACTCAGAGGCTGGAGTCTTCCTCTTGGACAGTGGGGGGGTGGCTCTTGATGGATCTGTGGGAGAGTAAAGAGATGAGTTAGATATGTCATATGTAGATTGGGTACAGATAACATTATGCACATTCAATGGCTGCTGACATCAGTCCCCATATGAGTGACTGCTGTATGCCATGTGGCTGTATGATATGTAATCCTGTCACCAGGTTGCTGAGATTTCCCCCTCTCTCCATCTCTCACCTCCAGCTGCTCAGCAACTCCTGACAGCTCTAATGCAGCCTCCTCTGCTGTTGAGAGGGTAGCCATTGATGGGGTTCCACCGCCAGTCCTCTCCCTCTCCCTCTTATTGTGAGCTTTCTTTTCCTGCAAGGAGGGAAAGAAGGGAAGGTTGAATTAGAGTGATGGAATGAGTGTAAGGAATGGATGGGTTACATCTGTAGAGAGTGACTATGATGGAGTGGGGTGGAAATTCCAAGTGGCCTCTTTGTGTGTTGTTAGTTGGTATGATTGCACTAGGATAAGGGTGAGTGTGAGGGGTGGCTAGTAAGATGGGGATGTGATAATGTAGATAGGGAGAGAGGGATGGGTGGAGGTGCAACGTATGTTGGTGTGAATAGGGATGTGCAGGAGTAGGGTTGGGAAGGCAGAGTGATGGGGACGTGATGAGAGGCACAGCAGGATGAAGGTGAGTGTGGGTTTGGACTCATCTTACCTGATCTAACAAGATCTTTGAAACATTTGCGGCACTGCACCCAGGTCCTCCTGATGACATCCCTGCTATTGACCTCCTCTGCAATTTGGAGCCATGCTGTCTTGGTCTGCTGGGGAGGTCTCTTCCGGCCATCAGCAGGGAAGAGGACCTCCCTGCGTCCTCTGACTCCCTCCACAAGCATACGGAGGGAGTCATCGGAGAACCTGGGTGCAGTCCTCTGCATCTTTGCAGTCATCTTTGCTAGTCTGGGCAGCAGTGTAATTGTGCAGTGCAGTGACTGCACTATCCTAGATGAGCCTTCAAATGCAATGTGGCCATGGCTCCTTTAAATATCCTGGCTGAGAACGCGTCATCGATCACGTCACCAGACCTGCACCATTTAATTGGGCCGGGTAACACACAGGGCGGGCTTAATAGGCCCTATTAGTGTAAAATCGTTTTGTGGAGTGGGACGGAACCAGCAACGGGCTCGCGATCTGCCATGGCGGCCGCACGCACCGGACCTGCCCAGGTCAAGAAAATGAATCCCTTTTAATGACCATTTAAATTTGATGCATCCAACTATTTAACTGCTATGAATTCATTCATACACACTGCTACAGCCTATGAGCACTTGGTTTAGTAACTGTTAAGCTATGAAATCTATGCAAAATGAAAGCCTGTAAAGCACAGGGTGCATATACAGTCATCTTCAATACCTCAGTGGTGACAAAAATAACTTCTGACTGCGTGTTGCTTCTGCATTTTCTGGCTCTTTGCAATAGCATAATTCCACTGAACATTTTGTAGAAAACAAATGAGTGGGGTTATTTTGAGCTGAGCTACTTTTGGTGTATTAATAACGGAGGCAGACAATGTGGCTCACTGTATTGGGTTATTGGGCTAACATGATCAGGTGGATTTTACTATCCGAGCAGAAAGCCAGAGGGAGCCGATGGGCCTCCGTGGGAAGCTTTGGCCGATTTTTATGGCCAGGCCTCATTTACATCCCGCTATACTCGCTACCCACCCGAAACAGGTAGAGAGAGGCAGTTGACTGGCTTCAGGCAAGTCAAAATTGCGGGGCCTTTCGGCCACCCACTGGTGGTGGGGTATGGTGGTCATTTCAGGGGTAGGAACGTGGGAGGATCCCGGGCAGCAGAGGCCCAGGCTTTCCTTATGGGGCCCAGAGAAGTACTAGAGAAACAGACATAAAACGGACACAGCGAGGGCCAATTTCAGTGAGCAACGTCCCATGCCAGGGGTATGGGTGCTGTCATATTGGCATAGTTTAGATCTCTAAAACTATTGTGAAGTCAACCCAGCACTTAGGCATAATTAATGAGGAAAACTTATTAACCACGTGATGAATACTGACAGTTGGAATTTAAAAATAAAAATATGAAGTCTTAAGATTGAAAGCTTATTGAAAACACCGGCATTAGCACAAAATGGTTCTATATATAAAAGCAAAACACTGCGGATGCTGGAAATCTGAAATAAATATAGGAAATGCTGGAAATACTCAGCAGGTCAGGCAGCATCTGTGGAGAGAGAAACAAAGCTAACGTTTCAGGTCGATGACCCTTCGTCAGAACTCTCCACAGATGCTGCCTGACCTCCATGGTTCTATATATGTCGGTTTCAATCCCCATGGCTTCTGATTGCATCTCATGCTAATTGGGCTAATATGATATGCTGTCATGAAAGAACACTTCAGCTCATATTGCAGAAACTGATGTTTGGGTCAGAAAAGTAGATAAGTCCTAAAGTCTGGCATTTTTGTCTTTACAGAAGATTCATCTGTCGAGTGTTTCAATGGAAATGAGACCTTGGTGCTTAATTCTAGTGCTGCAGAGGGAGGTCACTGTGGGGAGATGTATGCAAGTATGGGAGACATTAATGGTAATGGAACAGCCAATCCAGACCACTCTGCTAGCCAGGATGAGCAACCAATAAACCTGAGTGACAGTCCTCTATCAGTCCAGGTAACACCAGACTATGGTACAGATAACAGCAGTAATGGAAGAAGAAACCGCATCAAATACACAGTTACTGAGATTAAAATGGAGCGAGATTCAAGAGATTTGGGAAGCAAGGTAAGAAATGATTAGATGTTACAACAAACGTTATTTCTAGATTTTGAGATTGTAATGTGTTTAGCAATTCTACTGCAAATATGGGGAAATCAATCTGACAGCAGTCATTCAAAAACAATATAACCTTGAAATCCTTCTGAGAAAAAGGGTAAAACTGCAATCCTGTTTTTTTTAATAACTGGTGCGTTTTGAAGGTGTATTGGATAATGGTATTGACTGATGTTCGATTACCCAACAACAATATGCTTGTAATAGAAATGTTGTTGAAGTGTTATTCAATATTAGAAGTAAAACCAAACTTTTAGTTTATTTTACAGGTTGGTCTTTTTCTGGCAACTGTTTACATTCAATTTAGAGAATTCAGATATAAAATCTCTCGTCCAGAGCCTGATCTTTTAAGAACATGTACTATTATTGTTTTATTATTTGTACTGTAATGTATTTTTTAATTGCTTGCACAGTTGTATCTCTGATTATTTGCACCATGCAGTCTGACTTCGAATGTCAGTTTCACCCATTTTAATCTGCAGCACAAAGAGCTATTGAGCATCACTAAGTACTTAACATACCTATATCTGCTATGGTTTTGAGGAAGGAAATGATCCACTGCAAATGCAGAGAACATTTCCTTCTCAAGATCAAAAGGCAAAAGTTGAGAAGCTCCCAGATAACTCAAGAGTTTATACTGTCAATCGAGCAGAAAGGTTCAATCACTGTTGTGTCCTCAGCTGATCGTAGCTTGGGTACTACTATTGGCCTGAGCGCCGTTGGAGGGAGGTGGGGGAAATTGGACAGAGTCTGCTCCTTATTGCTAACTAGCAGCCTCAACTGGTAGAAAGGTTGTCAACATTGGTTGGATGTATTCCTGGAGGCTTCATTGTGTGATCCCCTTTCCCCACCTCAAATGGCACTGCTCCCACCATTGGTTGCCGGACACGTCCATCCTTGCAACGCACTTCCTTCCCACGCCGATTGGAAAGTGAACAGACTCTGCATTATCCAATTGACTATCAATCAAATAACTTTTTTCCCCATTTCCAATATTTTTATAACTAATAAACAAACGTATTCAAAGAAACTGAAAATAACACAGAAATGTTTTTGTTGATGAATTTTTCTCCCGGGATGCTTGCAGCAGTGTCCAGGAGATTAACCTTTTAATTTCTGGAGACTCCAGAACAATCATGGGAGGTTTAGCAACTTGGAAGTGGACATTCAACAGGATTGATTGTAACACCCTGTTTGGTCAACTGAAGAATGAGCACTTGTGAAAATGTACCTCAGCAAGAAGTAAACGCTTTCAGGAGGGGAGAAAAAATAAATAGGCAAAAGCAAAATGACTGTTTCATGTATATATTTTTTTAAATACCTAAAGCTACAGCATATTAGAGGAGAAAGTAAAATATATCCTTGGCACAGTGCAAACTAAAGGAAATGTAATTCTATTTTTCTGAAGCAAGAGCTTTCAGTTTACATGAAGTGAAGTATGGTAAATCATTCAAGAGATGCTGGCTTTTACAGTTCTGAAATACAAAAACTCCTCACTTCTGTGGGATGGTGACAATGGGCTGGATTTTCATTCAGGTGCGGGTTGGTGTCATGTAATCCGCATTTCGTGTTATCCACATGAATCTAAATGGATGTGGGAGATTAATGCAATTTTAACTTAATTGTCCAATTGATTTCCAAAGTGCGGGAACCCTTGACAAATGAGTTTCTCCTGACTGAAAATTGCCTCCGATGACGTCATCATTGCTGCTGCATTTAAGGTCTACAGCAAGCCTTGCTTCTCCTGCAGACTGCCAAGCTTTTTGACTGTGGAGTGAGAGGGACCCGGAGGCTCCATGAGCAGCGGGAGACCCAGATCAGCTCCTCGTTTTGACGAGGTGGCCTTGCAGGCTTTAGTAGATGGGGCTGCAGCCAACAGGGAGGAGCTCTTCCCTTCTATAGGGAGGAAGAGGCCTCCCAAGCAGACCAAGGCAGCATGGATGCAGGTGGCTGAGGAGGTCAACTCCTTGGGAGTCACCCGCAGAACTTGGATTCAGTGCCGCAAGAGATTTTATGACCTTCTCTGCACTGGAAAAGTGAGTATGATTTTCCCATCAGCCTCAACCTGATCCCCATTGCCTTTCCTCACCAGCACTCAGCTTCAGCAATCTCTTCCTCCACATCCCACTTGACACTGACATCCATGCATCCTTACCCATTCCCTTTCTCTCTATGGTCACATTCACATAACTATTTGACTATGCAGCCCTCACACTCCCTATCACTCTGATGCTTTGCAAACAACTGACAACACACAGGGAGGGCCCTTGGTCTTGCCACCTCACTCCATCTTTGTCTCCTTCTAAGTATCGATGCTATGGAATCTCTACACTCACTCCTTCATTCTCACTTTTTTGCAGCATTGCGCAGATGTCACTCACTACCTCTCGCGAAAGTCGGAGCCGCCTTTGGCACTGCTGCTCAGACATGTTGAGGTAGCTGACCCTGTGTCTGTAGACCCTGTTTGGGGGGTATCTCCTGCGCCGACAGGTTTCCAAGCGCTGGCCCCTTCTGGCCGGTGCAGCTTCAGGTGGGTGAGCAGCAGCCTGGCGCTCCTGTTGCTGCTGCTGCTGTTGGTGCTGCTGTTGTTCCTGGTTCTGCTGGTGCTTGAGCTCATCTAATGCCCAGAAGGGAAGGAAATAAATGGCTCCCATGCTTCTGGTATATGCCTCAGTTGAGGAAGCGCTCAGTGAGGGTGGCGAGAGGGGTTTCCCAGGAGGTCACACTGGAGATGGGTGTCAGGCTCCAAACTTCCACAGCTGTGGTTATGCCTTCTAAAAGTTCCCCCAGACCTGAGACAACAATGTCCTGCCACCTGCAAATGATGGCTGATCAAATCTCCTCTTTAATGGTTGACCTGCAGCTGATAATCAGCAATCCAATTGTGCTCCCGCCAGGTTTCACCATCCTGTTTCCCTCCAGGCGTGTTTCACGTGGGAAAAGGGTTAAATTCGCAAGGGCCTTTCAAAATAGGATTATAGAGGCTATTCAGTGCTTGTTAAGGGCCTTAACGACCTATCCCGCCTGTTGGAGGCGGGATGAAGTCGGGACCATTAGACACGACTGAGTTAAAGTTGCTCGGAGTCAGTAACCAGGTGGGTGGGGGTTCCCGCCCGCCAGTTTTCGCAATTTTAACCCTCCACATGCCTCCAATCACGCCTCCACGGCCCAATGAAAATCCTGGCCATTGTCTCTGCAAGGTTCAACCTTTGTTATATCCAGATTGGCGCATGAAAAAGCAAAGAAGATAAATATTCAGATCTTCTCAAAATAACAAAGTCAAGTTTATACAGTACTTAGAAATTATAACTAATATGGGCATAATTCTTAGGAAGGAAGTACTTCCCGGGCAGCAGATATTTTGCTTAGTATGAGATTTAACTTTTGTAAATGCAACGGTATTCAGGGAGTTGCAGTGGGATTGTTTTTTGAAAGAGCAAAATAGTGAATTATCCATCCAGGAGTTTCTCAGGATCATTGTGTCCCTTTGCTAAAAAAGCCATTCTGAACTCTGGAATAAGGTAATTCGTTAGGCAGCAGGAATAAGTACTGTTCGGTAAGTGTTACTTTTAGTACATGAATGCTTGCAAAGCCAACTTTACTTGAGATTAAATAAGTAAAGAGACTTACATATTTGTGTCCCAGTTGTATCTATGCCAGGCTTCAAAATCATCTGAAAGTAGCTTTGGTTTTGTTGTCATTTTAAGCACAATATATTTTGCATTTTCACGTATTGTATTAGAAAAATAATTCTCTAATACAAACAAAAACAAACATTGTGTAAAATTTAAATATGTAATGTCTATGAAAAAACAATTTTAAGATGTGTGTTTAAAAGTTAAGACCATTATAATTTGTTGTAATATTCAATGTAAAAGTTGCCATACATTAGTGAATCATTTCAGTGAAAATCTTTGCAAGTGTTTTCTGATCCCCAGTGTAGTCCTACATTCTTTGAATTCTACTTAATTTTTTAAGTGGTACAATGTTGTACCAAGTATGTTGTAATGGATGTATTATGTGATTGTGCTGTTGTGTATCTGAAATAGGTGACACCCCCGAGCTGATTAAAGCACTGTACTTTAAAGTCCCCTTTGCTTTAATTAGCTCCAATCCACTTTTCCAATACAATCACTCACAATAGCCATATTGAAGCCTACCATTTGTTTAAAGTTAGCATTAATTCCCAGTAAAGTCCTGCAGGCTTAGCATACAATTTAAATTTCAAAGTCCTACTGTGTACACCAAGACTATCTGCTAATAACTGTAGTTTGTAAGCATGCTATTTCAAGGCCAGACTAGGGAATCTCAAACTGATTAAAGTGCTCAGTTGTCACCTGATTTAATAACTTCACTATCAACTAGTGCTTTAATTATCTTTCTGTTCTCTGGGTCCGGCATTAAATCCAATCCCATTGAACGACTATTCATACATTATTTAACACATTTGCTTGATTGTTATAAAGATCGGTTTTCTGGTTGACAGGCTGAGTCTTGCTGGTAGGATTCAGGAGTATGAACAATATGAAATTGGGCAATTTTGCCTGGCTCCCATTGGAAATCCATGTCCATGATTTGCTGATAGGTTTGAATAATTTACAACTTACATGCATATCAGAGGCTTTAGGGACGCTAAAGTCTTTTCCAATCTCTGGGTGCACTGTTCACACCAGGGCCAATGGTAAGCTGCGTGAACAAGGCAACAGTAATAGGAAATAACAACAGAAAATGCTGGAAAAACTCAGCAGGTCAGGCAACATCCGTGGAGAGAAATTTGAGTTGACGTTTCGGGTTTGACCCTTCTTCAAAACCGGAGAGAAAAGGAACTAGATCGAAGGCAGGGCTGCGATCGGACAAAAGAATAAAAGAACCAAAAGAAGTAAAAGAGATTAGAAGCTAGACGAGATGGTAATATGCTGGGATTAGGTGTAAAGTGTACTGGCAGGGCAAAAGATAGCTGCCAGGTGTGAGAGAGAAACAAAAGGAAAGGGGGGGGGGGAAGGAGTGGAAAAATATAAGTAAAAATGAAATAGGGGCCGAGGTTATGATCTGAAATTGTTGAACTCGATATTGAGACCGGAAGGCTGCAGAGTGCCTAATCGGAAGATGAGGTGCTGTTCCTCGAGTTTACGTTGAGCTTCCGTGGAACAGTACAAGAGGCCAAGGACGGTGAGGTCCGAGTGGGAATGGAGCGGTGAATTGAAATGACAGGCGACCGGAAGCTCGGGGTCACCCTTACGGACTGAACGGAGGTGTTCCGCAAAGCGGTCACCCAATCTGCGTTTGGTCTCCCACTCGGACCTCACCATCCTTGGCCTCTTGTACTGTTCCATGGAAGCTCAACGTAAACTCGAGGAACAGCACCTCATCTTCCGATTAGGCAGTCTGCAGCCTTCCGGTCTCAATATCGAGTTCAACAATTTCAGATCATAACCTCGGCCCCTATTTCATTTTTACTTATATTTTTCCACTCCTTTCCCCCCCCCCTTTCCTTTTGTTTCTCTCTCACACCTGGCAGCTATCTTTTGCCCTGCCAGTACACTTTACACCTAATCCCAGCATATTACCATCTCGTCTAGCTTCTAATCTCTTTTACTTCTTTTGGTTCTTTTATTCTTTTGTCCGATCGCAGCCCTGCCTTCGATCTAGTTCCTTTTCTCTCCAGTTTTGAAGAAGGGTCAAACCCGAAACGTCAACTCAAATTTCTCTCCACGGATGTTGCCTGACCTGCTGAGTTTTTCCAGCATTTTCTGTTGTTATTTCGGATTTCCAACATCTGCAGTATTTTGCTATCGTAACAGTAATAGGAACACAGGCTTTTCTAGTTAATTTTTTTAATTGGATTTTGTCTACTTTTTTGAGAAGCTTTTTTTTGTTGGATTTTTATCTGACAATACAAACTTTTTGGGGATACAATAAATGAGTAATTTGATACATGACATGTGGTAAGTGTAGCAGACTTGGGAGAAACAGGTGACTTTGGACCTATGGTTCCGAAAGCTCTCCACCACTGCGGTTTTCCTCGCTCATGTCTGGGTCTGTTGCAGGCTAATTGATAGAGATTGATTGCTATTCGTCAACAACTCCATTATCATTGTATTATGCGATGACCAGGATGGTAGACGGCGAACTAGATGGACCTTTGGACTTTTTTCACTTAGCAATTCCTATACTCCTAAGTAACTTTCACTGTACTTCAGGGAGTCCCAGAGCATGTAACTGGAAGCTACACAAAAAGATTTTCTTCTGTAGTTATGCTGGTCTTGGGTGGATGGAGGCATAAAAAGGAACCAAAAAATATTTTATAAACATATAAAAAGTAAAAGGGTAGTTAAAGGAATGGCGGGGACAAAAAAGGGAATCTTCTTGTGGAGGCTAAAGGCATGACTGAGGTACTAAATGAGTGCTTTGCATTTGTCTTCACAACTGAGATATTGGATAGGATAAAAATGGATAGAAAGGAGGTGCTAAATAGGTTGGCATCACTTAAAGTTAACAAGTCACCTGGTTCAGATGAGATGTATCTTAGGTTGCTGAGGGAAGCTGGGGTGGAGATAGCAGAACCTTGGACCAAAATCTTTCAGTCCTCCTTGGATATGGGAATGGTGCCAGAGGACTGGAGGATTGCAAATGCTACACCCCTGTTCAGAAAAGGGGAGAGGGATAAATCTGGTAACTACAGGCCAGTCACTCTAACATCTGGCCTGTAGTGTAGGGAAAACTACTAGAGACCATTGTCGAGGACAAAATTAATTGTCACTTGGAGAAGCATCGGTTAATAAGAGACAGCCAGCACGGATTTGTTAAAGGCAAATTGTGCCTGACTAACCTGATTGAGTTCTTTGATGAAGGATGTAAGGGGTGGTGTGTGTGGTCAGCTTTGCCTCTGACTCCCTGAGCTGTTCGAATTGCTCCCACTCCCTTGGTTCTAGACCTGGACTTATTTGGGGGTTGTAATGAAATTGCAGCAAACAACTGAATTTGATACAAGAATTTTTTTTTTATTTGAGACCAGGAAATATACACAACACAATAATCTTATCACTCTAAAAGGGGGAACACTTCGGTATATACGAGGGAGAATGACAATAGACAAAATACTTCACCTGTAACATTTGCATACTGAATTATCATTGGCCCGCAGGCATCTGTAAGGAATACCTATTATATTCACATGTGATCACATGCTGAGTTGTCATTGGCCTGCAGGCATCTGTAAGGACTGCTATTGTTTTGGAGGACCCAGGGTCCTGACTCTATCTTGTCCACACAGTGCTGTATGTATGTTTGAGTTCACAGACCTGATGCTTCATTAAAAGAGTTTAAACTGTAATACTCTGTTGTCCTGCAATTTATTATTTTTGTACAAAGTGTGCAAAACAAGACATGGTGTCAGAACAGGGATTTGAAATGGACATTGTTGGAGCTCCCTTACCTCGAATGGATTGGGGATCTTTGAACTTACCTAGAGAATGGCGCAAGTTCAAGCAACACGTGCAGTTGATGTTCTCGGGTCCACTGAAGAGCAAAGGGGAGGAAGAAAAATGCAGCTACCTACTCCTTTGGATCGGAGAAAAAGGGAGAGACATTTTTAACACATGGTCTCTTACCGCAGATGAAGCAAAGGTAATGAAAAGTTATTTTGACCGTTTTGAAGCATATGTGATGCCCAAGACAAATACGATATTCGCTAGGTACAAGTTTCAGGAGAAAGTACAAGGAGCTAGTGAGTCGTTTGAACAGTTCGTGACTGAGTTAAAACTACTGGTAAAAGACTGTGAATATGCAGATAAAGATGAGATGGTCAGAGACCGCATTGTGTTTGGAATACATTCAGCTAAAGTGAGAGAGAAACTTTTGAATGTTGGGTCCGGGCTAACGCTGGACAAAGCTATAGACATAGCTAGATCGCACGAGATAGCCCAAGCACAGTTGAAAACCATAACCGGCGCCACGAGCTGCTCGAGAGAACAGACAGTGCACCCAGTTAATAGATACACACCAAAGAACACTGCCCAGAGAGCGTGTTTCAGAACAGAAAGAACAGCGAGAGTTCTAAAAATGGGCGACACAGACATAAAACGCTTCAAAAACTGTGGATATTGTGGAAACAACTGGCATGGAGAAAAGGAGTACTGCCCTGCCAAAGGAAGGCAATGTACTAAATGTGGTAAACGGAACCACTTTGCTAAAGTATGCAAGACTGTTTTCGGAAAAGCAGTACACACAGTGAGTGACAGCCAAATGCCAGATAGAGAGCCAAATGCAGAGGAACTGTTTATTGATTCTGTGTCACAGAAAAAACAGATTTCAGAGACTGAGCAAGCCTTTGCCGATATTGAGATAGGAAAACAGGGCACAGAGCTTAAGTTTAAACTAGACACTGGATCTCAGGTTAATGTAATTCCTCTGAGTGAGTATCACAGCTTGAAGGATGAGTGTGAGCTACAGCCCACCTCACGCAGACTGACCGGCTATGGGGGTGAGCAGCTCATTGTAAAAGGCACATGCGTGATGAAATGCAAGTACAAAGAAAGCGACATGATGTTGAACTTTTACATTATTGACACTCAAGCACCTCCAGTGCTAGGTCTAAAGGCATGTTTAGACATGGACCTCGTCAAGCTAGTGCTATCATTGACAGCACCAGTTGAGAAGCAGACAGTCATGGAGGAGTTTGCTGACGTTTTCAAAGGAATCGGACTATTCCCAGGTGAATGCACTATTCACTTTGACCCAGCAGCAACCCCTGTGGTTTGCCCACTGAGAAGGATACCCCTTGCTCTACGTAGTCGCCTGAAGGAGGAGCTGCAGAGCATGGAGAATACAGAAATAATCGTCCGGGAAACAGAACCGACAGAGTGGGTCAACGCGTTAGTAGTGGTTGAGAAACCACGTACAGGCAAGCTCAGAGTCTGTCTCGACCCCAGAGATTTGAACAAGGCTATCAAACGCCCTCACTACCCTCTACCAACGCTAGATGACATCACACCCAAGCTAGTGGGAGCACGTTACTTCAGTGTAATGGACGCACGATCAGGATACTGGACTATCAAGCTCACAGAAGAGTCATCTAAGCTAACAACGTTCAACACACCATTTGGACACTACCGATTTCTGCGTTTACCATTTGGTCTTATCTCAGCTCAGGATGAATTGCAGTGGAAGATCGACAAAACCTATGAAGGCCTCGACGGAGTATTCGCAATCGTAGACGACATCCTCATCTATGGCAGGAATAGAGAGGAACATGACAGGAACCTCCGTGCGATGCTACAAAGATCACGGGAGAAAGGTATCCGGCTCAACCCCGAGAAAAGCATAATCGGATCCACCGAGACCAGTTATTTTGGGCATCGCCTCTCAACTGATGACATTAAGCCGGATCCAGAGAAAATCTCCGCCATCAAGAAGATGGAGCCGCCGAAGAACCGCACAGAGCTAGAGACAGTACTAAGCATGGTTATCTACTTCGCCAAGTTTGCCCCGAGCCTCTCCGAAATCAATGTGCCCATGCGTCAGTTGCTCAAACAATCCAATGAGTTCCTGTGGGACAAACAACATGACACAGCATTTCAGAAAATGAAAGACCTAATCACCAGAGAACCAGGACCAGTTCTTGCCTACTTCGACCCCAACAAAGATCTCAGACTACAAGTGGACGCGTCAAAGTACAGACTAGGCGCAGTATTACTGCAAGAATGAAAGCCCATCGGCTATGCTTCCAGATCTCTCACAGACAGTGAAATCAACTATGCTCAAATCGAGAAAGAGCTATATGCAATTCTGTTCGGATGTAAGCGTTTCCACCAGTACGTCTATGGCCGACAAGTCATTGTGGAATCCGACCACAAGCCCCTCGAGTCAATCATGAGGAAACCACTAACCGCAGCCCCACCAAGGCTACAGAGAATGATCCTTCAGCTACAGAAGTATGACTTCACAATCATTCACCGTCCAGGCAAAGACATTCCTGTCGTAGACATGCTCTCCAGAAAGTCTCTTAGCTACCAGGACAGCAGCCTCAGTGAAGGCATGGATGTGCAGGTGCACATGATGTACAACAGCTTACCTGCGAGTGACTCAAAACTGAAGGAGATCCGAGCAGGAACAGAGAAAGATGCACAACTCACACTGCTGAGCAAAGTCATACATGAAGGATGGCCTGAGGAAAGGAGGAAATGCCCTCAGAGCATATCTGAATTCTGGAACCACAGAGACAAAATGTCACAAATCAACGGAATCGTCTTCAAAGGGGAGAAAAATCATCATTCCTACCAGTCTCAGAGAAGAGATGTTGACAAAAATTCATGCTGGACATATGGGCATGGAAAAATGCAAACAAAGAGCACGTGACATTATGTTTTGGCCCGGAATGTGCAAACACATTGAGGACATTGTCGGAAAATGTTCCATTTGTCTAGAACGCCGCCCATCAAATGTCCATCAGCCCATGATACCTCACCATATCCCAGACAGGCCCTGGCAGGTCGTCAGCTGCAAGCAAGTGCATGCAAAACGTGTACCGAGACAGCAACACCAAAAGAGATACTATGACAGGTCAGCTAGACTTCTGCCGCCGCTGCACAATGGAGAATCCGTCGGAATCCAGGAGCATGACTACTGGAAGCCAGCAGTCGTCATCCAGCCAGCTGACACTGAGCGATCGTATCACGTCCGCACCCCAGAAGGACAGGTGTACCGCCGCAATCGTAGGCACCTCCTGAACACCAAGGAACAACACCGTCATTCCGACGAGAGGTCAAGCCTAGAGTTATCCTTGACTTGTGAACTGCCAAAGGGTGTAGGCGGATCGCTGCCTTAAAAAAAAACTGTATATCGTTATTGAAACGTTGAGATGTTTTCAGTGCTAGTTAAATGTTGAGTTTACTTATATGTTGATGCTACTGAGAACATTATCACAGAAATCACAGAAACCCCACAGTGCAGATAGAGGCCATTTCGGCCCATCGAGCCTGCACCGACACATATCCCACCCGATCCCCATAACCCCTACACCAACACATATCCCACCCTATCCCCGTAACCCCACGTATTTAATCCCCCTAACACTAAGGATCAATTTATCATAGCCAATCAACCTAACCTGCACATCTTTGGACTGTGGGAGGAAACCGGAGCACCCGGAGTAAACCCACGCAAACACGGGGAGAATGTGCAAACTCCACACAGACAGTCGCCCGAGGCCGGATTTGAACCCGGGTCCCTGGCGCTGTGAGGCAACAGTGCTAACCACTATGCCACCGTGCTTATGTAGAAGAAAGGTTCAAAAGTAATGCATAACATTTTACTTTTAAAAGAAAGGGGATGTAACATTTGCATACTGAATTATCATTGGCCCGCAGGCATCTGTAAGGAATACCTATTATATTTACATGTGATCACATGCTGAGTTGTCATTGGCCTACAGGCATCTGTAAGGACTGCTATTGTTTTGGAGGACCCAGGGTCCTGACTCCATCTTGTCCACACGGTGCTGTATGTATGTTTGAGTTCACAGACCTGATGCTTCATTAAAAGGGTTTAAACTGTAATACTCCGTTGTCCTGCAATTTATTATTTTTGTACAAAGTGTGCAAAACAAGACATCACCCCTCCCAATCCCACTACACTAACTAGGTTGGATTCCAGAGGACCAGGGAAATGCTCACCAAACACAGGAATAGTTTGTAGAGTGGGAAATCTTGCAGATCTTGGTTTCTTCCAGGTTGGTTTCTTGTTGGTCACGGTGGCCCAGTATTATCTAGTTGCTGGTAATATTTGTGGTTGTTTGTTTCTGGGGGCCTTTGGTTGCCGCGACTCCTTTCCGTTCTTCTGTTGTCCTTCCGTCAATTGATTGTCCTGAGGCTGATGTCTTTCGAATGAGCTGTGCCTCTTTCTGTGTCTGTCCGAACTATACTGCTGACTTCAATTCACTGACTGATGTTTCAATTCTCTGACTGAATTGTACTGATTGAACCCATCGAACTGACTTCTTGTGGAGACAGGTCTTTAGTTTATAAACGAAGCCTGCTAATCTTGTTAGATTTTGGGCGGGCTCGTTAATTTTGATTGATCCCATCTACTTTTAATTGATTTTTAAACTAGTTTCGGGATTGCTTCGAAATCAGTTTAAGTGTGCGAAATGGTTTTGGAAATCTTTCAGTGGTTTAAACTGTTGTTTGATTGTCTTCTCCTGCTGGGGCCAGGGTCTCTTTTGTTGGTTGTTGGCGTGTATTGTATTATTCATGTGCTTGATGTCCCTGTAGGTTTTTGGCGGGAACTGTCCTTCCGTGAGCCTATTGTCTTTATGTAGAATGACTGGGACAGTCCAGAACATTCTCAGACAATCTGGCCCTTTCCAATACTCAAACTGTCTGTCCCACAGTGTCCAACCCATTTCCTTTGTTGCAGCTTTTCAGAAATTCTGAGGTATTGATTTTAAGTCCCTTTTGGCCCAATATTGTTTTAAACAGTCCAAAATCTCTCCTTTTCTTGGTTTGGGGGAGTCTGTAGAATTTTGTGTGCCTTACAAGGAACAGTGAGGGTTGATAAAGGTAGTGCGGTAGATGTTATATATATATGGACTTTCAAAAGGCATTTGATAAAGTACCACATAATAGATTTATTCGGAAAAAAGAAGCACGCGGTATTAAAGGGACGGTGGAAACTTGTGTAAGTAATTTACTTAGGGATAGGAGGGATAGAGACTAGTGGTGAACATATGTTTTTCTGACTGGAAAGAAGTATGCAGTGGGGACCCCCATGTGTCAATATTTGAACCATTGCTTTTCTCTTTATATATGAATGACCTGGACTTGGGTATAAGGATTACAATTTTGAAGTTTGCGAATGATACAAAACTTGGCAATGTAGTACTATTTTGAGGAGGGAGGGTGCAAGAGCAGAGGGACCTGGGGGTGCATATTCATAAATCTTTGAAGGTGGCAGGGCAAGTTGATAGGGCAGATAAGAAAGCATATGGGATACCTGGCTTTGTAAATACAAAAACAAGAAGGTCATGCTAAACCTTTACAAATCACTGGCTAGGCCTTATCTTATATTGTGTACAATTCTAAGTACCTCAATTTAAGATGGATGCCAAGGCCTTGGAGATTGTGCAGAGGAGGTTTAAGAACATAAGAAATAGGAGCAGGAGTAGGCCATACGGCCCCTCGAGCCTGCTCCGCCATTCAATAAGATCATGGCTGATCTTTGCCCTCAATTCCACTTTCCCGCCTGATCTCCATAACCCTTGATTCCCTTAGAGTCCAAAAATCTATCGATCTCAGCCTTGAATATACTCAACAATTCAGCATCCAGAGCCCTTTGGGGTAGAGAATTCCAAAGATTCACAACCCTCTGAGTGAATAAATTCCTCCTAATTTCAGTCTTAAATGGCTGACCCCTTATCCTGAGACTATGCCCCCTAGTTCTAGACTCTCCAGCTAGGGGAAACAACCTCTCAGCATCTACCCTGTCAATATCCCTCTGAACCTTATGGGCTGTATTTTACTAGCACTCAGAGTGCGGGTTCGGAGGCAGGTCTGCTGTCAAGATGGCAGTGAGTGACAGCGAGGCGGAAGTCTGCTCTGAACCCGCCTCCTTGTTAATTTCCCAAGTGCCGGCTCTACCTGCGGTTTGCAGACCTGGCACTAAGCAGAGGGTCAGGCAATTGAAATACCTAAGAAGCTGCATAAAGGTATTTAAGCAGCATTTTACCTGGTCCTAATGATTTTTCCATGTTTTTTACGAGGTTCCCGGCGCTCGAGGATCACATCAGGTAAGTGTATTGGGTTCTCAATGACTCTGCATTGCTGTGAATAGTTGACAGCGGAAAAAGTGGTATAAAAGCTACCATTTCACAGCTGTTCAATTTCCAATCTTGGAGGCTGGAGCCTTCAGGATTTGGAATACACTTTTCAGCTTTATGGAGGGTTGAAGTGTTTGGAGTAAACTCTCTATCCAGTGTCACCTCCTTGGAGCAACTTCTCTCACCATTGACAGATCGCTTATGTCATCTCAACTTCAGCTGCCATCTATTCCATCAACATCAGTGCCCTTGAAAAATCTCACCTTGGTCCTCAGAATCACGATCACAATCACCAACATCACCAGGCACACCAGCAGCACCAACAACACCACCAACTTTCTCCGCAATAACCTGATGCTGCACAGGATACAGGACATCAGCACCCGACCACATTGCTGCCCGGGACGCCAGCGATGGCCTCACCATGGCCAGATTTACTTCTCTTGACGCTGTACACCCTGGCTGCCACATGATGCGCCAGGTTGGCACCATCCCACACCAGCACCATAAAACATCCCTACAATGTCAAAGCCATTCCTTTCACACTCAACATCATTGTGGGGGAAGTGGAAGTTATGTCTCACCATTCTCTAAGACACTTCCAAAGGTGCACACAAATCTGTCCAAGAAGGTAAAGTGTTGAAAATAAAGATTTCAATATTTGACAGCACATTAACAGAAACCTCACATGCACATTGCATAAAACACCAAAGTGCCTACCGTTGTGTGTTGTTAGTTGGTATGATTGGACTAGGATGAGGGTGAGTGTGTGGTGTGGCTAGTGAGATGGGGAAGTGATAGTGTAGCTAGAGGGGGATGGGTGGAGGTGCAAGGTAAGTTGGTGTGAGTAAGGATGTACTGGAGTAGGGTAGGGAAGGCAGAGTAATGGGGATTTGATGAGTGGCACAGCAGGATGAGGTTGAGTGTGGCTTTGCAGTAACATTTTGTGATCTACTGAGATCATTGAAAGGTTTGCACTATGGCAGCCTGGTCCTCCTGACGACATCCCTGCTTGTGTCCTCCTGTGCAATGTGCAACCAGGCTGCGTTGGTGTCCTGGGGAGGTGTCTTCCGCCCATTGGAATAGAAGAGAACCTCTCTGCGTGCTGTGACATAATATGGAGGGAAGTCATGGGAGAGCCTGGGTGCCACCGTGCACCTTTGTGCAGTCATTGTCAGTATTTGCAACACCCCAATGCTGCAGAACACTGACAGCAGAACTGTCAAAATCAATTTGGACGTGGCCCCTTTAAGGAAACCTCCTGATGACGTGTTTTCAAATTACGTCATCGGACCCACTTCCTATTAATTGGCCAGGAACCTCGCAGGGTGTGCTTAAGAAGAACTTTTAATGTAAATTCTTGTTGGAGACCGGGATCAAGACCGATGCAAGATCCCCACACACCACGGACATTGCCCGCCACGGACCCACCGAGGTTGGAAAAATCCAATCCTATATGTTTCAATGCGATCACCTCTCATTCTTCTAACCTCCAGATAGTATAGGCCCAATCTACTCAATCTCTCTTCATAGGACAACCCTCTCATCTCAGGGAACAATCTAGTGAACCTTCATTGCACCGCCTCTAAGGCAAGTATATCCTTCCTTGGGTAAGGAGAGCAAAACTGTGCACAGTACTCCAGGTGTGGTCTCACCAAAGCCCTGTAAAATTTTAGTAAGACTTCTTTACTCTTGTACTCCAATCCCCTTGCAATAAAGGCCAACATGCCATTTGCCTTCCTAATTGCTTGCTGTACCTGCATGCTAACTCTCTGGCCCCGATTTTCCCGAAGGTGCGGGGAATTGTCGGGTTCCCCGAATGTTGGGTTCCGACCCGAATCTAAATGGGTCAGCCAGCTGCACGCAATTTTCCCTCAATTGGCCAATTTATTTCCAGCGTGTGGGCACCCTTGCTAATCGTCCATTTCCAGTCAGAAAGCCCCACAGTATGATGTCATCATTCGTGGTGCTTTTAAAGTGTCCAGCAAGCTTTTCAACCTCTGCAGGCTTCCCAACCAGTCTTGCAGAATGGCAGAGGAGCCTGCACCAGCTGCTGCCAGCGGCAGAGGCCGAGCTGCTGCCAAATTTGATGAGACGTCACTCCAGACATTGGTGGATGGGGTAAGGGCCCACAGGGAGGTCCTCTTCCCTAGCTCAGGGAGGAAGAGGCCTCCCAAAGAGACCAGGGCTGCATAGATGGAGGTGGCTGCAGAAGTCAACTCTCAGGGAGTCACCCGACGGACCTGGATACAGTGCAGGAAGCGCTTCCATGACCTTCACCGTACAGGAAAAGTAAGTATGAAGTTTCCATCACCCTCAACCTGATCCCCATTGCCTTTCCCCAACAGCACTCAGCTTCAGCAATCTCTTCCTCCACATCCCACTTCACAGTCACATCCATGCACCCTTACCCATTCCCTATCTCTCTATGCTCACCTTCACATAACTATTCCACCATGCAGCCCTCACACTGCCTCTCACTCTGATGCTTGGAACACAACTGACAACACACAGGGAGGGCCCTTGGTCTTGCAGCCTCACACCATCTTTGTCTCCTTCTAAGTATCTATGCTATGCAATCTCTACACTCACTCCTGCACTCTCACTCAAACTCCACTTGTCTCCCTCATTGCAGGAAAAGAGAGCTCACAATAGGAGAGAGCGTGCGAGGACTGGAGGAGGACCACCCTCAATCGCCCACCTGAGCCCCTGGGAGGAAGCTGTGATGGACATTGCTGGGGCTGACGTGCCTGTGGAAGCTGGGGCAGGAGAGACCGGAGCAAGCCCGCAAGCTGGTGACAGAATAGTTTCCCATCTCTCTCATTGACATAGCATGAGTCACTGATATGATTCTGAAGCTACATCATTTGGACTTATGAGCATATGCCAAATCCAATTTGCAAGTAGCCTTGGCATCACATCTCTAACTCTTTCCTTAACTCCCCCACAGGACCATTCGGAGCCCCCATCCCCACTGCCGAGGAGGAAGAGGCTTTGCAGCCAGACTCCTCAGAGGAAGCTCCAGCCTCTGAGGGCGCAGCGTCAGCAGAAGTAAGCGCACCCAGCACCAGCACAGACACTCACACCTCGGGGGGGCCTTCGGGACATAGAGTAGTGTTGTCACCTGGTGTTTCACAGCTCACAAGTGAGCATCAGCAGATTGTGGAGACAGGGACAGCAGTGGAGAGTCCTCGTCAGAGGGCGCAGGCCTCTGCCAGCTCAGCTCAGCTGCATGTCGACCCTATGCCTCTGGGTCCATCCGCAAGAGAGGAGGTGATGGATCTCCATGCACAGATGCAAGATTCTCTGGCAGGTTTTGTCTCCAGGGTCGCTGCGAGTGTGGAGCGAATGGAGGAGTCCATGCCGAGCATGAGCACAGCCTTATTGGAGTCATTGGCGCATGGAAACATCACCACGGAAAGGATGGCTACCTCCGTGGTAAGGCTAGCTACTGCCGAGGAGAGGAGGGATGCTGCCGAGGAGAGGAGGGCTGCGGCCGAGGAGAGGAGAGCTGCGGCCGAGGAGAGGAGGGCTACGGCCATGGAAGAGCTTAGTCGCCAGGGTATCGAAAACATGGTGAGTGCTCAGAATAGAATGACATCTCTTGAGGAGCGATGGGCATCTATTGAGCACCGAAACCAGACCTTCATGGAAGTCCCTCTGAGCAGGACTTCCAGTGCAGAGACGGGTCCCCATGGCCCCCCTGATGTGCAGCAAGGTGCTCTCCAGCCACTTGCAGGCACTGAGGGGGAGCTGACCCATGAGAGGGAGGTTGTTGGCACACCTCAAGGAAGTGGGGGCTCCTCTCCACGCGCTCTCACTTCCATGCCACTTCAGAGCCCTCGGTCAGAGCCCCGCTGGAGTCCACACCCAAGTGAGATAGGAGTCTCAACCCCTGTACAGCCGCAGGAGCAGCAGACTGCTGGCGAACCCTCACAGGCTCGGCACCCCAGACGACACCCGCCAAAGGTGTCGAGACAGGAGCAGCAGCAAAGTGAGCAAGGGGCCTCCAGATCTGCTGAAGCCACAGGGGTACCACTACGTAGGAGCACGCGTAAGAGAAAAATAAAGCACCACTAATCACAAGGGTAGTCACTTGGGTGAGAAGTCTTGTATATAGTTTTAATGCCATCACTTTGTTGTACATAAAAATTCTGGTGGCAACTGCTGGAGTTGTGGCGTCTGTCATTTGGCAAATGGGGATTTCACATTGAGGCCTTAGGATTACTTGCAGATGTCAGCAAGCTGGTCCAATAGGTAGAAATGCGCAGGGATGGGCCACTGTACATGGTCAGTTAAGAAGCAGCGAGGCTACAGTGTTTGAGGTACCAGGCTACGCAAATCTGCCCAGGATGAGTGCGTTCCTTGCATTCTGCCCAGCAATGTTCTCGCGCACTGGTGCCGCTGGTTGACGGGCCTCTGCAGGATGCTCGTTTCCCTCCTCCTCCTCAGCATCATCCTCATCCTCATCTGAGGCGGCTCTGTGTGGAGCCTCTTGGTCCTGCGGAATCGGCAAGCCACGACGCTGTGCCATGTTGTGAAGCACACAGCATACCACAACGATTTTGGAGACCCTAGCTGATGAGTACTGTAGGGCTCCATCTGATCTATCGAGGCATCTGAAGCACATCTTTAGCAATCCGATGGCTTGCTCGATAATGCATCTGGTGGAAATGTGGCTGGAGTTGTAGCGCTCCTCAGCTTCGTTGGCTGGTCTCCTCACCGGCGTCATTAGCCAACTCCGCAGGGGATATCCCTTGTCTCCAAATAGCCATCCCTGAAGTTCGTTTAGCGGATTGAAAAGCGGAGGCACAATAGACTGGCGCAGTATGAGGGAGTCATGTCAGCTGCCAGGGTACTTGGCACAAACATGCAAAATCTCATTCTTGTGGTCACACACCAGCTGAACGTTAAGGGAGTGGAAGCCCTTGCAGTTGACAAAAACTCCTGGATTGCGATGGGGTGCCCTAAGGGCCACATGTGTGCAGTCAATGACGCCCTGCACCCTTGGAAAGTCTGCCAGCTGAGCTAATCCACGCGCTCGCACCCTCACACTTGCGCGATCCTGGGTGAAATGGATATGATTGTGTGCGAG
This sequence comes from Somniosus microcephalus, assembly GCF_052327205.1. NCBI lineage: Eukaryota > Metazoa > Chordata > Chondrichthyes > Squaliformes > Somniosidae > Somniosus > Somniosus microcephalus. The sequence continues at coordinate 115,606,298 of NC_140993.1, read as the reverse complement.
GGCCTGTTTGATGCAAGTGTGTGCGGCCGACTGGGAGATGCTGCTGATGTCTGCTGCTGATCCCTGGAAGGAGCCTGAGGCATAAAAGTTGAGTGCGGTGGTGACTTTGATGGCCACTGGTAAGGAGTGTCGACCTGGTGCTCTGGGCTCCAGGTCTTGCTGTAGCATTGCGCAGATGTCAGTCACAACCTCTCGCGAAAGTCGGAGCTGCCTTTGGCACTGCTGCTCAGTCATGTTGAGGTAGCTCACCCTGTGTCTGTAGACCCTGTTTCGGGGGTATCTCCTGCGCCGATGGCCTTCCATGCGCTGGCCCCTTCTGGCCAGTGCTGCCTCAGGTGGCTGAGCCGCAGCCTGTTGCTCCTGCTGGTGCTGCTGTTGCTGGATCTGCTGTTGTTGCTGGATCTGCTGCAGCCTCCTCTGCTGTTGGAGATCCCCTAATGCCAAGAAGGGAAGGAACAAAAGGCCTCCCATGCTTCTGGCAGATGCCTCTGTTGAGGAGGCGCTGAGTTAGGGTGCTGGGAGGGGCTTCCCAGGAGCTCACACTGGAGAAGCGTGTGAGGCTCCAACCTTCCACAGCTGTGCCTAAGCCTTCAACAAGTTGCCCCAAGCATTGAGCAACAAGGTCCTGCAGCCTACAAATGCTGGCTGATTAATTCATTCCTGATTGACCTGCAGCTGAAAGCAAGCAAGCCGACATTGTTCATGCCAGGTTTCATCAGCGGTGTTCCCACCAGGCGTGGTTTATGTGGGGAAAGGCTGAAAATTCCAAGGGCCCCTTAAAATAGGATTAAAGATGCCAATTATTGACCATTAGGCTCCCGATGACCAGTCCCGCCTGCTGCGGGCAGGACTGATTCAGGTCACGCTGAAACACGGGGGCGAAAGTCGGACGGGGCGGGGAATCGGGCGGGGGGGGGTCGCGACCCCCTATTTCTGCGATTTTCAGCCCCCGCCCGCCTGAAACCCTGCCCGACGGCTCCAGGAAAATCGAGGCTTCTGTGTTTCCTGTACGAAAGAAAGACTTGCTTTTCACGACCACCAGATGCCCCAAAGCAATTTACAGCCAATTAAATACATTTTGAAGTGTAGTCAATGTTGTAGTGTAGGAAATGCAGCAGCCAACTGTATGCACAGCAAGCTCCCACAAACAGCAATGTGATAATGACCAGATAATCTGTTTTAGTGATGTTGATTGATGGATAAATATTGGACAGGACAAGTCTAGAGGTAACAAAGGCATGGATGAGGGTTTTGGCAGCAGATGAGCTGAAACCTGAACGTCAGGCCTGTGAGTGATGCCAATGATGCTAAGGGTAAATGGAGAGAAATAAGTAAATGGGATGCAAATATATAAAACTCCCTCAGCACTACACTGGAGTGTCAGCCTAGATTTTTGTGCTCAAGTCTCTGGAGTGGGCCTTGGACCCACACCCTTCTGACTCAGGGGTGGGGGTGCTACCAACTGAGCCACGGCTGAAACTACAAGGACACCTAAATCTCTCTCAACACCAATATTTAATAGTTTCTCACCATTTAAAAAAAAATCTGTTTTTCTATTCTTCCTATCAAAGTGAATATCCTCATATTTCTCCACATTATACTGCATCTGCCACCTTACTGCCCGCTCACTTAACGGGCTCAATTTTCATTGGGCCGTGAGGCGGGCTTTTAGGTGTGCGGGGGGTTAAAATCGCAAAACCTGGGGGTTGCAACGCCCCCCACCCCCCGCCTGGTTCCCGCCTCCACGCCATTTTAACCTAGGTGTGTCTGATTAACCCGAATCAGTCCCGCCTGCAACAGGCGGGAATGGTCTTTAGGGCCCTTAAACAGCACTGATTGGCCTTTATAATCCCATTTTAACAGGCCCTTGCCTGTTTAACCCTTTTCCCACGTAAAACGTGCCTGGTGGGGATGATGCCTGTGAAACCTGGTGTGAACACTGTTGGCTTGCTGACTATCAGCTGCAGGTCCAACATTAAAGAGGATATTTGATCAGTCATCATTTGCAGGTGGCAGGACTTTGTTGTCTCAGGTCTGGGGCAACTTTTAGAAGGCATAACCACAGCTGTGGAAGTTTGGAGCCTGACACCCATCTCCATTGTGACCTCCTGCGAGACCCCTCTCGCCACCCTCACTCAGCGCTTCCTCAACTGAGGCACCTACCAGAAGCATGGGAGGCCTTTTTTTCCTTCTCCTCTTGGCATTAGAGGACCTCCAGCCCCATTCGCGAAATGACACACGCCACAACTGCAGAAGTTGCCATCAGAATTTTTATGAAAAACACACAACTGATGGCATTTCCACAAACATAGAAACATAGACATAGAAACATGCAGGAGTAGGCCATTCGGCCCCTCGAGCCTGCTCCGCCATTCAATGAGATCATGGCTGATCATCCAAATTCAGTACCCTGTTCCTGCCTTCTCTCCATATCCCTTGATCCCTTTAGCCTTAAGAAATATATCCAACTCCTTCTTGAATATATTTAATGAATTGGCCTCAACTTCTGTGGGAGAGAATCCCACAGGTTCACCACTCTCTGGGTGAAGAAATTCCTCCTCATTTCAGTCCTAAATGGCTTACCCCTTATCCTTAGACTGTGACCCCTGGTTCTGGACTCCCCGACCATCGGGAACATCCTTCCAGCATCTAGTCTGTCTAGTCCTGTTAGAATTTTATGGCCCAGAAATTCGGGTCCCAACGCGTGAGTACGGACGGAGTACTCACGCGTGGACCTGATGGAAGTGCCGGTTTCTTGCATGCACTACGCATGCGTGGGAAACCGGCACTTCCGATCCTCTGAACGAAGGGGTTCAGAGGTCGAACGCGTGCGCGCGGGAGTCTGCGCGTGCGCTTTGAACTTACGTTTTTTTTACAGGTTTTTCCGTGAGGGTAAGTCTTTAGATTTTAGAAATGTAAAAACCAGGCGTAAGGACTGCATTTTAAAAGGTAAGTGGTCAATTAATTAAAATTAAAACATTTTTTCCACAGGTTTATTATTTTTAAATACTTTAAAGCAAGGTTAGTTTATTTTTAGCCCCGTTTTTTTATAAAATTATTTTTTTCAAAAATTTAAATTATTGTTTAAAATAGTTATTTAATGTAATTTATAGTTTATTTAAAAAGTGTGATTTAAAAAAAAAATTATTTGAAGGTTAACTACTGTTTTGGGCCCTCAGCATTCATACGTTTTGACAGGTCTTTCTGTCAATCTTATGAATGGGCTTTTCCCTCCTCTGATTGGCTGCCCATGGCTCACGTGATCCCAGGGGACGCATCGCACTAACTACGCCCCTGGGACACGCAAGCACAGCGCGCCGGCAACTGGGCCAGGCCCCGGAGAGGAATTCCACGCAGGCCCAGAGCTCAACTGCCGGCGCGCTAGGTAAGTGTAGGTCGGGGGCTTGCACCCGCGGGAAGCCCCCGACCCGAATTTCTGGGCCTATAAGTTTCGATGAGATCCCCTCTAATTCTTCTAAACTCCAGCGAGTACAAGCCCAATCGACCCAATCTCTCCTCATATGTCATTCCTGCCATCCCAGGTATCAGCCTGGTGAATCTTCGTTGCACTCCTTCCATGGCAAGAACATCCTTCCTCAGATAAGGCGACCAAAACTGCACACAATACTCAAGATGTGGCCTCACCAAGGCCCTGTACAACTGCAGTAAGACATCCTTGTTCCTGTACTCAAACCCTCTCACTACGATTGCCAACATACCATTTGCCTTCTTAACCGCCTGCTGCACCTGCATGCTTACTTTCAGCGACTGGTGCACAAGGATGCCCAGGTCTCGTTGCACTTCCCCTTCTCCCAATCTATTGCCATTTAGATAATAATCTGCCTTCCTGTTTTTGACACTAAAGTGGATAACCTCGCATTTATCCACGTTATATTGCATCTGCCATGCTTCTGCCCAATCACCCAACCTGTCCAAATCATACTGGAGTTTCTTGGCATCCTCCTCACAGCACACATGCCCACCCAGCTTTGTGTCGTCCGCAAACTTGGAGATATTACATCTAGTTCCCTCGTCCAGATCATTAATATATATTGTGAATAGCTGGGGTCCAAGGACCGATCCTTGCGGTACCCCTCTAGTCACTGCCTGCCACTCGGAAAAAGAGCCGTTTATTCCAACTCTTTGCTTTCTGTCTGCCAACCAGTTCTCTATCCAAGTCAATATCTTGGCCCCAATCCCATGTGCCTTAATTTTACACGCTAATCTCTTATGCGGGACCTTATCGAAAGCCTTTTGAAAATCCAAATACACCACATCCACTGGTTCTCCCTTATCTATTTTACCAGTTACATCCTCAAAAAATTCCAGTAGATTAGTCAAGCACGATTTACCTTTTGTAAAGCCATGTTGACTTTGTCCGATCCGGTCACTTTTTTCCAAGTGCTCCGCTATTACATCCTTTATAATGGACTCTAGCATTTTCCCCACTACCAATGTCAGGCTTACCAGTCTGTAATTCCTCGTTTTCTCTCTACCACCCTTTTTGAACAGCGTGGTAACATTAGCTACCCGCCAGTCCATGGGTACTGTTCCAGAGTCTATCGAATTTTGGAAGATGACCAGCAATACACAGCATTTCACCCAAGTGACTACCCTTGTGACTATTTGTGGTTTATTTTCCTCTTACGCGTGCTCCTATGTAGTGGTTCCCCTGTGGCTTCAGCAGATGTGGAGGCCCCTTCCGCACTTTCCTGCTGCTCCTGTCTCGACACCTTTGGCGGGCGTCCTCTGGGATGGCGAGCCTGTGAGGGCTCGCCAGCAGTCTGCTGCTCCTGCGGCTATGCAGAGGTTGAGACCTCTATCTCCGTTGGGTGTGTACTCTGGCGGGGCTCTGACCGAGGGCTCTGCGGTGGCATGGGAGTGTGAGCGCTTGGGGAGGAGCCCCCACTTCCTTGAGGTCTGCCACCAACCTCCCTCTCATGGGTCAGGTCCCCCTCAGTAACTGCAAGTGGCTTGAGAGCAGCTTGCTGCACATCAGGGGGGCCATGGGGACCCGTATCTGCAATGGCAGTCCTACTCAGAAGGACTTCCATGAAGGTCTGGTTTCTCTGTTCAATAGATGCCCATCGCTCCTCAAGAGATGTCATTCTATTCTGAACACTCACCATGTTTTCCATCCCCTGGCGACTAACCTCCTCCATGGCCGTAGCCCTCCTCTCCTCTACCGTAGCCAGCCTTAACACGGAGGCAGCAATCATTTCCACGTAGGTAGCCATCCTTTCCGTGTTGATGCGTTCATGCGCCAATGACTCCACAAAGGCTCTGCTCATGTTCACAATGGACTCCTCCATTCGCTCCACACTCGCAGCGACCCTAGAGACAAAACCTGCCAGAGACTCCTGCATCTGTGCCTGGAGTTCCATCACCTCTGAACTTACGGATGGACCCAGAGGCAGAGGATCGACATGGAGCTGAGCCGAGCTGGCAGAGTCCTGCACCCTCTGACGAGGACTCTCCACTGCTGTCCCTGTCTCCACAATCTGCTGATGCTCACTTGTGAGCTGTGATACACCAGATGACAACTCTACTCTATGTCCGAAGGTCCCACCGAGGTGTGAGTGTCTGCGCTGGTGCTGGGTGTGCTTATTTCTGATGACACTGCGCCCTCAGAGGTTGCAGATTCCTCTGAGGAATCCGGCTGCTCAGGCTCTTCCTCCTGCACCGTGGGGACGGGGGCTCTCGATGGTCCTGTGGGGGAGTCATGGAAAAAGTTAGAGATGTGATGCCAAAGTTCCATGCACATTGCATTTTGCAGATGATCATAAGTCCATATGATGTAGCTTCAGAATCATTATCAGCGACTCATGCAATGCCAATGAGAGAGATGGAAAACTATTCTGTCACCAGCTTGCGGGGATGCTCCTGCCTGTCCTTCCCCAACGTCCACATCTCGGTCAGCCCCAGCAATCTCCAGGACGCCTTCCTCCCGGGGGGTGAGCTGGGCTAATGAGGACGGCCCTCCTCCTGTCCTGGCTCGCTCTCCCCTGTTGTGAGCTCTCTTTTCCTGCAATGAGGGAGACAAGTGGAGATTGAGTGAGAATGAAGGAGTGAGTGCAGAGATTGCATTGCATAGATACTTAGAAGGAGACAAAGATGGAGTGAGGTTGCAATACCAAGGGCCCTCCCTGTGTGTTGTCAGTTGTGTTCAAAGCATCAGAGTGAGAGGGAGTGTGAGGGCTGCATGGTAGCATAGCTCTGTGAATGTGAGCACAGAGAGAGAGGGAATGGGGAAGGGTGCATGGATGTGAGTGTCTAGTGGGATGTGCAGGAAGAGATTGCTAAAGCTGAGTGCTGGTGCGGAAAGGCAATGGGGATCAGATTGAGGGTGATGGAAACATCATACAGTACTTACTTTTCCAGTGCGAAGAAGGTCATGGAATCTTTTCCTGCACTGCAATCACGTTCTTCGTGTAAGCCCCAAGCAGTTGACTTGACCTGCCACCTCTAGCCACACAGCCTTTGTCTGGCTGGGAGGCCTCTTCCTCCCTGAAGAAGGGAAGAGGACATCCCTGTGGGCCCTAGCACCATCCAGTAATGCCTGTAGTGAAGCCTCATCAAATTTGGGTGCAGATCTGGCCCTCCCGCTGGCCGTTCCTCCTGCAGGCTCCTGTGCCATCTTAATGTTGAAGGTTGGAAGCCTGCAGAGGAAGCAAGGCTTGCTGTGGACGTTAAAAGCAGCACTAATGATGATGACATATTCTGCGACTTTCTGACTGGAAATACTTAATTGCCAAGGCTTCCCACACGCTGGAAATCAATTGGCCAGTTGTGTTAAATTTGCATCAATCTCACAGACCCATTTACAATCGTGTCAGAATCACTAAATTCGGGGAAACCGCCAATTCCCCGCACCTGAACTAAAATCGACCCCAACCTATCTATATTCCTTTGCAGGCTCTTTGTGTCCTCCTCCCAGCTTTTTTTCCCACTTAGCTTTGTATCATCAGCAAACTTGGATACAGTACACTCGGTCCCTTCATCTAAGTCATTAATATAGATTGTAAATAACTGAGGCCCCAGCACGGATCCTTGTGGCACCCCACCAGTTACAGCCTGCCAATCTGAAAATTACATGTTTAGCCCTACTTTCTGTTTACTGTCCGTTAACCAATCCTCCATCCATGCTAATATATTACCCCCAATCCCATGAGCACTTATCTTGCGTAACAGCACCTTATCGAATGCCTTTCGGAAAACCAAATATATTACATCCACTGGTTCCCCTTTATCTGTCCTGGTAGTTACATCCTCAAAAAACTCTAATAAATTTGTTAAACACGATTTCCCTTTCATAAAACCATGTTGACTCTGCCTATTCATATTATGATTTTCTAAGTACCCTGTTACCACTTCCTTAATAATAGATTCCAGCATTTTCTCGACAACTGGCCTGTAGTTCAATGTTATTTCTCACCCCCTCCTTTCTTGAATAGAGGGGTTACATTTGCTACCTTGCTGGGACTGTTCCTGAATCTAGGGAGTTTTGGAAGATCACAACCAATGCATCCACTAACTCTGCAGCTACGTCTTTTAGAACCCTAGGATGTAGGCCATCAGGTCCAGGGAATTTATTGGCTTTTAGTCCCATTAGTTTCTCAAGTACTTTTTCTCTACTGATCTTAATTACTTTAAGTTCCTCACTCTCATTAGCTCCTTGGTTCCGCACTAATTTTGGGATGTTTTTTGTGTCTTCTACTGTGAAGACCGATACAAAATATTTGTTTAAATTTTCTGCCATTTCCTTATTCCCCATTATAATTTCTCCTCTCTAAGGGAGCAGTGCTTACTTTTGCCAGGGTGATACCAGGGATGAGGGACTTCAGTTATGTGGAGAGATTGGAGAAGCTGTGATTGTTCTTCTTACAGCATTGGAAGTTACAGGGACACCTAATAGAGGTATTCAAAATTATGAGCAGTTTTGAGAGAGCAAGTAGGGAGAAACTGTTTTCTCTGGCAAATGGGTCTGTTACCAGAAGTCACAGATTTAAACTAATTGGCAAAAAAACTAGAGGGAAAATGAGGAGAAATCTTTTCACACTGAGGTTTGTTAAGATCTGGAATGCACTAACTGAAAGGGTGGTGGAAGCAGATTCCACAGGAACTTTCAAAAGACTATTGGACATGTACTTGAAGAGGACTAATTTGCAGGGTTATGGGGAAAAAGCTGGGGTGTGGGACTAAATGAAACAGCTCTTTCAAAGAACTGGCACAGGCACGACGGGCTGAATGGCCCCCTTCTGTGCTGTAATATTCTATGATTCTATAAAATTGGGTGGAGCTCTATTCTACAGCTACTTTCAGGATTTTCTCGCAGAATTAACAGCAAAACATTGAATACATCCACCCAAATATTGATGTGGGTAATCAAAGTAGGTGGCAATTACAGAAGGATCAGTATTGCTCAGGGCCAGCTGAAGTGCCCTTTAAAATTTAAATTCCTCCCAAAGGAATGAATCGATTGGAAGATCTTGAACTTAATCGCTGCAATGATTTTGGAAGCTTGCTCTGTTTCTTCCACGTGCCAGCCCCCCACAAACCAACCCAGAGGAAATTCCCTGGTCCAAGTGGGAATATGCCATAAGCCTGCCAAGAGTATGTAAATCAGTCTTAACATGGCACATTTTCCAGGGTCAGTAGCCTCATTCTGCCACATTCATGGCGGCTTTTCCATCTCTGAGCAAATTCCTGGCCTTCAGAGTCCAATGCCATTAGGCAAGTCAATTTGAAATTAATGCTGGCTATTGCTTTGAAAATGCCCCAGTGGGAGTATTTCATGCTTTGTGTGGTACAAGATGAAAGAAAGCATTTGTTAGTGCCTTATTCTGCACCAGTAGTCAGAAGTTTTCAATGAATTTAAACCGAATATATTGCCCAATAATTGCTCAGTGCATGTGTGTTCAGTATTTTTATACTCCAGTGAATCTCCTTGGTGATAGTGATTGTATTGTATATGATACAACAACAACTTGCATTTATATAGCACTGTTAACATAGTAAAACTTCCCAAGGCACTTCACATGACCGATTATCAAACAAAATTTGACACTGAGCCATATAAGGAGATATTAGAACAGGTGACCAAAAGCTTGGTCAAAGAGGTAGGTTTTAAGGAGGCTCTTAAAGGAGGAGAGAGAGGTAGAGAGGCAGAGAGGTATAGGGAGGGATTTCCAGAGTTCTGAGCCTAGGCAGTTGAAGGTATGGCCGGCATTGGTGGAGTGAAGAAAATCGGGGTTGTACAAGAGGCCAGAATTGGAGGAACGCAGAAACCTCAGAAGGTTGTAGGGCTGGAGGAGGTTACAGAGATAGGGAGGGCAAGGGAGGGAGGGATTTGAAAACAAGGGGGAGAATTTTAAAATTGAGGCGTTGCCAGAGCGGGAGCTAATGTAGGTCAGCGAGCACAGGGGTGATGGGTTAACGTAACTTGGTGCAAGTTAGGAAACGGGCAGCAGAGTTTTGGATGAGCTCAAGTTTATGGAGGGTGCAAGGGGAGTGGCCGGTCAGGAGAATATTGAAATAGTCAAGTCTAGAGATTACAAAGGTATGGATGAGGGTTTCAGCAGCAGATGGGCTGAGGCAGAGGTGAAGGCGGGTGATGTAACAGAGGTGGTAGTAGGCGGTCTTGGTGATGGAAAGGATATGTGGTCAGAAGCTCAGCTCAGGGATAAATAGAATGACAAGGTTGCGAAGAGTCTGGTTCAGCCACAGAAAGTGGCCAGGGAGAGGGATGGAGTTGGTGACTAGGGAATGGAATTTGTGGCAGGGACCGAAGGCTATTGCTTCAATCTTCCCAGTATTTAATTGGCCGAAAATTGGGGATGTGCAAGACCAACCATTGGTGGCCGTGCCTTCTGTTGCCTAGGCCCTAAGCTCTGGAAATCCCTGCCTAAACCTCTCCACCTCACTACCTCTCTTTCCTCCTTTAAGACACTCCTTAAAACCTACCTCTTTGACCAAGCTTTGGGTCACCTGCCCTAATTTCTCCTTATGTGGCTCGGTGTCAAATTTTTTGTCTTTGAATGCTCCTGTGAAGCGCCTTACATAAGAACATAATACGTAGGAGCAGGAGTAGGTCATTTGGCCCCTCGAGCCTGCTCCGCCATTCAATAAGATCATGGCTGATCTGATCTTGGCCTCAACTCCACTTCCCTGCCCGCTCCCCATAACCCTTGACTCCCTTACATTTCAAAAATCTGTCTATCTCCACCTTAACTATATTCAATGACCCAGCCTCCACAGCTCTCTGGGGAAGAGCATTCTAAAGATTCACAACCCCCTGAGTGAAGAAATTCCTCCTCATTTCCAATTTAAAAGGGTGCCCCCTTATTCTGAAGTTATGCCCCCTAGTTCTAGATTCCCCCATGAGGGGAAACATCCTCTCTGCGTCTACCTTGTCAAGCCCCTTCAGAATCTTATATGTTTCAATAAAATCCCCTCTCATTCTTCTAAACTCCAATGAGTATAGGCCCAACCTGCTCAACCTTTCTTCATAAGACAACCACTTCATCTCCGGATTCAACTTCATGAACCTTCTCTGAACTGCCTCCAATGCAGGTATATCCTTCCTTAAATAAGGAAACCAAAACTGTACTCAGTACTCCAGGTGTGGTCTCACCAACGCCCTGTACAGCTGTAACAGGACTTCCCTACTTTTATACTCCATTCCCTTTGCAATAAAGGCCAACATTCCATTTGCCTTCCTAATTACTTGCTGTACCTGCATGCTAACGTTTTGTGATTCATGTACAAGGACCCCCAGATCCCTCTGTACCTCAACATTTTGTAAGCTCTCCCCATTTAAATAATAATTTGCTTTTTTATTTTTCGTACCAAAGTGGATAACCTCACATTTTCCCACATTAAACTCGATCTGCCAGATTTTTGCCCACTCACTTAACCTATCTATATCTCTTTGGAGATTCTTTGCGTCCTCCACACAATTTGCTTTCCCACCTGTCTTTGTATCATCAGCAAGTCATTAATATAGATTGTAAATAGTTGAGGCCCCAGCGGCACCCCACTAGTTACAGTTTGCCAACTGAAAATGACCCGTTTATCCCGACTTTCTGTTTCCTGTTAGTTAGCCAATCGTCTATCCATGCTATTTTATTACCCCCAATCCCGTGAGCTCTTATCTTGTGTAGTAACCTTTTATGTGGCACCTTATCGAATGCCTTCTGGAAATCGAAATACACGACATCTACTGGTTCCCCTTTGTCCACCCTGCTCGTTACAACCTCAAAGAATTCCAGCAAATTTGTCAAACATGATTTCCCTTTCATAAAACCATGCTGACTCTGCTTGACTATATTATGATTTTCTAAATGTCCTGCTACCACTTCCTTAATGATGGGCTTCAGCATTTTCCCAATGACAGATATTAGGCTAACTGGTCAATAATTACCTGCTTTCTGTCTCCCTCCGTTCTTAAATAGGGGCGTTACATTTGCGGTTTTCCAGTCCACTGGGACCTCTCCAGAATCCAGGGAATTTTGGTAGATGACAACCAATGCATCCACTATCTCTGCAGCCACCTCTTTTAAAACTCTAGGATGCAGGCCATTGGGTCCAGGGGACTTGTCCACCTTTAGTCCCATTAGTTTGCCTAGTACTTTCTCTCTAGTGATAGTGATTGTTTTAAGTTCCCCCCCCCCACCCCAATAGCCCCTTGATTATCCATTATTGGGGTGCTTTTAGTGTCTTCTACCATGAAGACCGATACGTGTCCTGGCCAATATTTATCCCTCAACCAACGTAACAAAAACAGATTATCTGGTCATTATCACATTGCTGTTTGTGGGGCCTTGCTGTGCGCAAATTGGCTGCTGCGTTTTCTACATTACAGTAGTGACTCCACTTCAAAAGTACTTCATTGGCTGTAAAGCGCTTGGAGACATCCAGTGGTCGTGAAAGACGCTATATAAATGCAAGTCTTTCTTTCTTTACTCATAAGTTGCTGGTGATAATTTATTAACTCATTCAAAAGCTTACTGTCCCATACACTAAATGTTAATAGTTACTGTTTCAAATTTTGCTAACTTGCAAGCTGAAGTCAGCATTAGCAATTTATTGGATAGAATAACCCAGTCCCACAAAAAGGAATGCGATTCTCCTCATTTATTTGCAATTGTCAGCTTTTCTGATGCCATACTATCCTCCGCGACATACTGGGATGAACAGGAGCATATTTGGGCAACACTGCAGGATTGATAGATTATTCCAAACATTTTCATTCGTTGCTAATCAAACTAGGCTTTACAATCATCTGAATTTTGGACCAGTTTTAACCATTTATTACCTCTGTGCAGTGGGGCAGTTTTCAACTTTCTAAACATTTTAGTTACTTAGTTTGTGTATTATGTTTTGCTGGCTTTGGAGCACGTTATATAGGTAGTGCATTTTAAAACTGCATGATATTATCCTTTTCATTTCTCGTGAGGTCTAACAACTAAGCACGTGTCCATCCATCACAATATCCTTGATTGTCTGAAGGGTTGGAGTGTTGAAAGTCCCGAGCAGTCAAGGGTTCATTCAGCTGCCTGAATTCTGTTATACCTTGCTTATGCTGAAACCCTGTGGATATAGATTTTCCTAAAACATTCCCCCAAATGCCATTTTTTAAATGAAATATAGCTTCTGAGAAACCAAACATTTTTCTGATTTTGACAAGGCACTTACATGAATCGTGCTGTATAGTGTACGGGGGTAGTTTTATAAGTCAACATAGCTGGCTATGAGCCTCACTCACCTGGAGCATGTGTCAGGAATGTAGATGTGCTCTGTGGACTATTTTCTGACTATTAAATCCTGGGCAGTGCACATCCCAGTTTCGTGCTTCCGATAGGCAAGGCTCCTCACCAGCACCTCAGTGTCATAATTTACCCCCTGTACATAGTCCTAAAGGTGCACCAATGATCAGTTTCCCAAACAAAAACAGAGGAAGAGATTGATTACTGCTAGGAAAGCAATAACATTTACATAAAACAGCCAATGCTCTCTGCCATGAGTGTGCATTCAAAAAATGCGCCCTAAAGTATCAAATCCTTTCATATTCTCTAAAAGCATGTATGTAAACTTGGCCTAATTTTTTTCTTTTACAATATTCCAAAAAATGCACTTGGTCTGCATTTTGTGAAGCAAGCACATTTTGTTTTGAATCAAATTGTGCCCCCACCATGTTCATTTAATTTGTATGGCACCACTAAGAAAGAGGCTTGATACAGCCAAGACTGATAACAGTGGGGTGAAATTACTGTGTATTACAGCTAAAACATGTGCAAAGTATGTGGTAATTTGGTGCGTTACTGCATTTTACCCTCAGTCCCAAAATTTACCCTGACATGGAATCAGATTAATATGCAGACACCAATTAAAGGCATACATGCAAACTTACTTATGCCTTCCAGCCCACATCATGTTAATGGTGCTCACTTTTAAGGTGGCATTAAGATAACAGTGAGAGTCAGCAGAGATCAGTATGGAGCAGAATAGGAGATGTTGTAAAGTGAAACTCAGATGTTTTAATGCATAGAGCTGTACTGGTAAATTACCATATCTGACTTTACTGGATGTGTTGGAAGATGAGGAGGAGGATAAGGTGCAATAGGGGAGAGCTAGGGAAGTTTAAGGCCATAGGGAAAGGATAATCAGAATCCACCTATACCTACATTAATTGTTGGAAATAGAGCCACTGTGCTCATTGAGGAGCATTGGGCTCGATTTTGCCAGGCCCGAGGAGACGGGATTGGAGGCGTGCGAGTTGTTAAAATCGCAAAAATTGGCGCTCCGATCCCGCCTCCAGCCCGCCTCCGAGCAATTTTCTCAGAATCGGGGTTTCAGACTCCGTTTCCATCGGAATAGGCCCTTAAGGCCCTCAACAACCAGTTAAGCGCCTCTATAATCCAATTTTGAGAGGCCTTTCTGAATTTAACACTTTTGCCCCGTGCTGCATGTCTCCTCTGGAACACGCCAGTGAATCCTGGCAGCATCACAAGTGGATTGCTTACTAACAGCTGCAGCTCCACCATTAAAAAGGAGTTTTCAGCAATCATCATTTGCAGGTGGCAGAACTTTGTTGCCTCAGGTCTGGGGGAACTTTTAGCGGCCTACTCATTGTTGTGGAAGTTTGGAGCCTGAGACCCATCTCCAGTGTGACCTCCTGGGAAACCCCTCTCCCCACCTTGAATGAGCGCTTCCTCAACTGAGGCATATACCAGAAGAATGGGAACCATTTATTTCCTTTCCTCCTGAACAGTGGGGAGGAGGGCTGTCGCTGGTCCTGTGGGGGAGTAAAGGAAAGCGTTAGACATGTGAGATAAACGTTGCATGCACATTGAATTGTGCAGATGATTATAAGTCAATCTGTTAGAGCATCAGAATCAATATCAGTCACTCATGCAATGTCAGTGAGAGAGATGAATAACTATTCTGTCACCAGCTTGCTCTGATGCGCCCGCCTGTCCATCCCCCACTTGCGCATCCTCCTCCACTCCCACGATCTCCAGGGCCGCCTCCTCCACAGTGGTGAACTGGGCTATTGAGGGTGGCCCTCCTCCTGTCCTCGTCCTCTCGCTCTTATTGTGGGCTCTCTTTTCCTGCAATGAGGGACACAAGTGGAGTTTGAGTGAGAATGAAGGAGTGAGTGTAGAGAATCCATAGCATAGATGCTTAGAAGGACACAAAGATGGAGTGAGGTGCCAAGACAAAGGGCCCTCCCTGTGTGTTGTAAGTTGTTGTCATAGCATCACAGTGATAGGGTGTGTGAGGGCTGCATAGTCGAATAGCTAAGTGAGTGTGAACATACAGAGAGGGAATGGGTAAGTTTGCAGGGATATAAGGGTGAAGTAGGATGTGAAGGAGGAGGTTGACGAAGCAGAGTGCTGGTGATGAGAGGCGATGGGGATCAGATTGAGGGTCATGGGGATGGAATACTCACTTTTCCTGTGTGGCGAAGGTCATGAAACCTCTTTCTGCACTGCAGCCAGGTTCTGCTGCACATTGAAATCGCATTCACCTCCTGTGCCACTTGCAGCCACACAGCTTTGGTCTGTTGTGGAGGCTTTTTTCCTCCCTGAGGAAAGAAAGAGCACTTCCTTGTTTGCTCTTGCTCCCTCCACCAGAGCTTGGAGGGAGGCCTCATCGAATCTGGGTGCACACTTTGGTCTGGTGCTGGACATAGTAGCAGTAGGAATCTCTCATAAGTATATGTTGATAAAGTTGTAAGGCTGAAAAAGAACCAAGGCTGCTTGCAGGCCTTAAATCCAGCTGCATAGATGACGTCATCAGAGGCGAGTTTCAGTATCAAAAGACTCATTGGGCCAGGGGTTCCCACACGCTGGAAATCAAGTGCCCAATTAGGGAAAAATCGCACTTTTGTCCCGCTTCACATCGGAGGTGGGGGTCCTGACACGCCGACCACCTGACACGCCCCCAATGAAAAATCCAGCCCATTATGTGAGGAAACCACACCTCATCAAGAAATCCAGAAATGAAATGTACCAGAGATCATGCCTCATCAAGGAAATTAAAAATTAATCTTGTGGATGTATTGATTTGTATGTGGGTTCAATGACGACACATTCATGAAAGAGAATGACTTTTTATCTAAAGTATGTTCAACTCAGTTAACAGCATTACAGGAGACACCATCTTAGAGATCCATCTAAAACGAAACTAAAACTAAACTGCTTGTCTCTCACATGCCCTCTGCTGGTCAGGCATAAATAATCAATCAGGCAAATATGCTGGTAAGGCATAAATAATCAAACAGGCAAATACCATCACTATTTGCTGATATCATTACATCTCCCTTTCTTAAAACAAAAGTATTTTACTTTTATCTAACAACATGTTTTCTTTGTATTACTCTGCATTTTAACTGTAACAATTAATGAACTTACATTATCATTATCAAGGTTTTTTAACCTTGTTTTGTGTGTTCACATCAAATATGTAAATACACTAGAACTTGAAGAGAGAATAAGATTACATTACTTCCTTCTATAACAAGAGTCCGTAAACTTGCTCAATGAGTCTCTCAGGAGGCTTCACGCGTCTTGAAGATTTTCTGATTGATTGTCCTTGAATCTGAGTTGTTGCCTCAGATGATGGTTTCTCAGCTGTGTGATCAGGTTGTTCAACAGTATCAGTCTTTTGACCTGCTGTGTGATCAGGTTGTTCAACAGTATCAGTCTTTTGACTTGCTGTGGCTGGTCCCATGAGAAGATCTCGACGATTTCTTTGCAGAACAGCACCCTCATCTGTCTGAATGGTGTATGATCTTGGTTGGACTTCACTCAGGACAGTTCCCTTCTGAGTCCATGTGTTTGTTTTGTCTTTGAACCTTACTTGGTCACCAGTGTGGAGTTCAGGTAGGTTTTGTGTTCCTCTGTCATAGTAGTACTTTTGCTTTTCTTTCTGTTGTTCTTTGAACTTCCTCACTTTCTCCCCCTCTTTTGTTTTCAGGAGGTTCTCCGGGATGGGTAGGTTTGACCTTAGCAGACGTCCCATAAGGAGTTGGGCTGGTGACATACCACACTCGAGCAGCGTTGTGCGGTATACAAGCATGCTCTGGTAGAAGTCAGTTCCACTGTCTTTTGCCTTGTACATCAGTCTTTTCACTGTCTGGACCGAGTTTTCCACTAGTCCATTGGACTGTGGAAAGTGAGGACTTGACGTTGTGTGGACAAAGTCCCACTCTTTGGCAAAGTGTCGGAAACTTGCATTGTAAAACTGGGGTCCGTTGTCTGTGAGGACCTCGCTTGCCACGCCATGTCTGGAGAATATGGCTTTCATACATGTTATCACAGCATCTGCAGTGGTGGTGTACAGTCTACAAACCTCTGGATACAGGGAGTAATAGTCTGTGACTACAAGATAGTCCTTCCCTTGACATACAAATAGGTCAGCGCCTACCTTCTGGTAAGGTCTGTCTGGCGCTGGGTGTGGCTTTAGTGGTTCTACCGGATTGCTTGCTCGATATTTCAGGCATATTGTGCAGTTTGACACCTCATTTGTCACATCTTGGTTGATTTGTGGCCAGTACATCACCTCTCGTGCTCTTTTCTTACACTTTTCGATTCCCAGATGTCCTCCATGGATCATTTTTAGCATCTCTTTTCTCAGACTCTTTGGGATAACTATTTTACTTCCTTTGTAGATGATGTCTTCGACCACTGATAGTTCCGCCCTGCAGTTCCAGTACTCTGCCATGTTAGGTGAGCAGTCTTGCTTCATGTTGGGCCATCCATCCAAGATGCTTTTCCTCAGTCGTCTCATTGTTTCATCTTTGTTTGTCTCAGTCTTTA
Source organism: Somniosus microcephalus (assembly GCF_052327205.1). NCBI lineage: Eukaryota > Metazoa > Chordata > Chondrichthyes > Squaliformes > Somniosidae > Somniosus > Somniosus microcephalus. Next base: position 115,588,974 of record NC_140993.1, on the reverse strand, counting down.
TGAGCTCCATTTTTGCATCTGCTATGGGCAGTGCACTTGTGATCATGTCCACGTAGGCGTTCACTTTTTCATCCATTTTGGTGTTTGCGGGCTCACTTGGGTCGACAGCTCTGGACAATGTGTCTGCTGTATACATCAGCTTACCCGGTGTGTACGCAACATTCAGTGTATAGCGTTGCAGCCTGATCATCATTCTTTGTATTCTAAGCGGACAGCTATTTAGTGGCTTTTGGAACAATGCAATCAAGGGCTTATGGTCAGTCTCTACACTGATTGCTTGTCCTGACACAAACTGGTGAAATCTTTCACAGGCGTATGTGATGCTGAGCAGCTCCTTTTCTATTTGAGCATATCGCGTCTCCGCGTCTGTCATTGAGCGCGATGCATATGCAATAGGTTGCCAGTCATCATATTTTTGCAGAAGAACGGCACCGAGCCCACTCTGTGATGCATCTGATGATACCTTGATGGGTCTCGCTGGGTCATAAAACCTCAGAACTGGTTCCTCTGTGAGCAGTTTCTTTAGATCGCTCCATGACTTCTCATGCTCATGATTCCATTCCCATTCTATGTTCTTTTCAGTTAGTCTTCTCAGTGGCGCCATCTTTTCTGAGCAGTTGGATATGAATTTACCCATGTAGTTGATCATTCCATTAAACCTCTGCACGTCCTTTTTGCATTGTGACTTTGGCATATTCTCAATGGCGGACACCTTTCTGGGATCTGGTCTGATGCCCTCACTGCTAAGGATATCTCCCACGAATGTCAGTTCTGTCACCCTGAGCTGGCATTTCTCTCTATTCAGCTTCAGTTTGTTTTCCTTGTTGCTTCCAGCACTTTTTTCAGTCTCTCGTCATGCTCAGTTCTCGTGGTTCCCCATACTATGATGTCATCCATTGATGTATCAACTCCCTCCAGGTGCTCATAGATCATATGGATAGTTTTGTGATACCTTTCAGGAGCTGAGGCAATGCCAAATGGTAACCTTAGGAACCTGTATCTGCCAAATGGACTGTTGAACGTGCACAGTCTTGAACTTGCCTCGTCCAGTTTCATCTGCCAAAATCCTGATGATGCATCTAACTTGCTGAAATACTTTGCATTTGCAAACTGTGACATGATTTCCTCACGTGTAGGAAGCTTGAAGTGCTCTCTCTTTATTGCTCTGTTTAGATCTCTTGGATCCAGGCAAATTCTGAGCTTTCCATTCTTTTTGTCCACTACGACGAGGGAACTCACCCACTCAGTTGGCTCATCTATCTTCTGAATCACGTTCAGGCTTTCCATCCTGTCCAACTCTGCCTTCAGTTGCTTTTGAAGAGCAAACGGAACTTTTCTGCATGGATGTATGACCGTTGGCATACTTTTATCTACTCTGATCGTGTGTTCTCCTGGAAGGCAGCCTAGACCCTGAAATAGGTCTTTGTACTCTTTCATGAGTTCATCATAGACTGTCTCTCCTTCGCTTTCCACAACAAGGACTCTCTTTACCAGGTTCAGTCTCTCACAGGCTATTAAACCTAGTATGGCCTGCACATCCTTTGGCACCACGATTAATGCTAGCGTGTGCCCTCTGTCCTTGTGTGTCACTTTGACAATGCATCTTCCTTTCACTGGTATATCAGTACCTGAGTATCCTGTCACTTTCACTTTTATTCCATGTATCTTTGGTCTGGGTCTAATTTTCTTAAAATCAGCCTCTGATATCACATTAACTTGTGCTCCAGTTCCAATTTAAATGGAATGTGTATGTCATTCACTTTTAGTGTCAACATCCAGTCTCTTTTTTCTTCTTTGTTTTCAGACACAACATCTACATAGAACTCCTCTATCTCGCTTTCATCTACTGCATGGACCTTGCTTTGTTGCGCTTGGTTCTTGCAGCAACGAGCATAATGGTTGTTTTTGTTGCAACTATTGCATGTTTTACCATATGCTGGACACTTTTTTGGTGGATGCTGTGTACCGCGTCGACTACATGACTTTCGATTGACCCTTTCATTTTTGTTCGCTGGCCGCGCCTCTTTTTTCACATTGGCGCTCTTTTTGTTAAACGGTTTGTGTCCGTTCTTACTCACTGCATCCACGTTGCAGCTACTATCACTGAACAGCTCCTTTGCCTGCGACTTCACAGTCTCTGTAGCCCTACACAGTGCTATAGCTTTTCCCAGGTCTAGATTTTGCTCTCTTAGCAGTCTTTCCCTTAGACCATTATCTGGAATACCACACACCAGTCTGTCTTTTATCAGCGAGTCTGTCAGTCCCCCAAATTCACACGTTTTGCTTCGGTTTCTCAGTTCAGTCACATACTGATCAATAGCCTCACCCGTTTTCTGTACACATGTGAAAAATCTGTGCCTCTCAAACGTCACGTTACGTTTAGGTATGCAGTAGGCCTCAAACTGTTCCATTATTTTATCTAGATTCATTTTGTCTCCATCAGCAGCGAATGTGAAGTTATTATACACCTCCAGCGCTTCATCGCCCACGACATGTAAGAACACTGACGCTTTCATTTTATCACTTTTCTCGTCAGCTCCAATTGCTGATAAATACAACTCCAAACGTTGTTTGAACCTTCTCCAATTTTCAGCCACATTACCTGTCAACTGAAGCTTCGCCGGTGGGTGTAATCCTACCATTTTTCACTTCGTTAGCTATTCTCCAATGGTAAGTAACGATGTTCTCTTTTGGCTTGCTAATATGTGGAGAGCTGATTTCGCTGGGTAGCTTACTTGCCACTATCTCATCGAGTTGCTAACTTCAGATTTTTCCTCTTCATCTCTTTCAATCACTTCTGACTTCTGACACCATGTATCGATTTGTATGTGGGTTCAATGACGACACATTCATGAAAGAGAATGACTTTTTATCTAAAGTATGTTCAACTCAGTTAACAGCATTACAGGAGACACCATCTTAGAGATCCATCTAAAACGAAACTAAAACTAAACTGCTTGTCTCTCACATGCCCTCTGCTGGTCAGGCATAAATAATCAATCAATCAGGCAAATATGCTGGTAAGGCATAAATAATCAAACAGGCAAATACCATCACTATTTGCTGATATCATTACAGTGGACCCCTGCAATCAAGGAATAAATGATCACATGCCTCTGAATACATTAAAATCAGCATAAGCCTGTAGCAGGAGCAGGAAAAGCTGGCAAGTAGTTTTGAAAGATGTTCCTAGGTTATAGAGCGCCATTAACTGCACCCATGTCGGCACTGAGGCACCTGTGCAACATCCCTGTCAGGGTTGAGAGTCACGGGGCCGTGTAGATACGGGGCCGTGCTGTCCGGGCAAGGCTGGTTCAGGACCCAAGTGCAGACAGACGAGGCGAGAAGCAGGTATGCAGTCTTAAATAACATTACTAGATTCACACATTACTAGATTCACACAAGGAAAACAGTAACAAACATAAGAGCTCAAGACAAGCTACCAAACGACTAATCAAGATAGGAACTCAGGACAAGCTTCCATGAGGCAACCCACTTGTCCAGACTGAGCTCGAGACAAGCTACCACCTAGGCAACCAGCTTGCTGAGATTAAACTCAAGACAAGCTACCACAGGGGTAATCGGCTTATCAATACAGAGCTCAAGACAAGCTACCACAGGGTAACATGCTTGTCCAAACTGAGCACCTTATCAAGACAGAGCAACTTGTCAGCACCTTGTCAAGACCGAGATCAAAAGGAAGAACCACAGACTTAAATACAAGCAACAACCATGGCAACCAGCTTGTCAAAACAGAGCACCTAGTCAAGACAGAGAACCTAGTCAAGACAGAGAACCTAGTCCAGACTAACTCCCTTCACAGAAGAATCACAGAAACCCCACAGTGCAGATAGAGGCCATTTCGGCCCATCGAGCCTGCACCGACACATATCCCACCCAATCCCCGTAACCCCTACACCAACACATATCCCACCCTATCCCCGTAACCCCACCCACGTATTTAATCCCCCTAACACTAAGGGTCAATTTATCATAGCCAATCAACCTAACCCGCACATCTTTAGACTGTGGGAGGAAACCGGAGCACCCAGAGGAAACCCACGCAAACACGGGGAGAATGTGCAAACTCCACACAGACAGTCACCCGAGGCCGGATTCGAACCCGGGTCCCTGGCGCTGTGAGGCAACAGTGCTAACCACTATGCCACCGTGCTGCCTTGTCAGGACTGAGCACAGAGAGAAGAAACCACAGAACTTATGTACTACAAATCACAGGTGAAACTCATAAGCCCAATAACAGTCAATTAAGAATTAACACAGGAGACTAGAAACAATTAACAAGGAAACAAACAAGTGAAGGTGCCATCTAGAGGTTTCTGAAGGAACTGACCGGCACCCTCACAATCCCATGGTGTTCATTGGCAGAAAAGGATACCACCTGAACGTCCAAACACCTGAACATCTGCGACCATTGCTAAATTGAATTCAGCATGTGAATGCACAGTTAAAAAAGTGAATTATGTATTGTCCACGTTATTCCAGGGTGGACAAGTTGAATGTTGGTTCCTGAGACATATGGATAACCTGCTGAGAACGTGGCTTAAAACATCACAATGCCTTTTCCCAAGC